>NC_052629.1:1621250-1942000 GCF_016161935.1 Mauremys reevesii
GTGGCCAGCACCTTCCTCCAGTAAACCAGCGCTTCCAGGGGTAGCTCAGCTCCTCTGGGGGTTTGCCTGGTGTTATAACAGGCTCCATGAAACACTAGCAAAGTCAGTACGAGCTGAAACTTCACACCGACAATAGCTTGTTCATACTCTTCTATATACTGAAATGGAAGTACAGTATTTATAGTCCAAACAATTTGTTTTATAATTGCATGGTAAAAATGAGACTCAGCCATGGTTCAGTAAGGGTGTGCTGTGCCACTTCTGGGTTTCAGGGTCTGATATTGTAAGCAAGTAGTTTTTTAAGTGGGGCGACACTTTAGGTATGCAAGACAAATCAGACTCCTCACATGGGTACAGTAGTCTGGAAGGGCTGAGAACCACTGCAGTAAAATTCATTCACCCCCCTGGTGTCTCTCATATCCTGAGACCAATACGGTTACACTAACCCTGTGTACACATGCTTACTAAGAGACAGCCCCTGTCCCAGAGAGCTCATAGGCTAAACCAGTGGTCTCCAAACTATTTTGATCGTGCACCCCTGTCAGTAAAAAAATTTGAGCATGCACCCCCAATATATGTATATTTATTTATGTATAAATTATATACATGTACTAATATTATGCATATTATAAAACACAAAATAGAAATTAAAAAGATGAGATAAAGATGAAATACTTTTTTTTAAAAGAAAATGTTTTTATTAATGGTACAAAAAACCTTTTTGCTCTCACAAAAAAATTATTAAAGCAGGGCCCTGGCCGGCTGCTCTAAAGCCCCTTTCGGAATGTGGCCCTGCAGGTATGGGCTGGAGCACTCAGGAGGAGCAGGGGCAGGGGCTGCCAGAGAGAAGCGGCGCTTTCCCCTTCAGAGCTCCTCTCCAGCTGGCTTTGAAGGGGAAAGCACCGCTGCCCCTGCTCCTCCATGGGCCCGAGGACTCAGGGCTGCATTCCAAAAGGGGCTTTAGAGCTGCAGGCCAGGGCCCCGGGGCCCCCTTAGCCCAGGGCCTTGCAGCCCCTAAAGCCCCTGCGTTCCGGGTGGCCCTGCCTGGCCCGGGGTGGGGGGCAGCTTCTTCGCTCGCTCCCTCCTCCGCCCGCCCTTTTTTCTTTTTCCCTCCAGTGGTGCTCCTCCTGCCATGCCCCCCAATGGATCGTCTTGCACACCATGCGCGCACCCCACTTTGGAGACCACTGGTCTAAACAGCCAAGCCAAAGGGAGGGAAGTGCAATCGCTATCCCTATTTGAGGGGGAAACTGAGGCAAGGGGCGTTTAGGTGAGTGGCACGTGGGTCTGCTGGAAGCTTGTGGCAAAGCTCCTGCCTCCTGTTCAGTGCATCTTGTCTCTCTGAAAATGCCTTATCTGAGGGCAATCTAGATATCACTTGCCCCCCACCCTGGGCAGTGACACTTACTTAAAATCTAGTATCAGAGGGGAGCCGTGTTAGTCTGGATCTGTAAAAAGCAACAAAGGGTCCTGTGGCACCTTATAGACTAACAGATGTATTGGAGCATGAGCTTTCGTGGGTGAATCCCCACTTCGTATTCAGTAAATACTGAAAAAAAATCAGTTGCTTTTTACTTAAAATCTAGTATGGAGACAGACTTACTTCAAAAAAACCCACAACATATTCCTGTCCTGTTGGGCAACCCTCCAGAGCCAAGCCCCAGCAGGGTTCTTTCTGCAGTTATTTATACGATGGCATGTTACGCCCCCTCCTGCTCTTATCCAGGGCTTTGTTGGGCTTGGACAGTAGGATCCTTGTTCTTCTGCACTCCAGTACATTGTCTGCTCACAAGAGGGGGTGGGGGAGCATTACTTGCCCACACAATCCAAAGCAGCATCTAGGTACCTCTGTTTACCAGCCTAGCCAGTGTCCTTGTTCCAGTGATCATGTCCATGGCAGTGTGTAAAATGTCACCCCATGTTGTTCATGTTGTCTTTGAACTGGTTGTGTGTGTCCGTCTGTCACGGAGAGTGCGGGAGTCAGGGTCCTGCACCCCCAGCTTCCTGCGATTCACAGTAACTCTCAGCCAGCCAGTAAAGCAGAAGGTTTATTTAGACGACAGGAACACAGTCCAGCACAGGTCTTGCAGGCACAGATAACAGGATCCCCCCTGTTAGGTCCATCTTGGGGCCCCAGGAGCCCCACAGCCCCCATTGGGGAATCAGAGCCCTGTCTGTGCTTCCCTTCTTTCCCCAGCCAGCTCCAGTCTGCCCAGCCCCCTCCGGCCCCTCCTCTCTGCTCAGCTTCTTTCCCGGGCCAGGAGGTCACCTGACCCCTTTGTCTCCAACACCTCTGGTTGCACCTTCACAGGGGAGGTGCCCAGGCCATCAGTTGCTAGGAGACAGAGTGTCAGGCATTCGGTTGCACTGGCCTTTTGCTTTGCTAGATACTTAAGAACTGCACACAGCATTCCCAGCCCCCAGTACGAACAGTCCCACTTCGTCACACCGTCCATCCGTCCGTCCAGAGGTGCTAGTCGGGAATTGAATCCACATTGGGCTGGGCACTATGTGTGCAGGAAATAACAAGCCTTTACCCCAAAAAGCTTACAGTCTAAGCTAGAGGGTCCCCAAAGTGTGGGGTGCACCCTCTAGGGGGGCATGGAGGAATGTCTGGGGGGTGCAGCGGAGCCCAGGCAACCCTGCCCAGAGGCAGGGAGGGAGCATCACAAAGCCCTCCCTGCTCTGCTCTGGTCCTGCCCCTAGCTGTGTCCCCAGTCCTGGCCTTGGTGTGGTTCTGCTTCTGTCCCCACACCAGCCTCAGCTGCTGCTGGTGGCTCTATTCCCGGCCTGGGACCAATGCTGGGGGCAAGCAGGGACCAGAGGCGCACCTGGCCGCTGCCTGGCTGCAGCTCTGCTCCCACTCCTGCCCCCACCTCCAGCCTCGGCCCCGGTTGTGGCCGGGAGCCTCGGCCACTTTACCTCTGTTCCTCCTTCTCCTCTTCCCCCTCCCCCCCCTCGAGCTGCAACCCCTGCTGTGGGGACAGGGACGAATAAATAAATGTGTTAGTCTCTAAGGTGCCACAAGCACTCCTGTTCTTTTTGCGGATACAGACTGACACGGCTGCTACTCTGAAACCGGACGAATAAGTGGCAGAGGGAGTTTTTAGGACAGCTGATCTAAGCATATATCCAGTGGGGGAAACAAATGCGGGGAGGGCAGGGCAGCACACTGAAATGGCTGTTTGATGTTTTAAGTAGCAGTCACACTGAAGTCCACCAAGGCTTGGTGATATGACATATTTGGCCCCCATTGCTCCATTCCTGGCTGTAGCTGGGTGTCAGACACTTCTCCCTCCTTAGCAAATAGCCCTGGATTTTTTTTTTCAGCGGGTTCAGGCAGCTTTCTCTTAGTTACTTTGGAACCTATTCTCATTTGGTTCCTTCTCTCACCTCTGACTTTGGCTTCAGGAGATGGGTCTCTTTGCCTGTCACTCCCATTCTGTTGCTTTCAGGCATTGTCCTTTCTGTGATGCCCTTGCATAGAGCCAGTGTGATGTTATGAGTGTAATATAATATTTCATTGAAAGGTGACAGGGCCAGAAGGAGTTAATTACCTCCCAGACTGACCTGCCCCATGGCCGAACTTTAGAGACTGGTTAGAAAGATCTGTAAATGAACAGAGCTTTGAAATGCAGCCCGCGTTGTTAGAGGTAGAAGGGGAGGTGCTTGCTCAGGTCTTGGGATGTCAGCAAACAAGTCTTGTCTATTGCTATAGCTTTGATTCAAAGATCAAAAAAGGAATATTAACATTTAGGAAGACACTTGAGTGAAATAGTATTATTGTCTGTGTGTCTCTTTGAAGGTTGTGGTAACCTGTATCTGAACTATTTAATGGCTAAATTACCCTGTTCTAATTGCCAGGATGCTTAGGAGAAGGAAAGTTAAGCATATTGTTTTTTCAGGCCAAAAGGCTGCAGGAAATGTATAAAAACCCTGGAACACGATCCTGCTTCATCTCAGATCTGCTTTGGGTTTCAAGAGGGGGAAACCTTAAGCCATAAGGATTGAGATCCCCAGTCATTGGCTGGAGCCACCCTGAATATGGACATTGGACTATAACCTATGGACTATTTCTAAAAGGACTTTTGGCAACTACAAGCTCGTCTCTGCTGTGTATCTGAACCTCAAGAGTTGAATTCAAGTCTGTCTGTATATTGATCTTTTAACCAACACTCACTTTTCTTTTTTTAATAAATTTTAGCTTAGTTAATAAGAATTGGCCATAAGCATGTATTTTTGGCACGATCTAAGTTATCATTTGACCTGGGTCTGGGGCTTGGTCCTTTGGGATCAGGAGAACCTTTTCTTTTATATGATGAGAGAAGATTTTCAGTAACCATCATCATATCTGACGTGTGTCTGGATGGAGGCCTGAGGCTGGGTACTTTAAGAGAACTTAATTGTTTGGACTTCTGAGTAAGCAGTGAGGTGCTACAGAAGCTGTTTTGTGCTGGTTGGTAAATCTAAGTATTGGAATATCCCCCAGCGTTTGGGATTTGTTTGCCCCCTTTTGTTTGCAGTTCACCCTAATTGAGTGACCTCATCTGGCTCCTGCAGACAGCATCATCACAGCCAGCAAGCACACATCCTGGTTACATTGCAGAACTGGACCAAACTCGCCTAAACTGTTCACAAGGCACCTTCTCTGTTCCATACAGTGTTCTGTTCTCCAGAATCCAAGCTGTCTGTATGAATCAGTGTGGGGGAAGTAACTGGGAGAATGATGGCGGTTGTAGCAGCTCATCCATGTGATGGGTTTCCCCAACTGTTTGTTTCAAAGGCTTATAGCTTGACAGGATCCTCAGCCTCTGTAGGTTGCAGCTTTTGTCACAATGACATTATTTTATTATCTGCACTTGGCAAGAAAATTGCATCCTCTCTTCCCGATGCAGAGCCCTCACTCCAGTACTCCTGGCCTTCCCCACTTCCTGGTTGGATGGGGGCTTCCTCCTCACACCATTCAGAAACTGCAGTTTGTGCAGAATGAGGCAAGCCACTCGCTGAGAGCACAGCACAGGTGTAATTGGCTGCCAGCTGTCTCCCAAAAGATGTTTTAATGTGTTTGCCTTGGCTTCCTAGCAAGACCTCCCCTCTCTCCCTGTGTAATGACATGGCAGCTGTGACCCTCTGAGGCCATGGCTACACTTGCAAATTTGCAGCGCTGCAGCGGGGTGTGAAAACACACCCTCTCCAGCGCTGCAAATTGCGGCGCTGCAAAGCGCCAGTGTGGTCAAAGCCCCAGCGCTGGGAGCGCGGCTCCCAGCGCTGTACGTTATTCCCCACAGGGAGGTGGAGTACGGACAGCGCTGGGAGAGCTCTCTCCCAGCGCTGGCGCTTTGACTACACTTAGCGCTTCAAAGTGCTGCCGCGGCAGCGCTTTGAAGTGCAAGTGTAGCCATAGCCTGAGGCAGGAAGTTCTGGGTGGCTCTGGACCTAGCTTATCCCCCGGGCTTGCCAGAGCTCAGATTTGATCCTGACATTATTCTGCTTTGTTGTGGAGACTTCTCAACGTTTTGCTGGTGGAGTTGGTATCCTGCAGGGGACAGCTGGATTATGGGCTGGCTCATGTGCTTTAGGGTGGGAGAGGCCCTTTGAGGATGACCCTCCTTAGACTCACTTCTGTCTGGAACTTTTTGAACATGTTTGATTTAATGTGTGTAACTTACTTTTGTAAAAGTGCTGAGGGGATTAATGGTAGCGCAGGAATCTCAGTCTGTCAGTGCTCCCTGGGCTTGGTTGAGTACATGGAAGAGAAATCTGATGCATCCCTCTGGTCGTGGCTCAGTCAGGAAATGCATGTTTCAGAGTGGGGGAACCCCCCACCAATTTCCAGATTCTGAGGAACTCCCCTCCCCCCAACTGCCTTGTGTCCATACAAGTTCTTTTTTGATTTCTCTTGTCTTATCCTGCTTTCATCCTCTTTGCAAGCAGCAGAACACTCGTCTGGGATGAGTATATATTCTGCTATATGGTTCACGTGGATACATCCCCATTTTGAATTAACTACATCGCTTCAAGCAGTCCTCCTGCTATCCCACTCTGTACTACTTTCTACCTAGACTGGCCTGTCTGATTGCCTGTGTGCCCTCCACTGCTCCAGGGTCCTCTTGTCTGGATGTCACCTTCCAATTTAAATGCTGTTTGCAGTGGGGTTGTAGCCACATTGATCTCCCAATTTTTTCCATCTTCCCTCCTAGCTCATGTTTTCGAGATCTTTAATCATTTTTTTGCTCTTCTCTGGACTCTCCAATTTGTCCACATCTTTCCTGAAATGTGTCCAGTTCTGGGCACAATACTTCAGTTGAGGCCTAATCTGCTTTCATCCTCTTTGCAAGCAGCAGAACACTCGTCTGGGATGAGTATATATTCTGCTATATGGTTCACGTGGATACATCCCCATTTTGAATTAACTTTCTGTAAGGGGACTGTTGCCCCCTTACTAACATTCAGTGGGGGTGTTTGGTTGCTAGCTCCCAGCACTAAAAGGGGAGGGGTCGATGGGAAATCAGGACCCTGAGACTGACAGTCCCCAGGGGCAATGGGGAGAGGCCAGTGCTCCAGGTCAGCCTGATTGACAGGGCGGGCAGGCTAATCAGGGAGTCAGGAGGCCAGGGGGGTCCCCTCCTCCTTGTGAGCTGGAGCTGCCTGGGTCAGACATTGCAGGGCCGAGCTAAGGAGAGAGCAGGGGCCCAAGCTAAGCTGCTGGGAGCAGAGCTGTAGCCCCAAAGCCAAGGCACAGCCCAGGGAGAGCAGCCCTGCTCTGGGAGCAGAGCCGCAGCAACCAGAGCCAGAGGGGCAGCCCAGGAAGCAGGTCAGAGCTGGGAGCAGAGTCACAGAAGCAGCCTGCAGACAGACCTGCCCTGGGAGCAGAGCTGCAGCAACCAGAGCCAGAGGGGCCAGAGAGGCAGCCCAGGGGGCTGGAGGCAGAGCAGCAGCAGCAGCGGCGCTGAGGCAGAGTGGAGCTGGAGCGGGGGCTGGAGCAGTCTGGAGCCTGGTGTGGTGAGCAGCTGGGGAGAGCAAGGGGAGACCCCGGGCAGTGGGCCCAGCACAGGGGGACGCCTCAGCCAAAAGGCCCTGCAGGCCAGACTTGGGGGGGATCGTAGCCCTGACAGGGCGGGGGCGATGCTGGGAAGAAGGGTCCCGCCACCCAGAGCCTGGGAGAGTGTGGCCACCGCCAGAGCAAGTGTCCAACCCGCAGCGTCCCTGCAGCACGGCCAGGGCCTGAGAAGGCGGCCTGGGACCTACAAGGGACAGACTGTGAACTGCCCTGACATCCCAGAGACACTGTTTGTGATGGTCCCTGCCACAGAGCAGGGTGTTCTGTTTTCCTTTAACCGTTCCCATTTTTCCTTATTTTTTTTTAAAATTAGTTGTTAAACAACTTGTATTTGCTTTAAATTGTATGAAATGATCAGTGGGTCAGGAAGGTGCCCAGTGCAGAGAGAGTACCCCGGAGTGGGGACACCCTAGCCCCTGTCGAGCCCCCCAGGAATCCTGGGCCCAGCCTTGTTGGGGTTATGAGGACTCTGCCAGACAGGAGAGTGGAAGGGGAGTCCTCGGGGGCAGGGTGGCCTCTGGGTAAAGGAAGTGGGAGCGAGGACTCAGATCCTTTCGCTAGCCTGCTTCACCAGGGTAGTGCAGAAGCCAGGAAAGTTCCCCACAACAGCGGGACCATTCCCCCGCTTACATCTGGGGGGAGGGATAGCTCAGTGGTTTGAGCATTGGCCTGCTAAACCCAGCATTGTGAGTTCAGTCCTTGAGGGGGCCACCTAGGGAACTGGGGAAAAAAAAGTCAGGAACAGTACTTGGTCCTGCTAGTAAAGGCAGGGGGCTGGACTCAGTGACCTTTCAAGGTCCCTTCCAGTTCTAGGAGATTGGTATATCTCCATATATTATTATTTATTTTTAATCAGCGCAGAGTAGAGCGGAAGAATTACTTCTCACGTCTTGCTTACAATACTCCTGCTAATACAGCCCAGAGTGATATTTGCTTTTTTTGCAACAGCGTCACACTGTTGACTTGTATTAACTTGTGATCCACTATGAGCTGCAGATCCCTTTCCGCAATACTCCTTCCTAGGCAGTCATGTCCCATTCGGTATGTGTGCAATTGATTGTTCCTTCCTAAATGCATTTGTCCTTATTGAATTTCATCCAGTTTTGTCCAGATCATTTTGAATTTTAACTCTGTCCTCCAAAGCACTTGCAGCCCCTCCCAGCTTGGTATTGTGTACCCTATGCCATTATCTAAATCACTGATAAAGATATTGAACAGAACTGGACTCAGAACTGATCCCCGCAGGACCCCACTCTTTATGCCCTACCAGCATGACTGTGAGTCACTGATTACTCTCTGGGAACAGCTTTCCAACCAGTTTTGCACCCACCTTATAGTAGCTCCATCTAGGTTGCATTTCCCTAGTTTGTTTATGAGAAGGTCATACGAGGCAGTATCAAAAGCTTTATTAAAGTCAAAATATACCATGGCTACCACTCCCTCCCCCTGGCTTGTTACCCTTCAAAGAAAGCTATCAGGTTGGTTTGACATGATTTGTTCTTGACAAATCCATGCTGATTGTTACTTATCACCTTATTATCTTCTAGATGTTGGCAAATTGATTGCTTAAGTCATCATCATTGCTCCATTATCTTTCCAGGTACAGAAGTTAAGTTGACCGTCTGTAATTCCCTGGGTTGGATTTATTACCCTTTTTGTAGATGGGCACTATATTTTCCCTTTTCCGGTATTTTGGAATCTCTCCCGTCTTCCATGACTTTTCAAAGATAATTGGCAATGGCTCAGATATCTCCTTGGTCAGCTCCTTGAGTATTCTAGGATGCATTTCATCAGGCACTGGTCATGTGAAGACATCTAATTTGTCGAAGTAATTTTTAACTTGTTCTTTCCCTGTTTTAGCCTCTTCTGATCCTACCTCATTTTCACCGGCATTCACTATGTTAGACGTCCAATTGCCTCCGACCTTGGTGAAAACTGAAACGAAGTCATTAAGCACCTCTGCCATTTCCATATTTTCTGTTACTGTTTTTCCCCCTTCATTGAGTAACAGTCCTATCCTATCCTTGGTCTTCCTTTTGCTTCTAATGTATTCGTAGGATGTTTTCTTGTTACCTTTTATGTCTCTAGCTAGTTTGATCTCGTTTTGTGCCTTGGCCTTTCCAGTTTTGTCCCTATGTACTTGTGTTATTTGTTTATATTCATCCTTTGTAATTTGACCGAGTTTCCACTTTTTGTAGGACAATTTCTTGATTTTTAGATCATTGAAGATCTCTTGGTTAAACCAGGGTGGTCTCTTGCCATACTTCCTACGCAGTGGGATAGTTTGCTCTTGTGCCCTTAATAATCTCTCTGAAAAACTGCCACCTGTCAATTGTTTTTCCCCTTAGACTTCCTTCCCATGGGATCTGACCTACCAACTCCCTGAGTTTGCTGACGTCTGCCGCCTTGAACTCCAGTGTCTTTATTGTGCTGTTCTCCCTCCTACCATTCCTTAGAATCATGAACTCTACCATTTCATGATCACTTTCACCCAGCCTGCCTTCCACTTTCACATTCTCAGCCAGTTCCTCCCTATTTGTCAAAATCAGATCTAGAACAGCCTCCTCCCAGGAGCTTTCTCCACCTTCTGAAATAAAAAATTGTCTCCAATACATTCCAAGAACTTCTTGGAGAATCTGTGCCCTGCTGTGTTGTTTTCCCAACAGATGTCTGGGGAGTTGACGTCCCCCATCACCACCAAGTCTTGTGCTTTGGATGATTTTGTTAGGCTTTAATTTGCAGCGCTGCAGCAGCGCTGCAGCAGGGTGTCTGCACTGCAGCGCGTGCGCGCCTTACAAAGCGCTGTAGTAGTCAAAGCCAAGCCAGCGCGGGGCGCGCGGCGCTGCTGCTGTGTCCCACCCCCAGGACAGGGACAGGCGGGCGCTGGGATTTTTTTTCTCAGCTGGGGGCTGGGACTACTTGCATAGCGCTCAAAGCTGCCGCCGGGAGCTGCGCGGCAGCGCTTTGAAATGCAAGTGTAGCCAAAGCCTTAGTTGTTTAAAAAAAGCTCATCCACCTCTTCTTCCTGGTTAGGTGGTCTGCAGTAGACCCTACCATGATCCCTCCTACTTCAATCTCAACCTCAGGCCAAGTGTGAACCTTTTTAATATCTAAGGCAACACCTCCTCCCTTTTTTCCCTGGCTGTCCTTCCTGAGCAAGCTGTACCCTTCTATCCCAATATTCCAGTCACATGAATTATCCCACCAGGTCTCTGTGATGCCAAGTATGTCACAGTTGTGTTTGTTTATTGGCATTTCGCGTTCTTCCTGCTTATTCCCCATACTTCTCGCATTAGTATACAGACATCCAAGATACTGATTTGATTTCCCCCTGAGTTCTGTCTTGTCTCTCTTTTATCCCTGCTATAACAGCCCATGCTCCCCCCCGCCCAAATTGCGAACCTTTTCCCAGGTCTCCATGTTCTTCATATACTGGTGGTCTTTGGTCACCTACCCCCGTCAAACCTAGTTTAAAGCCCTCCTCACTAGGTTAGCCAGGCTGTAGCCAAATATGCTCTTCCCCTTCCGTGACGAACTGGGAATGTTCTTAATGTTTGCTCTGAATACTGGGTTGGTGCCTCAGTGTCCCCTATGCAGTTCTTAAGTATCTAGGTGGTGGGAGCAGGGGGTGTGGTTGCTGCAGAGCAAAGGGCCAGTGCACCTAAATGCCTGACACTGTCTCCTAGCAACTGATGGCCTGGGCCCCTCCCCTGCAAGGTGCCAACTGAAGGTGTTGGAGACAAATGATCCCTGCTGGCCCGGGAAAGAGACAAAGGCCAGAAAGGAGGGGCTGGAGGGGTTTTCAGTCTGGAGCTGGCTGGGCACGGGAAGTGAGGGCAGATGGGGTTGTCTGACTCACTGCCCCCCAAAATGGACCCGGCTGAAGGGTCCCGTTCGCTGTACCTACAAGCTCTGTTTTAGACAGTGTTCCTGTCATCAAATAAACCTCTGTTTTACTGGCTGGCTGAGAGTCACATCTGACTGCGCACCCTCTGGCTTCCCCAGGACCCCGCCTGGGCGGACTCACTGTAGGAAGCGCACGGAGGGGCAGAGGATGCTGAATGCTCCAAGGAGAGACCCAGAAAGGTGAAGCCGTGTGAGCTTCTTGCCCTGCAGACAGTCTGCTCCAAGGGAGAGGAGGCTCCCCAGAGTCCTGCCTGGCTTGGTGGGGAGCAGTTCCAGAGCATCGCCCGGGGACTCCGTGACACCTTCCTCGATAGGTGGGCCCCCTATCTGCTTAGCAATCCTTCTTCCTGGAACAGCATCCCGTGGTCAAGGAAGCCGAAGCCCTCCTGGAGACACCATCCTTGCAGACAGGCATTCACCTCCAGGATGTATCTCTCTGCTTGGGACCCTACCTTTGACCAGAAGGATCAAAGAGAGCACCACTTGCACTCCCAACCCCTTCACTCTTACTTCCAGAGTCCTGTAGTCACTTCTGATCTGCTGAGGTTCATACCTCACAGTATCATTAGTGCCTGCATGGGGTAGTAGTCAGAGGGCCAGATCACTGACAGTCCCTCCATCATGTCTCTGATACGGGCCCCTAGCAGGCAGCATACCTTTCGGGATGCCATGTCAGGGTAACAGATAGGTGCCTCTGTCCCCCTCAGAAGAGAGTCTCCAACCACCACTACCCTACATTTTCTCCTGGGAGTGGTGTCTGTGATCTTTCCAGCATTGGGGGTACATGGCTTCTCCTCCTCCACCTTTGGAGGTGATTCCTCATCACCTGTTGCCAGGAAAGCATATTGAGATGTGAGAGGATGGAAACATGGCCCTAGTTCTCTGTTCATTGGGCTTTTATGTCACTCGCCCGCTAATGATTCAGAACAGTGTCTGCACTGACAAGTTTATGCACAAAGATTATTTCCCTGAAATGCTGACTCCACCAATCATGGAACAACTGTGCTGGCCCCGAATCCCCTTCCTGTGCTGCTTACGACTCCCTCTCCCTCCCAGCAGACCCTCCCCTACTCCAGATGGCAGAACTGCAGTGGTTTTTATTTAAAAAAATAATAATAAAAAAGCATGGCTGGCTATTTTTTATTGTACCAGCCACTACAGAAAGAGAAATAGCAATAAAAAACATACTCTGCATCGCAGTTTGATCATTGCTCTGAAGTCTTCAGACATACACTGGAATGATGTAAATTGGTTAGCTATGGCTATATAGGCATTTCGTAATTGCCCACATGAGACATTTCATAAGCACAGAGCTATGGCATTTGTGACTACATAAGGACGTGATTATCGTCCTTTGTTTGTTACAGTGCACAGCACTGTTAGTCCCTTTGTAGCCAAATGGGTTCAGAGCAATCATTGCAAAAGTCCTGGTGCTCATCAGCAGGTATAAGAGAGAATGTATGGCAAATATACTGCGTTTTCACCTGTTCGTATAGTGCCTTGCACAGTGGGGTCCTGGCTGGGGCTAAGGCTCCTACTTGGTATGGTAATACATTCAATTAATTAGATAATGTGGCCTTTTTAGGGCTTCCTATAGATGCGGTGGTTTCCTTCCATTTCTACACAAGATGAAGTGGCAGCTTCCTGGTTTGTCCATTTGTTTTTTGTTTTTAAACAACAGACAGCATCCTTCTCTGACTCTTGGGGACATGCCTCAGAGTAACATCATCCAATGTAAGAATAGCCTGCAGAGGTACCCATACAATTACCAACCTGCTGCTTTCCCCCTACTTAGCAGTGGTACAGAGGTCCTGGGGAAGGGAGAAAATAAGGTGGAAAACCTCATACCGTCTCCAAGCATGTCCCAGACTGGGAAGGGAATTCCAAAATTGGGGTGCAGAGGAGTGACATTTTATCACTGTTGGCCCAGAAACCATACTTGGACAACTTCTTGTATTGTTTGTTCTCCTGGCACCTGACACACCACAGCCATGGCAGAAAGGAGTGTTCTCAATCTCTGAATGCCTGGCAAAAGTCTACGGGACGAGAGAGGGGACATGTGCCTGCCTAGTTTCTGCATACCAGCATGACAAAGGAGTGGAGGGAAGGTTCCACGTGCCTGGCTCAGAAGGAGAGAGGTCAGGGAGCAGTCAAGGGACTGCATGGCTGGGTCAAGGGACATTCGGGAAAAGATGCCAAATGTGATAGAACCAGACCAACCTACTGGAGAACACAGTTGCTCTCTGCACCCTGTCAAGGACACTGGGACTCCCCTGTCCCTGAACTCCAAGGGACAAGCCATTCCACACCCCTCGCCCCCAAGGCAGGGAGAGCAGTACAAGGCCATGTATGTGGTTTTGTGCCCGTATTGATGTATTCTCAGCACTTTGGGCAGGTCTGCCCCTTTTCTATTGGTTTTAACTTTTGCAATGTCAATACATGGTTTTTATTACAACTTGGCTGAAAAGAAATTCAACTAGGTCCTGCTGTACCTAAGAACATCCACTCCTACTACTGTCATTACACAAAGCATATTAATGTCCTTGGTTACATTACATTCGTTTCCCTCCACTACACCTCAGAGTGGGAGCACAGCACTTCCCTGACTAGTTGGGGGATTTTGAAGAGGCAGCTTCTCTGGTGTTCACAAAATTCCACAAGTCCTTCTGCCCCCCTGTCCTTAGGGAGGCTCTCTCACTTGCACAGAGATTGTGCAAATCATAGCACTTACCTGCCTTGTCTTATATTTCTCGGGTGCCCTCTGCCTTTGATGTCAGGCACCTCCATCTTCCCTTCAGTCTTCCAAATGCACCCTCCATTGTCATTCTGCAGCTACTCAGGGGAGAGTCAAACAGCTCCTTTCTCCTATCAAAGTGTCCACTAAAAAGCTTTATAAACCAGGGAAGCAGAGGGTAAGTTGGGTGTGTCACAGTGACTGGAGGAAGCACATCTCTATCATCACCAATGTGCATTGGTGGTGATGGAAGCAAAGTTCCATTTTTCATAAAGATCCTGGTACCATGGACCTTTCCAGACCACCCCACTTTATTATTGGTGAAGTTCATAGAATCATAGAAGATTAGGGTTGGAATAGACCTCAGGAGATCATCTAGTCCAACCCCAACTAAATCATCCCAGCAAGGGCTTTGTCAAGCTGGGCCTTAAAAACCAATAAAGATGGAGATTCCACCACCTCCCTAGGTAACCTATTCCAGTGCTTTACCACCCTCCTAGTGAAATAGTTTTTCCTAATATCCAACCTAGACCTCCCACACTGCAACTTGAGACCATTACTCCTTGTTCTGTCATCTGCCACCACTGAGAACAGCTGAGCTCCATCCTCTTTGGAACCCCCCTTCAGGTAGTTGAAGGCTGCTATCAAATCCCCCCTCTTCTGCAGACTAAACAATCCCAGTTCCCTCAGCCTCTCCTCATAAGTCATGTGCCCCAGCCCCTTAATCATTTTTGTTGCCCTCCGCTGGACTCTCCAATTTGTCCACATCCTTTCTGTAGTGGGGGACCCAAAACTGGATGCATTACTCCAGATGTGGCCTCACCAGTGCTGAATAGAGGGGAATAATCACTTCCCTCGATCTGCTGGCAATGCTCCTACTTATACAGCCTAAAATGCCATTAGCCTTCTTAGCAACAAGGGCACACTGCTGACTCATATCCAGCTTCTCATCCACTGTAACCCCCAGGTCCTTTTCTGCAGAACTGCTGCTTAGCCAGTTGGTCCCCAGCCTGTAGCAGTGCATGGGATTCTTCCTTCCTAAGTGCAGGACTCTGCACTTGTCCTTGTTGAACCTCATCAGATTTCTTTTGGCTCAATCCTCCAATTTGTCTAGGTCACTCTGGACCCTATCCCTACCCTCCAGCGTATGTACCCCTCCCCCCAGTTTAGTGTCATCCGTGAACTTGCTGAGGGTGCAATCCATCCCATTATCCAGATCATTAGTAAAGATGTTGAACAAAACTGGCCCCAGGACCAACCCCTGGAGCACTCCTCTTGATACCCACAGCCAACTAGACATCAAGCTGCCGTGGTGATCTGCACCATTGGAGAAATACCCCTTTCTGTTGGTGAATGCCCAGGCCCGATGTGGTGTATTTGGTCTTTTCTGAAGGGGTAGGAAATTACAGGCATATGGGTCCTATCAATAGCCCCTACATAATCTGGGAACCCTAACCATATAAATCGATCAACTCCTGTGCATTTCCCAGCTTTGTAACTAAGGCAGCAGCACCCTCTTAGCACCAGTGCAAACCTCCTTGACAGCACCCCCAGAAGTTGATCTGCCAACACCAAACTGTTTAGCCTAGGGGTCAATAACAAGTGGGGTGTGGGTGTGTGTTAATGTCCAGAGAATGATGGCCACGCACTTCTCCATACTGATGGGAACTGGCATGTTGGTGTCCTGCAGCTCAGCTCTGCACAGATCTCAAGGACAGTAGCATTCCAAATCCCGAAGTTCTGCCCCATTGGTGGTCATCCCAGTTCTGTGGCAATGTCCTGTCCCACCAGCTGGTGCTGGGTGGAGTGAAGCTGCTCTAGGAAAATGTCATGCAGAAGTAACTACTTCGTTTCTTCTTCTCTAGCAATATCTGCGCAACATTATGCAATGGCTGTCTCCCAACTCGTCCAAAGCCATCTGGCTGCATGACTGCCAATACATCTGGAGCACCCTGTTTATATTAATGCCTGTCAGGATTGCAGCGCTCAGCAGTGCTTCCTCCATGCTGTCTGACAAGTTTGAAAATGGTGCTGGCCTACCAAAACCAGATGAAATATGGGATACTAAGAAAGGAATCATGGGAGTTTGAGTGCCAGAATTTCTGTAGGTTCTGGTAGGTATCTCACAATACACTGCAAGAAAAATCCCAGAATGCATAGAATCTAGCACTGGAACATTACACCATGGGACATCTGACTGGCTATTTCAGAAGCAGTGCAGAATGGTGTGGACGCAGTTATTCACATGAGAAGTAGCTTAAACCAGCATAAGCAAAGTGGTGGAGGTGTAGTTTCAGGATAGTTATAGCAGAAAAACCTACAATACTGTATTGTCTGCATGAGAAAGCGTTTCCAAGCTCTGAGCCTGAAGGGGAGCTGTGAGCAGTCACCATTTTCTTTCAAAGGCTATGTCTACATAGCTGCCGGAGCCTGTCCCTGCAGCGAGGAAAGGCTCTGCCAGGGTGGAGATGGCAGGCTCTGGTAGCGGACTACCACATTACTAAAAATAGCAGTGCAGATGAGGGAGGCGCTGCTTGGATGTGTAGAAAGCTGGATAGGGTATAGACTCATAGATTCATAGACTTTAAGGTCAGAAGGGACCATTATGATCTTCTAGTCTGACCTCCTGCACAACGCAGGACATAGACTTTCACCCATCCACTCCTGTAACAAACCCCTGACCTATGTCTGAGCTACTGAAGTCCTCAACTTGTGGTTTAAAGATGTCAAGGTGCAGAGAATCCTCCAGCAAGTGACCCGTGCCCCATGCTGCAGAGGAAGGTGAAACCCCCACCCCAGGGCCTCTGCCAATCTGCCCTGGAGGAAAATTTCTTCCTGACCCCAAATATGGGGATCAGCTAAACCCTGAGCATGTGGGCAAGACTCACCAGCCAGCACCCAGGAAAGAATTCTCTGTAGTAACTCAGATCCCACCCCATCTAGTGTCCCATCACAGGCCATTGGGCATATTTACCACTAATAGTCAAAGATCAATTAATTGCCAAAATTAGGCTATCCCATCATACCATCCCCTCCATAAACTTATCCTGTGGGTTTAGACATGTAGCACACCCTACTTGCCTAAGCCGTGCCTCGCTGTCTACACTGCTCTTTATACCCGTGCTAGTTGGGCATGCAGTATCTGTACTCAATGTGCCACCACGAGTGTAGACACACCCCGAGAGTGCTAGAACAAACCATATTTTCTTTAAAAATTCACAACTTGAATTATTCATAGCGGTTCCAGCACTGAAGCTATGGAAATCCTGTTCCTCCGAGGAATGGCCTCTCTAAGGTGAGAGATTAAATCCTGTGACTGATGAAAACAGCCAGGGTTCTTATGTGTGTCCTGGTGTGTGATGCATGTCCCAGTGCCCTGGCTGCCTGCCCCTCCCTTCTGAAGGAGGCAGTATGTCTCCACATCATTTTGAGCTTGCAATTAGACGATGAGAGGGAGCGACTGCCACTGTTCCATGGAAAGAGATGTTTGGATGGATGTCTGTGAAAGCAGGATTGGGCCCAAGCCTGCCTCCCAGCTCTGCCTTTCTAAGGGTTTTAAATAAAAATAATTAGAGCCAGTTACAAAGATTGTGCAGCCCTGAAGGCTGAGGAAATTGATGCTGTTGTTTTTCATTTTTAAATGCACAATGTTGCACCACTGTGGTATGAAGGGTGAGACTTTAATTGCACAACAATCTAGGGAGTCAGAGTTAAGGTTCCCCTGGTAGCATTATTTTTGCCCCATCGCATGGCTACGTTACAATAAGGTTTTTAATTATCTGATTATAGCACATGCATGTGATGTGTGAACTACATCAGGTTACATAGAAAGGGAGCAATTAAGCATTAAACAGATTATTCACTGGTCAGTCTGGCTGGAGGAGCAGTGCAGTGCACTGTGCAATTCCCTCCCATGTTCTTGTTTTGTCTTTTTCCTTAGACTTTATTGATGTAACGCAGCTGCCTTTTCCCCCTGGGGACAAATGGACTTTTATTAACATTTTTCAAGAACTAATTAACTTCTGGGCTCAGACCAAACCTGAGCAACTTCACTCTAAAATGTAAATTTCTTTCAGAAAGTTCTAAGCACCTGAATAGCGGAGGTCAGCCGTAACCAGTCTTGCCATTGCAGTGTTAGTTGATACCCCGTGGTGTTGTAGTTAAAGAGCAGATTAAAGCAACAGACAATTTGACTTTCCCAAGTAAGGGCACTTTTCTTTACGTCTCTAGATCCACAGCAGTGTGTGGTCGATGATGCTTGTCAGGTCTGTTTGCTTTAATTGATGAAACTCAATTTGATTATGAGTGATTATAGCAATAACTTGAATATTCTGAATTCTGGGACTTTGTAAACTTTTGGGTGTTGGCTAAGATGAGTTACTGGTGAAATCTGAAGCCTGTACAACATTTTATCTTTTAAATTAGAGTATCCTAAATAAATGTGAGGAAAGCAGGGCAAGGAAGCATTTTCCATTGTAATGTATTATTTATATTGTGGTAGACTCTAGAAATACAAGTCGGGGATTGGCACCCCATTGTGCAAGGCATCTGGGGGACACAACAGAAAGCTTGTTCCTGTCCCAAGGAACTTATAAATATAATCCATGTAAACATTACTAAATATTTTTATTTTAAATGTATATAGAAAAATAAGTGATTCTATAGCAGGAGTGGCCAACCTGAGCCGGAGAAGGAGCCAGAATGTACCAGTGTACATTGCCAAAGAGCCACAGAAATACATCAGCAACCCCCCATCAGCTTCCCCCCTGCTCCCAGCGCCTCACACCCCCCCACCCCTCTTCCCACCCCTCCCGATCAGCTGTTTGGTTGTGTGCAGGAGGTTCTGGAGGGGGAGGAGCGAGGGCACGGCAGGCCCAGGGGAGGGGGCGGGAAGGGGTGGAGTGGGGGCCGGGCCTGTGGCAGAGCCAGAGGTTGAGCAGTGAGCCCCCCCCAGCACATTGGAAAGTTGGCGCCTGTAGCTCCAGCCCCGGAGTCGGTGCCTGTACAAGGAGCCGCATGTGGCTCTGGAGCCCCAGGTTGGCCACCCCTGCTCTATAGAATCATAGAAGTGTAGCTGCGGGCAGGCGGCCGTGCCTGCGGATGGTCAATGTAAACAAACTGTCTCGGGCCCCGCCAGCGGATTACCCTGACGGGCTGCGTGCGGCCTTGGACTTTGCGAGGGGACTCCCCTAGTGCCAGCTTTCAGAGTGGCCAGTTGGGCTTTTGGGATAGGTGGCGGTTTGCGCTCGTGTGGAGCCTGGCCTAGTGATCCAGCGTTGTCCATAAACAACACAAGGGGAATTAATGTGAGAGAGAGTGAAGGAAATGCCTCCCTCCCAGGGGGTCTCTCAAGCAGGTGCTCCCTTCCCTCAGGGGCTGCGAGTTGCAGGTGGGCTCTGTTTCCAGACCTACCCCCAGCTGAGCTGCTCTGCTCCCTGAGCATCTCTTGCATGTGGGGCAGGGCTGGCTGAGCCCAGAGCAGCTCCTTAACCCTTTGTTGGCCAGTGTGGGGTTTGCATACCCCATCACAGCATATTTTTGAGGCCTTCCCAAAACACCCTTGCAGTATCCTATTACCTATTCCTATGAACCCATCTGCAGTTCTTCCATTTTCTGTTCCCCGTTCCATGTTTCCCTGGATGCCTGGCCATCTCTGACTGACACAGCTGGAAACAGCCTCCAGTCTCCTATTCCTGCACTTCAGTAGGCCTTTTAATTTATAAAGGTAACTTTATTAGTGACCCTTCCTCGCACACAAAGGTGCCTGGGTATCGTTATTGCTAATCAAAATGCAAATGTAAAGCAGGACCCCATTTCTGCACAGAAATAAAGCCCTCAAAGGCATTTCACACAATAATCCTGTTCATCTGCAACACCGCAGAGTGTGTAACCTTCAGACAAAGCCCAGTCTTCCTGCCTGCTATACCCAGGGTAAACAGGGCGAATGGATGTGCCCCACCTACACACAGTTCACAGAACAGCAGCAAAGGGGAGACAGGCATTTGCTCAGACATGTTATTTCTATTTTCTGCCTTGTTTGTAATTAGGATTTCTTTCATCTCTGCTTTTATAGACCACTCATCACCATGGTATCTGAGTGCCTTACATCATATCAAAGTACACAATAAAGGAACAAATGGCTTGTTCTCCTTTCCCACTCCCCTCTCCCTAATTAGCCCAAGGTTTGAATGTTTGGTTGGGGGTGGTTTTGTTGTTATGGAGAAAGCTTGGACAAAGCAGTGGGCTCTAATTTTACTCAGAAGATTCATGGTGAGCCTAGCACCTTCTGGGAGTGAGTTCCACAGTGAGGGACAAGTTGCAGAAAAAGCTATCAGGCACACAAGCCTCACTCTAGGGGTAACAGTTCCATTATTTCAGTGGAGAGCAGCTGTTGTCAGAGGTCACAATCATGCAGGATGAGTTGATCCCTTGTGTAGCCTGAGTCAGTCCTATGGAGGTCTTTGAAGATCAGGACTAAAGTGAGACCTAAACTAGCAAACTATGGTTACTGAGTTTGTGGAAAGAAAGTTTGGGAAGCAAACAAATGGGATAATGTAGTAAGGAAGTGAATGGAAAATGTCTCCAGGAAAGAGATGGGATGTGTAACTGAGCATTGCCATTATAGTGGGATACACGAGAAGTAAGTTCTATTGACTTAATGGAGTTACATGAGTGTAAAATCTTTGTTTGTGAAGTTAGAAGCAAGCCCAGACAATGTAAAGCCAGAGCAGAACATCAACATGGGTAAATCAGGAACTGAGTGAGAGGAACCATTTGCAAGCAGTGATGGAAGGCATGGAGCACAGACCCTCCTGGCTGGGGGAGGGGTAAAAACTGGGATGCTGGAGGGCCAGAAGGAAGTTAACCACTTGAGTGCTCTCTGATGTACCTGGCAGATGGGGAAAAGTTCATCTCCAGTGCTATGCTGTGTACCTCCTACCTAGGTTCTTAATGAAGTGCCAGTGTTCCATCAGAGTCATTGCACAGTGGGAACGCCCTAACATTCAGCAGTAAAAGGGTTAACCTTTATGACACAATTAGGCAGAAAATGGAAGAAAGACTCCACATGTAATAACAAATTAGAAATGTTTAGAACATAGAAGACAAAGGTTAATGAAGGAAACGGTGAGGTCACTAGGAGATATCAAAGGTTGAGGGAGACGCAGACAGTACTAAATAGAAAAATGTAATGGATTCTTTGCCTGGGTCCTCACAAAGGAAGATGGGGACACAGATGCCACAAAGGCATATTTTTCAGGGAGGAAGAGGAAATATCTCAGAAAACTGAGATTGTGCCAGAACAAAAATCAAGGAATGAGAATGTCCGGAGACAAAGTTCCAGGGTCATACAGGATTCATCCCAGATTTTGGGGGGTGGGGAAGAGGGACCAAAAAAAAAATGGAGGAACCTGTAGTGAAATGATGTGAAGTACATTATCTTCTAGTCCTTTGGTACCTACATATATCTCCTCTATTTAAGAAAGGATTAGGGAAGCCCTAATGAACATTTATTATGGAGACATTAGAAATTACTCTATAATTTACCTTTGGCATTAATGTTATTAATAAAATTAATATTGAATTAACAGAGTTAACGTGTCGTCAGCATGGAAGCATGTCCTCTGGAATGGTGGCCAAAGCATGAAGGGGCCTACTGAATGTTTAGTGTATCTGGCACATGAATACCTTGCAATGCCAGCTACGAAAGTGCCATGCAAATGCCTGTTCTCACCCTCTGGTGACATTGTAAATAAGAAGAGGGCAGCATTATCTCACGTAAATGTAAGCAAACTTGTTTGTCTTAGCGATTAGCAGAACAAGAAGTAGGACTGAGTGGATTTGTAGGCTCTAAAGTTTTACATTGTTTTGTTTTTGAGAGCAGTTATGTAACAAAAAAAAATCTACATTTGTAAGGGGCGAACTGCGGCCACTTGGAGTTGCGGGCGGCCGTGCCTGCGGACGGCCAATGTAAACAAACTGTCTCGTCCCCACCTGCAGATGACCCTGACGGGCTGCATGCGGCGTGCAGGATGCCCACCACTGGTCCAAGGATATGGCTTTAGCGTGATTGAGAGACATGGTGACGGCTCTGTAATCACGACAAAATGGAACCATGCTTCAACCCAGACAGGGACCCTAGTGACATGGCTTCACTTGTCGTGTAGATGAGTTAAACTGGGGCCCATTTGGTAGGTTCCTGTTAGTTAGATTACTTAAGCCCAAAGTGTCCCTAATTCATATCCCTGGTTTCCATGCAGATGGAATTGTTTGCTATGAGACTCCAGCTACACTGACCTTTGGGAAGTGACATAATCAGTTTGTCCAGCTTTTCTTTTCACTTTTGTCTCTGTGTGACGGCTGATGCCCAGTGTGTGCCAAGGGGGCCCTTCGGACCCAATAATGCACCCTTGTGTCTTGTAGCATGCGTGGAATTTGCATAGGCTGTGCTGGGGCAGGCGGGTGTCTTTGTTGTTGGAAACAAGGAGCAAGTTCTTTTCTCAGTGTCTTTGCTTCCCAATGCCTCTCCAAAAGCTCTCGGCATTCATGTAAGAGATTTGGTTTTCTATCTGTTTTTGCATTAGGGATTATTGAATTTACTGAAACTAACCTCTGGAACATGCCTAGTGATCCTGTCGGTTGCTCTAGGTTGGAGAGATTTGATTTTAGCGCAGTGGGTTTTCTCTTTGCGAATCTAGAGATGTAATTAGCAGTGGAGGGAGCAGATAGTTTGTGCTGCTTGATGTAGCTGTTAGAAAGTATTTGCATATCTACTGTGTGGGGAACAAAAACTGCTAGTGAGCGAATAACAGAGCAAGGGTCATTGCAGGCAGGGTAGCTGGGTCTAAACATGAAACCATCTCATAAGGATGGCTGGACTGGGTCAGATCAATGGTCCAGTTAGCCCAACATCCTGTCTTCCAACAGTGGCTAGTGCCAGACGCTTCAGAGGGCATGAACAAAACAAGACATTTGAATTATGTATCCCCTGTCATCCAGTCCCATCTTCTGGTAGCCAGAGGTTTGAGGACACCCAGAGCGTGGGTTTGCATCCCTGACCATCTTGGCTAATAGCAATTGATGGATCAATCCTCCATTAACTTATCTAATTCTTTTGTGAACCCACTTACACTTTTGGTGTTTAACATCCCTTGGTAATGAGTTCCCCAGGTTGACTGTGTGGTGTGAAGAAGTACTTCCTTATGTTTGTCTTTAAACCTGCTGCCTATTAATTTCATTGGTTGATTCCCAGTTCTTGTGTTATGTGAAGGGGTAAATAACACATTTTCTCCACCTCATTCATGATTTTATAGACCACTATCATATCCCCCCTCAATCCTCTCTTTTCCAAACTTAACAGTCCCAATCTTTTTAATCTCTCCTCCTATGGAAGCTGTTCCATACCCTGATCATTTTTGTTGCCTTTCTCTGTACTTTTTCCAATTCTAATATATGTTTTGAGATGGGGTGACCAGAACTGCATGCAGTATTCAAGATGTGGGTATACCATGGATTTATATAGTGGCATTGTGACATTTTCTGTCTTATTATCTATCTTTTTTCCTAATGGTTCCTACCATTCTCTTAGCTTTTTTGACTGCCGCTGCACATTGAGTAGATGTTTTCAGAGAACAATCCATGATGATTCCAAGATCTCTTTCTTAAGTGGTAACAGCTAATTTAGATCCTACCATTTTGTATGTATAGTTGGGATTATGTTTTCCAATGTGCATTACTTTGCATTTATCAACACTGAATTTCCTCTGCCGTTTTGTTGCCCAGTCACCTAGTTTTGTGAGATCTCTTTGTAACTCTTCAGTCAGTAGGAGGACTTGTGTTGGATCAAAGTGGGTTGTTACGGATTTCAGGACAGAGCTCTGGCTCCACATTGTTGGGAAGAATTGGCACTTGTGTGTGGTTTTAAACTCTTGTAACATTGTGAGTATGGGGAGATCAATCAGCAGGTGTCTTTGGCAGTTGGTACTGAATTGCTCCATCTTGGTCTTAAGTCCTCAGGTGCAACAAACATCTGAGAAACCCATCAGGTGATACTGGAATCAGTAGCATGCTGCCTATGCTACCCTACAGGATGCAGCTGTGAACTCCTTACAGCTTGTTACTCTGAGATGATTCTGCCAGTCTCATCTGCCTTGTATCCTTTCAGTCTCCACTATTCTCTCAAAATAGCTCTCATCACGCCTGTGCAGTAGTGACAGCAGAGAGGGTTTCTGTTGGGATTCTCACTCAGCACAAATTGCAGAGTGCTGGCTGCAAGTCCGCGGTTTACAGTGATTCCAGCAAGTGTTTTCCACTGTGGAGTCGAAGTCCCAAGTCCCAAGTGGGGATTGGTCCTGCTTTGAGCAGGGGGTTGGACTAGATACCTCCTGAGGTCCCTTCCAACCCTAATCTTCTATGATTCTCTTGTCACTTATTCTGGTCACGTATCCTAGAAATGACACCACAGTCCTCCTTCGAGTGCTTGCTCATGTCGATTCCATTCTAGGTGTGTGCAGTCATCGGAGATTTTTGCCTCTAGTAGTATTCGTAGGGCCTGCTGTGATGCCCCCTTGAGTGCCATGCTCATGCGCCAGTATATCCGGCCCGCCAGCCCTATGCCCTCTCAGTTCTTTCTTACTGCCCATGGTGGTTAGTCAGAGCGCCTTTCCTTGCTTAGCAAGGGCTAGCAGTTTTCGTCTTCGGACTTCGTGCCTTTGGGCCTTGTAAATAGTTCATTCTTTAGTAGTTAGTGTTCAGTAGCTGTTACATGTTCATAGTTCAGTATCAGAGGGGTAGCCGTGTTAGTCTGGATCTGTAAAAGCGGCAAAGAGGCCTGTGGCACCTTATAGACTAACAGACGTATTGGAGCATGAGCTTTCGTGGGTGAATACCCACTTCGGCAGCTGCCCCGCTACAACTGCCACTTTGGCCGGATCTGCTGTCCCAGAACCACGTCAGTCTGTTGCACCCAAACCTGGCAGCACTGCACTTGACGGCTTGGCGGACTGCATGGCTAAGCATGGACGAAAGGGCACGCTCGACCCGTGTTCAGCAGGTCTTGCTAGGCATCAGGAAACCCTCCACCAGGGCAACCTATCTGGAGACGTGGAAAAGGTTCACATGTTGGACCTTGGAGTGGCGTATTCGGGCCTCGGAGGCCCCGCTGCAGGATATCCTGGATTATTTGCTGCACCTCAAGCTCCAAGGCTTGTCCCTCTCTTCGATCAAGGTCCACCTGGGTGCCATTTCAGCGTTCCATTCTCCATTCCAAGGCAGGTCTATCTTCGCCCACCATATGACAGCGTGGTTTTTGAAGGGTCTGTAGTGTCTCTATCTTCACAGCCTGAATCTTGTGCTGTCAAGGCTCATGGGATCTCCCTTTGAGCCTTTGGCTTCCTGCTCTCTCCTGCTTCTCTCCTGGAAGGTTTCATTCCTGGTCACGATAATGTCGGCCCGTATGGTGTCTGAGATCAGGGTCCTCGCCTCGGAGCCACCCTGTATGGCAGTGGTCCTCAACCTTTTCCGTCTGGCGGGTGCCAGACAAAGGACCGTGGCGGTGGTCGAGCATCCACTGAAATGCCGCTGAAATTCGGCGGCGACGCCTCTGGATGATGCTGCTTGTCGGCGGCAAGCGGCGTCATCCAGAGGTGGCGCTGCCGAAATGCCTCCGAATTTCGGCGGCATTTCAGCAGATGCTCGACCGCCGGCCAGGATGCAGGTGCACGCCTGAGGGCACCACGTTGGGGACCCCTGCTGTATGGTCTTCTACAAGGACAAGGTTCAGCTGTGCCCGCACCTGGCGTTTCTGACCAAGGTAATTTCCCAATTTCATACTGGCCAGGACATATACTTACCAGTCTTAATTCCAAAGCCTCATGCATCAGATGAGGAATGCAGGCTACACACTCTGGACATCCGGAGGGTGCTGGCCTTCTACATAGATAGAACAAAGCCATTTCATAAGTCAATGCAGTTGTTCATTGCAGTGGCAGACAAGATGAAGGGTTGCCCAGTGCCTGCTCAGAGGATCTCATCCTGGATCACGAGTTCCAGCTTGCATCCGCCAGCGATAGTAACGGCACGCTCAACTAGGGCACAGGCATCATTGGCAGCCTTCCTGGCACAGGTACCGAGCCAAGAGATCTGTCGAGACGCTACCTGGTTGTCCGTCCACACATTCGCGTCTCATTATGCACTGACCCAGCAAGCTCGAGTCGACGCTAGCTTTGGCAGAGCTGCAAGCCTGTGAACTCTGAGCCCACCTCTGTTGATGCTGCTTGTGAGTTGCCTAAAATGGAATCAACATGAGCAAGCTCTCGAAGAAAAAACGGTTACCTACCTTTTATAACTGTTGTTCGAGATGTGTTGCTCATGTCCATTCCATTACCCACTCTCTTGCCCCTCTGTCGGGGTTGTCAGCAAGAAGGAACTGAGAGGGCATAGGGCCGGTGGTGTTTAACACTCCCCACTGGGGAGTTAAATGTCTGCGCACATTTGGTGCTGTGCTACCATTTTGAAGCTTTGTGAGAGCTAGAGGAAAGTCTGGATATTTGTCTGGATGCTGACTGTCACACAAGTAATAGTTGCTCTGCTAGTGTGACTAGAGCCTTCAGGTTTAAAGTTTGGTTAATGATTAAAATAGCTGCTTTGGGGTCTTTTCCCCTCTCTCTGAGATTTAGTGATCTGAAATCTTGCTGGCAAGGTTTATTAGACAGAGTTGTGAGACAGTTGTACTGTTTTGTGCATCTTGTCTTGGGTACAGTTGTTAATTATAATGTTAAAAAACAAAACCGAGAAGAGCTGTTGTCCCAGCTCTGCTGAAGCTACGCATGCTGTTGATTCATAGCAAGCATGGGACAGGAGTGGTTCTGAAGAACACACTGGCACCTCCAGTGCGAGTAGATGTCTTTTCCAGAGTAAGGTTGCTCCAGAGGCCTTGATCTGGGATTTGGGGGGACACTGGCTGTACGAGTGAATTCTGGAAGAAATGTTTTACAACCTGTCTCCTTCTATTTCCCAGTGATGCCATCTGCAGGTTTGTCATCTGCAATGACTCCTCCCTCCGTGGACAAACAGTCATCTTCAACCCTGACTTCTTTGTGGAGAAGTTGCGGCATGAGAAGCCCGAAGTCTTCACAGAGCTGGTGGTCAGCAACATCACCAGGCTCATCGACCTGCCGGGAGCAGAGTTGGCCCAGCTGATGGGGGAGGAGGACCCCAAGCTGCCTGGTGGCATTGGCACAGCCTCTGGATTTTTTCGGTCCCTGATGTCTCTGAAGCGTAAAGGTAGGCACTGTGCTCTGCCTGGCAGCTGTCGCCATAGTCTGGTGTGGACCACCGAGGTCCTGAATCAGATTCCATTAGCTATACCACGTACCACACTCTCTCTAAGCATTCTTGGGAGCCAGGCACGTTGCATGTGCTCCTTGTTGCATCCAGCTGTTGTGTCACCTCTTCTGTTTAGATTGTAAGCTCTTCAGGACGGGGCCTGTCTCTCTGTGTTCATTCATTGCCTGGCACCCTGGGACAGTAATCCCAGACTAGGGACCCTAGCCTGAAGGAAGGAGCCAAACCAAGAGTGCATCTAATTAGCAGTCAGTGAATACAAGGTCGCCCTTTCTTTTGTTTCTGCTTGATTTGTGGTGTCTGACCCCAGGGGTAGCTGCAGGGAGATCGCTGCATCTGTTCTCGTCCTTCCCAAAGCAGCAGCCTGCCTTGGGGAAGTCGTCTTATTGAGTATTCAGATTCCTGTTGCTTCCCCAAGCCCCCGTGAGAAGGCAGCCCCCTTGTGCCAGAGTCCGTACAAACGTGGGAAGACGTGCTCCCTGCCCTGAAGAGCTGGCAGGCTGAGAATGAACGAGGTCAGTCTCTAACTGGATGGGTTATATCAGACTTGGGCAGGTCTACGCAATCAGTCAAATTGAAGGGGTCCAAGCGCCTTCCTTCTGCCTCTCAGGGTTCTGAGCTTCCGTTCAGAACTTGCAGAGTTCTCCTTGGTTTAGTTTCCCAGGCGCAGGAGGCCTTTCATATTAACAACCAGGCATTACTAAAGGCTGAGAAAATAGAAAGCCAGAGGACCAGTGTGACGTTGTGGACCTCGGGGGAATACCCTGCACCCCCATGTTCATCTTCATAATATGATTGTGTGGTGTCCAGTGCAAAGGTTTTCAGGTCGGGTGTCTTCGGAAGGCTTGTGATGCACTGAGCATTGTTGTTATAGTAATTGTTGTTACGGCAATGTGTTAGTAATGTTATAGGTTGTAATTTCATATATAAAGTTACGAGGCTGAAAATATATCCTCCTGGCTTAAAACAAGCCCAGGCAAAACTCTCCAGGAGCAGAGAGGCAGTTCACACCTCATCAGGGCATGTACGGGCAAACCCAGCCCAGCCTCACAGGAACAAAGGACACTGGCCTAGGGCTTGTCTACATTGGCACTTTACAGCGCTGCATCTTTCTTGCTCAAGGGTGTGAAAAAACACCCCCCTGAGGGCAGCAAGTTGCAGAGCTGTAAAGCACCAGTGTAAACAGTGCCCCAGCGCTGGGAGCTACGCCCCTTGTTGAGATGGTTTTTTTAGAGCGCTGGGAGCTGCAACCACACACGGCATGATAAAGCGCTGCCATGGCAGACTAGCCCCTAGGCAGCAACAAAGGATCTGTTGGACTCTGGAGGGAGTCACCCCCCTTCCCTATCGCCTAGAGCTGGAAGGGACCTTGAAAGGTCAGCGAGTCCAGCCCCTGCCTTCACTAGCAGGACCAATTTTTGCCCCAGATCCCTAAGTGGCCTCCTGAAGGATTGAACTCACAACCCTGGGTTTAGCAGGCCAGTGCTCAAACCACTGAGCTATTGGTCAGTTATGGGCTATGATGAGGTGATGCTCACCTGACCCTGAAAGGGGGGCGGGGGCAAAGCCGAGATTGAAGAAAGAACATGATAAAAAGGAGAGACGTTTGCCAGGCTCTTCCTCTCTCTTCCACCTCCATCTACAGACACCACCACCAAGCGACTGAAGCGCTGATCGAAGGGGGGAGCCAGGCTGAAGGGCAACCAGGCAGCCTGTGGTTAGAAACATCTGTTTGTAAGGGCACTGAAAGTGTTAAGAGCAGCTTAGAATGTGTTCTGCTTTTATTTCATTTGACCAAATCGGACTTGTTGTGCTTTGACTTATAATCCCTAAATCTGTCTTTTGTAGTTAATAAATCTGTTTATTTTACCTGAAGCAGTGCATTTGGTATGAAGCCTGTCAGAGCCTCCCCTTGGGATAACAAGCCTGGTACATATCAATTTCTTTGTTAAATTGACGAACTCATATAAGCTTGCAGCGTCCAGCGGGCATAACTGGCCCCTGCAAGACGGAGGTTCCTAGGGTTGTGTCTGGGACCAGAGATATTGGCTAGTGTCACTTGGTTGCAAGTAGCTGGGAGCAGCTTACACGCCAAAGGCTGTGCGTGACCAGCCCAGGGGTGGGGGTTCTCCCAGCAGAGCAGGGTCAGGCTGGCTCCCAGAGTTAAGGGTTGGAGTGACCTAGCAGATCACCGGTCCAGATAACACCAGGGGAATGTCACAGTGGCAGGCTGAGAATGAACGAGGTCAGTCTCTAACTGGATGGGTTATATCAGACTTGGGCAGGTCTACGCATTCAGTCAAATTGAAGGGGTCCAAGCGCCTTTCTTCTGCCTCTCAGGGTTCTGAGCTTCCGTTCAGAACTTGCAGAGTTTTCCTTGGTTTAGTTTCCCAGGTGCAGGAGGCTCGTTACTAAAGGCTGAGAAATAGAAAGCCAGAGGACCAGCTTTGTCGAGAAACAATAATTCTCACGCCCACCAGGCGCCACACTCTGGGCTGGAGGGAAGGGCCCGTTTCCGCTCAGGATTCCTGGAGTTAGGCACCTAAGCCAGATCAGCCCTTTCTGGCAGAACACAACCAACCAGAGTGAAAGAGAGACCATCCCTTTATAACCAGTAGCTGCAGGGTCTTGAAGTCAGCTCTCTCACGCCCCAGGAAAGGGCCCTAACCATCTGGCTATTGAGCATTCTGGGCTGGAGCTCTCCTGTTGACGCTGGTCCACTTTGTGTACGTAATTAAACATTCGTTGGGGGGGAGAGATTGACCCCGTATCCCACGGTCAGGGGACTGACCGCTGGGTGGGGGTAAGCCAGGTTTGAGTCCCTGCTCCAAGTCAGGCAGAGTGGAGATTACAGATCTGGGGGGGTTACATCTGAGGTGAGTGCCCTAACCACTGTACTGTTGACTCAAAGGGGGGAAAATACATGCCTGCTCCCCAGGCTCTCATCCATGCTGTCTTCTGGGGGGGGGTTAGTCCTGCTCAGAGCACACCTATTGTATCAGGCCACAGGTGGGGGAATGTCTGCTTTGAGAATCCCATCATGGCTTAGGCGTGAGCTAGGGCTCCGGGCAGCTCGGCAGCATCAGGACTTAGCTGGCTTTGCTCGTGCCCAGCAGTGGAAACTTAGGCATGTAGGGGACTTTACTGGCAGAAACGTAGGTGCCTGGGAAAAAGAGGGGCCTACAGGTTAAGTGGCAGCAGAGCTGGGGTTTTGTGAATTCCAGTAGTGCCAAAATGTTGGACTTATATGCCTGAGAGGCAGGTAGGTGCCCAAGTCCCTTTGTGAATCTAGCCCTTAGTCTTCAAATGTTCTGAGATCTATTTAAATGCTCTGCCTTTTCTTCCCATTGCCAGTTGGCACCCACAGCATGGTCTTGGCACTACGCCCTACTGGACTTGCCAGCCTTTCCAGAAGTATTTCTCTGTTGCCCACGTCACCCTCCCACGCGTCAAGGCAGGTCCAGACATTCCTCATAAGTTCTCTCTCTCCACCCAGCTGGGCAGAAACTAATGAACTCAATCTGTGCACCCCTGATACCCACTTACCATCAGCCATGGCACCCCATTTAGACCAGCTGCCTACTGAAAAGGCATAGCTGTGGGCTGCTGCTCTCAAGTAGCTGCAGCTGTAGCTGTGCCTAATTGATTTGAATTAACCTGCCTTTGAAGGCAGTGCTGCCTCTTTAAAGCTCTTATGATGCTCTCTTGAGAGAAGAGTTGTCAGCCTTTTAAGGAGGTTTTATGAGGCTTCCTCCTTCTTTTGTTTGGTGGTTTTATTCATTGTGTTCACCTAGAGCAGGAGTGGGCAAACTTACTGACCCTCTGAGCTGCATACAATAATCTTCAGATGTTCGAGAGCCGCAAGACACACACAGCCTGCCCCGTAGGGTGGTGCCTGCTGGGGCGTGGGGCTTCTGCCCCAATGCCCAACTGCTGGTCTAAAGCCCTGAGGCCCCCCTCCCTGCAGTGCAGAAGCCCCTAGTCCCACCACCCCGCTGCAGGGCAGAAGCCCTGAGCTCCCCCCTGCCCAGTCTTGTAAGCAGAGAATAGGAGGGGGGAATACGTGGGGGGCTCTGGGAGCTGCACTTTAACTGTAAAAGAGCCGCATGTGGCTCATGAGCCACAGCTTGGCCATGCCTGGTCTAGAGCATTGGTTCTTCGAGTGATTGCTCACTAGGCGTACGTGTGCCGTGTGCATGGCAGCCGGAAGGTTTTTCCCCTAGCAGTACCCATCGGGTCAGTCCAGGTGCCCCCTGGAGACACACTGCCGAATACAGGGCCCTGCCGACCCACCGCCACCTCAGCTCCTTCTTACTGCCTGTGACGGTTAGCCGGAGCGCTCGTTATCTCTTGCTTCGGCAAGCGCTTCTTTAGCAGTCTTGAACTTTTTCTGTAAATAGTTAGATGGTGTTAGTTGTTGTAGTTTTGGTTTGGGGGTACGCCCCCCCCTCCCCAGGGTTTGAACCCTGTGCAGCATGTGGCAAGTCTATGCCCAGGAATGACCCCCACACTTCCTGCTTGAAGCGTTTGGGGGAGAGCCACCAAAAGGAACGCTGCAAGATCTGCAGGGGATTTTGTCCTAGGACTCAGAAGGAGAGGGATCAGCGCCTCAAGATCCTTCTGATGGAGGCTGCCTTCCGTCCCCACTTGGGCCCTGGGTCAGCTAAGCCGATGCTGAGCACCTCGACGTTGGTGCGCAGTGTGCTGGCACCACCGATACATGAGTTGGCATCGAGGTAGGACTCTTCCAGAGACCCTCGGCACCAGCACAGTTCCCCACATAGGGGATCCATGCAGGGCAGTGGGCAGCACCGTTCGCAATCCTCAGTGCCCCACAAGAAGAGGAGACCTAAAAGGGGCCGCTCCCATGCCCAAACCGGCGCAGAAGTCCGCCGCCGTGAGAACCATGGCAGGCCACGTGAGTTTGAGTCCTCCAGCTAGGGTCCCATCGACTCCTGCCCCAGCACAGGACCAGTTGAGTCTGCGCCCCCAACACTCCCCTCTCCAAGAAGGCTGCGATCTACAGTTACCTTCCACGCTGGAGGTGTTTGAGACTGCCAAGGACCTCATCACCTTCCCGTCACCGCCTTCCCCTCCTAGGCGAGACAGGACACCGAGCTCTGTCTCAGCAGCACCTGTGAGACCCTCAGTGCCATCCAGAGGCAAGCCGTGATTGTACTGCGCCAGTCGCCATCCCCATGGCACCAGTCACTGGTACCATCCACCAGTGGACGGATAGGGGAGCCGCACTGGTCCCCGAGTTCCAGGCACCGCTGGGCACTGCTTCTCCATGGTCATCTTACAGTGAGTCCTCGGAGTCGGAAGTGGAGTTCTATAGGTCCAGGAAAAGCAGGCGGTCCAGGTCTGATAGACACAGGCAGCAGCTTCATCCAGGGCTGGAGCCTGGTCAGTGGCAGGCTCCCACCCAGTGGTCTTTCTGGACCCCCTGGGTGTTCTGCCAGAGCCAGAGGTCCCATTCGAGGTCAGCGTCGGTGGCCTCAGCATCATACGTGCCTCTGACACCTCACCCGGGGCAGGACCAATCATTTGCCATGCCGGGACTGAATGCGCCGGAAGACCAGGCACTGCGGGATCCCCTTGTTGCCGAGGGCAGAGAACAGGACCTGCTCCCATCTAGGCCCTCGTCCTCATCCTCGCCTGATGAGGCGATGGCAGGAATGTTGATGGCCCCGGCTGTGGAGGACAGCAGGGTGGCACAGAACCTGGGGATCCAGGCGGAGGAGGTCGCTGAGACATCAGATTCCGTGGTGGACATTCTCGCCCCCGCTGGTCCCTCCCGTATCACCCTGCCACTTATTAAGACCATACAGGACACCACTAAGACACTGTGGCAGACCCCTGCCTCCTTACCACCCACAGCGAAGAGGAATGAGCGAAAATACTTGGTTTCATAGAATCATAGAATCATAGAATTCAAGATCAGAAGGGACCATTATGATCATCTAGTCTGACCTCCTGCAAGATGCAGGCCACATAAGCCGATCCACCCACTCCTGAACTAATTCTTTCCCTTGACTCTGCTGTTGAATGCTCCAAATCATGATTTAAAGACTTCAAGTAGCAGATAATCCACCAGCAAGCGACCCCTGCCCCATGCTTCGGAGGAAGGCGAAAAACCTCCAGGGCCACTGCCAATCTACCCTGGAGGAAAATTCCTTCCCGACCCCAAATATGGCGATCAGCTGAACCCCGAGCATGTGGGCAAGACTCTCCAGCCAGACCCTCTGGAAAAGGCTAACAATATCCCAACATTGACCCTTTGTACTAATTACCAGTGTGGCACGTTATTGACCTATTGACTAAACCCGTTATCCTATCATACCATCCCCTCCATAAACTTATCCAGCTTAATCTTAAAGTCATGGAGGTCCTTCGCCCCCACTGTTTCCCTCGGTAGGCTGTTCCAGAATTGCACTCCTCTGATGGTTAGAAACCTTCTAATTTCAAGCCTAAATTTCCTGACTGACAATTTATATCCGTTTGTCCTCGTGTCCACATTAGCACTGAGCTGAAATAATTCCTCTCCTTCCCTGGTATTTATCCCTCTGATATATTTAAAGAGTGCAATCATATCTCCTCTTATCCTTCTTTTGGTTAAGGAAAACAAACAGAGTTCCTCAAGTCTCCTTTAAATGCGACAGGCTTTCCATTCCTCGGATCATTCTAGTGGCCCTTCTTTGTACCCGTTCCAGTTTGAATTCATCCTTCTTAAACATGGGAGACCAAAACTGCACACAATACTCCAAATGAGGTCTCACCAACGCCTTATATAATGGGACTAGCACCTCCTTATCTCTACTAGAAATACCTCGCCTAATGCATCCCAAGACCGCATTAGCTTTTTTAACGGCCACATCACATTGCCTACTCATAGTCATCCTACGATCAACCAGGACTCCTAGGTCCTTCTCCTCCTCCGTTACTTCCAACTGGTGCGTCCCCAGCTTATAACTAAAATTCTTGTTAGTCATCCCTAAATGCATAACCTTACACTTCTCATTATTGAATTTCATCCTGTTACTAATACTCCAGTTTACAAGGTCATCCAAATCTCCCTGGAGGATATCCCAATCCTTTTCCGAATTGGCAATACCTCCCAACTTGGTGTCATCCGCAAACTTTATCAGCCCACTCCTACTTTTGGTTCCGAGGTCAGCGATAAATAGATTAAATAAAATCGGACTCAAAACCGAACCTTGAGGAACTCCACTGGTAACCCCTCTCCAACCCGACAGATCACCCTTCAATACGACCCTCTGCAGTCTCCCCTTTAACCAGCTCCTTATCTACCTCTGGATTTTCATTTCGATCCCCATCTTTTCCAATTTAACCAGTAATTCCTCATGCGGTACTGTATCAAACGCCTTACTGAAATCAAGATATATTAGATCCACCGCATTTCCCTTGTCTAAAAAATCTGTTACTTTCTCAAAGAAGGAGATCAGGTTGGTTTGGCACGATCTACCTTTCGTAAAACCATGCTGTAATTTGTCCCAGTTGCCATCGGCCTCAAGGTCCGTAACCACTCTCTCCTTTAAAATTTTTTCCATGACTTTGCATACTACAGATGTTAAACTAACAGGCCTGTAGTTACCTGGGTCACTTTTTTTCCTCTAAGGGGTTCAAGCATTTGTACACCCATCCCTCGCCAGAGTCTCTAGCAGTAGCCGCGGCGAATGAGCGGGAGCCCCAAGGATACCAGGGCCCTTCCACAAAAAAATGGGAGGCTAAAAAGCTGGACCTCTTTAGGAGGAAAATTTATTCCACGGGGGGCTCCAGCTCTGAATTTCTAACCATCAGGCTGTCCTCAGTAGGTATAGCCACAGCTTGTGCGGAGCGATGGTGAAGTTTATGGTGCTTCTCCTGGAGGACTCCAGGGCAGAGTTCTCCTTGGTAGAGGAGGGTAAGCTCATTGCCCGCGCCTTGCTCCAAGCAGCCCTCGATGTGGCTGATTCAGCCACCCACACCATGGCCTCTGGGGTAGCCATGAGGAGGAGCTCCTGGCTGCAAGTCTCAGGGCTCTCATATGAGGTCCAGCAGACTATACAGGACCTCCCCTTTGAGGGCTCGGCCCTCTTTTCAGAAAGACTGACTCTCGGTTTCATAGCCTCAAGGATTCGAGGGCCACCCTTAAGTCCCTGGGCCTGCACGCTCTGGCTACACAATGGAGGCACTTTAAGTCACAACCCCTGCCTTGTTTTTACCACCCACAAAACAGGCAGGATTTTTCTCAGCGGCATAATAGAAACAACAGAAAGAGGCCTCCCCTTTCATCAGCTCTGGGCAGGCAAAACATCCTCAGGCCAGAAGCAGAACTTCTGAAGGTGCGCCCGGGGGCGACACACCAGTCTGGACTCTGGGTCCATTCCCCCCTTACCTTTTTGTGCCGACTGTCCTGCGTGGGCGCAGATTACATCGGATCACTGGGTACTCCGCACAGTAGAAAGGGGATACTCCCTCCAGTTCTCCTCCCTCCCTTCCACCCCTCTTCAGGGACCCTTCTCACGCACAACTCCTCACGCAGGAGGTGCACATTCCTAGCGCTGGGGACAGTGGAAGAGGTTCCTCAGGAGCTGAAGGGCAGGGACTTCTATTCCCAGTATTTCCTAATACCGAAAGCCAAATGTGGCCTCAGGCCCATCCTAGACCTGCAAGAGCTCAACAAGTTCATAAAGAAACTGAAGTTCTGCATGGTCTCTTTAGCCTCCATTATCCCTTGGATCTGGGGCACTGGTACGCCACCCTTGACTTGAAGGATGCTTACTTTCAGATTTCAGTATTTCCATCCCACAGGAGGTACCTCAGGTTCGTGGTGAACCACAGTCATTATCAGTTCACAGTCCTTCCATTCAGCCTGTCAGCAGCTCCTTGAATGTTTACTAAGTGTATGGCAGTTGTGGCTGTGTTCTTACACTAGCATCAGGTGCAGGTGTTCCCGTACCTCGATGACTGGCTAATCAACGGCGGCTCCAGGGCGCAAGTGGAGGTGCAAGTGAGCTTCATAAGGGCTACTTTTGACAACCTGGGCCTTCTACTGAATGTACAGAAGTCAACCGTACCCCCCCGTTCAGTGGACGGAGTTCATAGGGGCAGTATTGGACTCTACACAGGCGAGGGCATACCTCCCGGAGTCGCGTTTCCGGTCCCTGTGTGACATCATACGAAGTCTCAGGCAGTTCCCTACCATCACAGCAAGGAATTGCCTAAAGCTTCTGGACCACTTAGCTGCTTATACCTATGTAGTATTGTAACGGGTCCAACTCACCCCTGCGTTGCCTCCTGCTGGTGACTCTGGGGAATTAGCTCTTTCCAGCATTTGGAGCGCCCTCTGCAGGCCGGTGATCCCCCTGTCATCTCCTGGCCCCCGTGTCCCTCCCAGGACCCCGGTGCCCCTTTAACCTTTAACTGGGTTTCCCCTTCCCAGGGGAACCCCCACCAAACTGTTGCCGGCTCAAAGAGCCCGAGGCGGAGCAACAGCAGGGTTCGTTGCCCGGTGTGCGTCGCACTAATTATCACACCAGGGTGGAGAAGCAAAACCAGGTTTATTTGAGCCCAAAAAGGTGCCAGGGAGAAAAGCATTCTCAAATCCTGCACACAGATACAAAACAGCTCTCTCTCTTTTTATACATGATTTCAACTAAGCATTCCCATTACTCCTCACACTCCTCCTCTCCCCCCACCTTTCATTCCCATGCAGCAAATACACTTTGCAATAGCAATCACATGAAGCAGTTAAGTCATACTTGGCAAAAAACCACCTTAGCTCGTTAGCAACTCTTCTGTGATCAGTTATCTGTACTTTCCCACCGTGGGGGCTACCTTCTCATGCATATAACTTTAATTACAGCACCTGCTTTCCGCCTATCTTATTTAGTATTGGCTACATCTAGTATTAAGCAACCTTGCCACTGCCAGTAATTAGCACATAACACAAAAGGTTACAAAAGTTTAGCAAGGCTAACAAAAGCACTTTACATAAAGGTACTTTGGGTCACATAGGCCCAAAGCCATCCTCCCGAGTTACCTAGATTTATGCCTAGTGACACCAACACTACTATCCCCACTTCGCCTCAGTAGTGGCTATTGCCCAGTCTCTATCTAGCCCCCATTCGCTGGGGCAGACTGCAGTAGCCAGCACTCATCATCGGCAAAGGGGGTTTGGACTTGCTGCCTTGGCCTACCCCTAGGTTGCCCCCTGCAACTCCCCAGTACCTTTTGCCCTATGCTAGGCCACAGCCTGGAGTTTTCTAGGCTGGAGCTTCCCCAGCTCCTCAGCCTTTCCCCAGCCCTGCTTCACCCTAGGTACCTTGTCACAGTTCCCTGCAGCCAGGCCCATCTCCCTCTAGAAACAGAGAGAGACTGTCTGGGCTTCTGGCTCACAGCCTTTATAAGGGCCAGCTGTGGCCTGATTGGGGTGTGGCCCAGCTGCAGCCACTTCCCCCAATCAGCCCAGCTTGAGAGCAGCAGCTCTCAAACCCTGCCAGGCCGCTTTTAAACCCCTTCAAACCAGGAGCAGGGGTCCACCCTGCTACAAGTATAGCACGCCAGACTGAGACTCTGACCTCTTCAGGCATGGCTGGCTTCAGTGTATCGGCCTATTCAGGACAGTCTAGACAAAATCGTCACTTTACCTCGACCGGTCCTCAAGTCCCTCCTAGCCTTCTCTCACTGTGACAGTCTGAGGCCCTGTTTAGGCATATTGAAATCAGGCAATCTGGGGCTGCTAGGAAGGTGAGCCGATCTATCACCTCCAGAGAAAGGGAAGAGCCTAGAAGATGTAAAAGGAAACTTAGTTTAATAGCATCCTGTCTGGTAAGAACTCACTTATCAATAGCTGGGATGTGAAATCCTCATCTCTGTGTTGTTCTATCACTGCAGTCTCACTTCCCTATTGGTTGGCTGTATAATCTCGTCTGGTTCTCTGTGTGTTTCTGTCTGCTGTGTAATTAATTTTGTTGGGTGTAAACCAGTTAAGGTGGTGGGGTATAATTGGTTAAATAACCATGTTACAGTATGTTAGGATTGGTTAGTTAAATTTCAGTAAAATGATTGGTGAAGGTATAGCTAAGCAGAATTCAACTTTTACTATATAGTCTGCAGTCAGTCAGGAAGTAAGGCGGGTGGGTTGGGAACAGGGACTGGGGGTGGGGGAATTGGGATCATGTTTTGCTAAAGGGGGAAATGGGAACAGGAACAGGGACACAGGCAAGGCTCTGTGGTGTCAGAGCTGGGAAGGGGACACTAAGGAAGGAAACTGGAATCATGCTCGCTGGAAGTTCACCCCAATAAACATCGAATTGTTTGCGCCTTTGGACTTCGGGTATTGCTGCTCTCTGCTCACGCGAGAAGGCCCAGGGAAGTGAGAGGGTGAAGGAATAAGCCCCCTAACATGGAGCAGCCCGGCCCCAGCCCGCTCCACTTTGCCACCTCCCAGCCGCAGCGCTCCGCTTCCTGCCGCAGGTGAGTGCGAGGAGGTTGGGGAAAGGACGCCCCCCGTACTCACCTGCAGCGGGAAGTGGAGCATCCCGGCTGGGAACTGGCGAGTGGAGCTGGCTGGGGCTGGGCTGCTCCGCTTCTCGCCGCAGGTGAGTGTGGGGAGGTTGGGGAAAGGACGCCCCCCGTACTCACCTGCAGCGGGAAGCGGAGCATCACGGCTGGGAGCTGGCGGAGTGGAGCTGGCTGGGGCTGGGCTGCTCCGCTTCCCGCTGCAGGTGAATGTGGGGAGGTTGGGGAAAGGACGCCCCCCGTACTCACCTGCAGCGGGAAGTGGAGCATCCCGGCTGGGAGCTGGCAGAGTGGAGCTGGCTGGGGCTGGGCTGCTCCGCTTCCCGCCGCAGGTGAATGTGGGGAGGTTGGGGAAAGGACGCCCCCCGTACTCACCTGCGGTGGGAAGCAGAGCGCTGCGGCTGGGAGCTGGTGGAGTGGAGCTGGCTGGGGCTGGGCTGCTCCGCTTCCACCGCTGCTGGTGAGTGTGTGGGGGATCCCTTCCCCCAAGCCCCCTCCCCTGAGTGACATGGTTGGGGCTGGGGCGAGGGAAGCAGAGTGGGCTGCTACCAGCTCCCTGCTAATTCCCAGGGCCACTCTGGGACTGCGGGGTCCCCAAAGGTGTCTCCCCACAGCTCCTGCCTCCCAGACCCTGGGGGGGGAGCCCCTGACTGCCCCCGAGACTCTCTGCCCCTTATCCAACCCCCTGGCCCCGGCCTGGCACCCTTAACATGCTGCTCAGAGCAGGGTATCAGAGCTTTACCGTGTTGTATGCGAACCCGCGTTATAGCGGGTAGAGGTGTAATTAGGCTCCTAACTCAGGGCTGGCGGGAGGCATTTACCTCTGCTTGGGATTCACAGCTGTGAATTTGCCTTCATTTCTTACCCCTCATCAGGGGCAAATCTATCAGGCTGATGACTGACAACATGGCCTGCATGTTCTGTATCCCTGTGCACCAAAGCAATAATGTTGTGAATCTGGTGTATAGCCCATCAGATCCAAATTTCAGCCATCTACCTCCCTGGCGTTCAGAGCCCCCCAGCCGATACTCTCAGCAGGCGCTTCTCCCAGGATTACGAATGGGAGCTAGACTCTCAGATTCTCCATGGTATGTTCCAAAATTGGGGATTTCTAAAAATGAACTTCTGCTCTAAAGCTCCACGTGGAATTGGAGGGGAAGCTGTGTCTTGTTAACTTCCCGCTCCACTAGGGAGCCTGCTCCCAATGGGTCTGGGCTGTAGCTAGCACATCTTGTAAGGCTGAAGTGTCCCTGCCCTGACATGGCTTTTCTTACGGGGGTTCAGTAATGTGGTTTATTTAGCACATTGGTGAGAATTAATCTGCAGTTGCATTGCTATAAACAGCAAATTGATGAAAGCCCCTTGGAGCACGGCCATTGCAAGGTAAAAGCATTGGTTTGGGGTGCTTGTGATGTCAGAGCAGTAGGGTTCTCCTCTGACCTTTACCCCAACTCTCCTGGTCACTGATTTCCCAGCAACAGAACCCCCTGCTGGAAATCCTGGTCTCACAGTAGGAAAATGCCTGCTAAGCTCTGTGGCTCCTGCACCCAGAGGTGCCAGGCCTGAGTTGCTCCTGTCCCATGTGTGCTGACTGGATCGCTTTGTTCCCCAGATAAAGGGGTGGTGTTTGGCTCCCCGCTGACCGAGGAGGGCATCGCCCAGGTCTCGCAGCTCATCGAATACTTGCACAAGCGTAAGTGACTCTCAGCTCTCTTGCCAGCTTGCCATTCCCAGGGCTCCAAACCTGAGTGTTTTGCTTGGATTGTGTGCTGGTGCTGTGACCCAGAGTCACCTGTGGCAGCTCCTAGCCCTTCTATCACCTCTCTGATTTTGCAGGCATTCCTTCTGCCAGAGCCGTAGGGCACATGCTGGGCCTTGGGGTTGTAGATAGCCTGCTGAGTAAGGTTTTCTCTATGGGATCCCGTGCAGGTGGCTAGAAGGGAGATTGGGAGAGGGCTCCTTGTGTCAAAGGTCGGGAGCCCCCTCCTCACGATGAGTGATCTCTCTCTACTCCCTGCCGAGCAGATCTGCGAATGGAGGGCTTGTTTCGAGTGCCAGGGAACAGTCTCAGGCAGCAGATCCTGAAGGATGCTCTGAACAGCGGGGCCGATATTGACCTGGAATCGGGCGAGTTTCACTCCAACGATGTGGCCTCTCTGCTGAAGATGTTCCTGGGTGAATTACCTGAGCCCCTGCTGACACACAAGCACTTCCAAGCCCACCTCAAAATTGCAGGTGAGTAGGCAACAGGGCAGTGATAGACACAAGGGATGGGAGCTGAGCGAGCCTCCTCGAGGGCAGCTTATGTCAACTGGCCACACACTGGGATGTTCGTCTCTTTCGGGACCTGGGTCTTGTGACAGGGGAGGGACCCAAAAGGTGAATGACCCTGAGGATGTTTTTCTTGTGTACGTTTCAGCCCTGGGGGCAGGAGTTAACCTTACCCACCTGGGGGAGGTGGAGGGTTCCCGGGGGTGATGGAGCCAGGGTAGGCATGTCTGGAGAAGTACAATGTATGGGGGGGAGGGTTGGGTAACTGGCCAGTATGGACCTAGCTTCCTGGTTACGGAGACCTGAGGGGCTCCAGGTGGCTTCAGCTCCTGCGCCCTCTGGCTTGCAGGCCTGATGCAGTTTGATGACAAGGGGAACAAGACCAGCACGCCGGATAAGGAGCGGCAGATCGAAGCCCTGCAGCTGCTCTTCCTGATCCTCCCCCCGCCCAATCGCAACCTGCTCAAGCTGCTGCTGGACCTGCTCTACCAAACGGCCAAGAAACAGGACAAGAACAAGATGTCTGCCCACAACCTGGCTCTCATGTTTGCACCCCACATCCTGTGGCCCAGAAATGTAAGCAACGCGTCGCAGCAGCTGGGTTATACTGCAGGGCAGAACAGTGGGACTGGGGCCGTGGGCCAGGACAGGAGGGTGCTGGCCAGGCTGAGTGGGGAACACAGGAGTGGGAGAGGGTGGGGCTGACAGTCAAGATTCAGGGGCCTTGGCAGAGCTGTGTTGGGGGAGGCTGCTGCCTGCCATAGGAGTGCCAGCCGTGTATATTGCTTCCTCTTTTTCAATGCATCTGAAAAGTGACCAAACTCCTGCTGTTTCTAAGAATTGCCTTGTGAGCGATGCACGTGGCCTGGGGGACGCACCGCAGCCCTTTCTCTGCAGGCCACCCGAGCCTGCTGCTAAACGTCTGCTCTGAGGTGCAGGTGCTGAGAGCTTGGGCTGTCCTGGCGCAGGCTGTGGATCTGTGCAGCCTGCCTATGGGCGTGCTGTGTGTCCAGTGCAATAGAGGCCTGAGCAGAGGGACAGGAACTCCCCGGGGAGTCGGGCAGCACACCCAGCCTCCTCCCCTTCTGATGCTCGTGCTTGGCCTTCGTCCCTTCCCCAGGTGACAGCAAACGACCTGCAGGAGAATATCACAAAGCTGAATGACGGCGTGGCCTTCATGATCAAACACTCGCAGAAGCTCTTCAAGGTCAGTGCGCCCCATGGGGGCCTCGTACCCCTGCTCTCCCTTCCTGGAGGGGCTCACAGGGTGCTGCGGCTGGCTGGTGGCACTGCCTGAGAAGTGCCACGCCAGTGACCCAGCAGAAGCGAAGGGCACAGGTCTGCGATGCCTGAACTTGGCCTCTTCCTCCTTTGGCTGGTTGACAGCACCCTCTGCAGGCCAGTTCAGGCACTGGCTTTGGCAGGCTCCAAAGCATGTTTGTTTCATAGGGGACGTTCACAAGGGCCATTTCTGGGGAACTGAGGGTCCCTATGTGCAGGAGAACATCTCCTGGGGCTCTCCCGTGGTGAGTGCTGATAGGAGTTGAATCTGTGTGCAAGTGGGATGCCCTCGGTCTCATAGATATTCGTGCACATGGCGAAGCCTCTCCCAGGGCTGGGGCTGAGCTGGTATGCTGTGACCAGAGGAGAGGCCCAGCACTGCACACTCCAGGTGCAGGGTGGGTTGGTGGGACATTGCTGAGGGGCTCTCTGCCCCAGTCCAGGGCCTCTCGGGGAGGACAGAGTTCATTTGCAGGGTAGCCTGCGTCTTGGCCATCCAGCACGCTCGCCAGTCATGCTAAGGGTCTCCAAGGCCTGGAGCTGCCGTTTTCAGGAAAGCAGTTCTCAGCATGCCCGTTTTCTCTCTGCAAGGCCTCACCGTCTCTAGATGAGCATTTCCTCCTCTCTTAGTCAGGCTCCGGCTCGGGGTCCGCGGCTGGCTGAATTGTTTGCAAATGGAGAAAGCACTTAGACCCTTTTCAGGATATGTTGGGCTGGTTGTACTCTCTCTGTTCCACTGGGCTTGGTTTCGTGTCTCAGCAGAAACTCATTGTACCACAATCACTGTCACTGCATTGGCCAGAGAAAAGCGCTTGTGAAGCCACCGGCTCCTTGAGTGCAGAGGGGCTGGTGGGGTGTGCAGTGTGGTTCAGGGCCCATGGGAAATGCCAGCTCTCATCTGTGCTCACTGGCTGCCTTCCCTCCCTGCCCAGGCTCCGGCATACATTCGCGAATGTGCCAGGCTGCACTACCTGGGGTCCCGAGTGCACGCGTCAAAGGTGAGGACAGCAGATGAGTGGCTGCCCACGGGGAAGGGGCAGGTGCTGGGAGGAAGGTGTGTCACTCTGGTGCTGTTCGGAGGGTTTTACAAGTGAGAGAAGCTGAAAACTGAAACAGTGCCAAGAACAGGCTCTGCCCAGAGACCGGAGGGGGAGCCGCCATGGGACCATGACTCAGGATCACCCGGATGATGGCACTGGAGGGAGGAGCTGGAGCATGGACACCATGGCAGTCCCCAGGTCTAACACCAGGCCTATTCTCTGTCCCCAGGCACAGTACGTGTAGTGACTAGATACTTCTTGGCTGGGCTGCCGCGTTCAAATCGACCTGAGCCATTCACATTAGCCACTGCAGTCAGGCTGTTCTTGATCTGGGGGCTGCACAAGCTGCCGCAGCAAGGGGGGGCTTGGAGATCAGACCCTCCACTAGATGGGGAAAGAGAATTTCTCCCCTCGCTCTCCAGCAAGCCAGCTCTTCCCCGTGATGCACTGGAGGGAACACTGCACCAAGCCCTTGTCAGCCTGGGGGAGCTGCTACCCTGTGGTGTCCGGTCACCTTCTCACTGCTGCCCCCGCCCCCATGGGTTTGTTAGGGGACTGTTGCTGCACAACAATGGGTCTTGCACGGGAGCTGGCACAGCTGTTCCTGCGGGCCCCGAGACGCAATGGCTGGTTTGGGTTTTGTAACGAGTCACGTCACTCCTGGCATTGCCAGCATGCCCACCCTGTGGAGTGCAGCAGGCTGGCACTAGGGCAGGGAGTGACATGGGAACATGAACGTGCCCCTCTGAACTTTCCCAGGACGACCTGGATTTGCTGACATCTGCCGGGTCCAAGGAACTCCAGCCCCTGAAGTCTCAGAAGCGGAGCAGGCTGGATCCGTCCCACCGGGAGGAGACACAGCAGCACACGGAGGAGGCGCTGAAGGAGCTCTTCCACCACATCCACAGCATGCCAGACTCTGCTAAGAAGAAAAAGCTCATCCGGCAGGTAGTGTTCAGGGAGCAGGGGCTAGTCCGAGGGAGCACGCCACTGGCTGCAGGCTCCCAGAGGCAGGGCTCGCCCACAAAGCCACCCACAGATCCTGAGCACGTGTGGGGGTTGGGGTGCTGTGCCCTGGAGCTGAGCCGGGTAGCTGGCGGGGGTGACTGGAAGATAGCGGAGTTGTTGGTTTAACACCTAACATGGTGCCCTGCGTGTTCTCTCTAGTTCCATAAGCATCCCGGCACTCTCACTCCTGGGCCCGATGCGCCGACACCCCCGGTACAGAGGCGCACCCGCTCCCGCTCCTTCAGCGGCCTCATTAAGGTAACTGCAGCTCCCCTCAGAAGCTGTCTGCCGAAGCCCCCTGCTCATGTGCAGTGGTCAGAAGAGTAAACCAAGCGTTGAGGTGCCTGAGGAAAAGGGTAGAGAACAAAATGGAGACTATTCCAAACCTCTGCATCAGCCCCGGGCCGGCCACTCTGCTCCGGAACAGGCGACAAGCTCTGGAGGGACTGGAAAGCCTGGGACAGTTTGCTGGAGGCGGGGCCGGGAGAGGGATATGAAATACTGGATGGTGCAGAGAAAACAGACTGTGCTCTAGTTACCCTGCATAACGGCAGAGCAGTGATATTGGAGACAACCCATGTAAATCATAGAGTTAGAGGGGGCTGCAAGGATCATCTAGTTCAGTGTTTCTCAACCTTTTTGATACCAGGGATTGGCTTGCTGCCTTCCTAACCTGTGACAGGGAGATCTCAGGGACCGGCGCCGGTCCACAGACTGGTCGTTGAGAAACACTGAGTTAGTCTAACCCCTAGCTGAGATTCAAGATTTGTTGTGTCTAACCCATCCCAGAGAGATGGCTATCTAGCCTCCTTTTGAAAACCTCCGACGAAGCGGCTTCTACGACCTCCCTAGGCAGGCTGTGCCATTGGTCTACTGCTCTTATAGTTAAGAAGTTTTTTCTGAGCTCTAATTTAAATGTAAAACTGCTAAGACCTTTCTACACCATGCATAACAAGTTGGGGAACTCACTGCCCCAGGCTGTCGTAGCTAGTAAGATATGGGGTTAGCTGCTTCTCCAATGCAGGTACATTAGAAAGGGTAACAATAGTATCAGTGTGAGGATAGAAACATCCTGCACCAGGGCATGAGGCAGCCACCACCTGACAGCTGGGGAAAGAAACTTCCCTCCTGGTGGGTAAGTCCCCAGTTCCCTCGGGGGAGTTTCACACCTTCCTCTGGACAGCTTGTGTCAGCCACTGTCAGAGGCAGGATATCGGGCTAAATGGGCCCATTCTGGTCTCAGGCTCAGTGTTTGTGCCCATGCAAAGTGAAGTGAGTGTCTTTCATCCTTCTGCGACGCAGCCGTCTGATGGCTGCAAGCCAGTGGTGGAAGACAGACCTGTTAGCCCTAGAATGATAAAGACCCTTTTCCCTACCAGTTGAGAAGGGGTTACCTCAGGTCAGTTCAGGACACCTGAGTCCAAGTCAGGGCTGCTGGAGAGAGAGGGAGAGGAGAGCTGAAGGACTGACACCCCGGGGCCTACAACAGGACAACACCCCCCAGCCAGGGGGCAGGGGAAGGTTTGAGTTTGGGAATTGGTTTCTCTTTGTTTGGTGGAGGAGCACTTCTAGGGCCTGCCCCGAGGCCTACCTCCAAAATCCTGATAAGTAAACCCAGCGGGGGAGAGAAACACTGTCTGGAGTGTGGCTGCTTTACCCCAGGCTCTGCCACGGCCAGAGGGGGAAGTGCTGGGAGGAGGTGCCCTGCCACACCTTCCTCTGAGCAAACCTTGTTGGGTTGGATTTCAGGTTGGTCCTGTTTGCGGGGAATCCTTTGCTTCTTTTCCCAACATCCAGCTGCTGGCCACGTGAGGCTGTGACTTCAGCCCAGAATCCTCATCCTGTCCCGGCGCTCCCTTCCCCCATTAAGGCCTCTCTCCGCACTTACCAACAGCCCTCTCTTCTTTCTAACTCAGCGGAGGATGCTGGGGAACCCACTGATCTTGGAAAGGAAAAGCAGGGACTCCACACCGGAATCGGAGGGAGCCAGCAAAGAGAACCTCCACCTGGTAAGAGCTGTGCCTGGGGCTGCGTGTGCTTCCTGGAGGGGAGGTGGTACATGGGACTTCGCTTCTCCGGGGGAGTGTTGGCTGCGCTCTGCTGGAGTCTGGGCCTGTGGCTGATCTGTCTGCAATCAGACACAAGGCCAGAAGATGCCATTCTGAGGAATGGAGACAGCCCTGGAGTTCAGTGCTGGTTCTCGCCTGGGCGGTGCTCCTCTGGCTCCAGTCGTGCTGTGGGAGTTCTCTCCTGGCTTCTCTGCCCTCCAGTTTATGCCATTATATCAGCCTCACTCTCTCACTCCTCCTGAAGCTGCTTCTCCCACTTCCCCTGGATCTTTGCCATGGCGCTCTCTGAGGGACTGAGCTGAAGAGTCATGTTAGGAGCACAGGACCTCCTGGCCATGGAGTCCAGTCCCTGATATCGCAGGGAAGCCCTGACAGATTGTCCCTGTCATTGACTTATCAAGCTCCATCTTCAAACTAGTAGGTTGTTTGCTCCACTGCTCCTACTGGGAGGCTGCTCCAGATGGCTTCCCTGTGAGGGTTAGAAACCACCTTCTCATTTCCAGCCTTAGCTCCATTTGTTCTGGTGCCAGCAGCGTCCTTTAGCTGCAGCAGCTCTTCTCCCACCCAGGGTATTTATGGAGAGCAACTGATCCCCTCTCAGCCTGCACTGTGCTAGGCTGAACAAGCCACCGTCTTCCAGTCTCCTCTCGGAAGTTCGCTCTCCGTTCCCCTGATCATCCTAGGAGCCCTTCTCTGCACCGTTCCAATTTGAATTCAGATTATTTTCATATTGACCTCCAGACCAGCCCTGCATCTTTCCTCTCACTCCGTCAGTGCCAGGCCCAGGTCAGTTTGGTGGGTTAATCTAGACTAACCAGCAGCTAAAGGCAAAGGCATCTGCTCCCTGTAGAGGAGATCATTGTCCTTTGTGCGGTAACACCATGTCCAGTGCCCGTCGGGGTGAATTTGGACTTGGGTAAGAGACTAGCCATGTACTTAGCATGGTCTGCCTGCAAGGAAGATCTTGGAGTGTCAGTTCCTCCCCCAGCCAGTCCCTGCTTCCTCTGACCCTTCTGCCTCTGCCTCACTATTTAAACCGTGTCCAGTTACAGAGACTGCCTGATTCTCCAGCAAGTCACGGCACCCGAGCAAAGCTGAAATTGTCTGAGGGCAGGAAAGAGGTGAGAAATTCTGCACACACCAGGTACCATACACACATGTTGTCCTCCACACCACTCCAGCACGTGTAAACCCCTGCAGCCCATTGCAAGTCTGTGCCTGCCTTCATCTTGACTATGGACATGAGGCCTGCAGGATGACAGATCCCAGCATGCAATGCTCCATCTCCAGTTAAGTGGCCTGGATCATTGCGTACTGGAAGCTGCAGTGCCCTGGGGCTTTCTCTCTGAATTAAAGATGAGGGTTGCTGCAGTCTGCTGGGTGTGCTTGGCCCCTTTGGAAGTCAGGGCGGGACTGTCTCACGCTGGGCTTCCAAACGTTGTCACCCAGAATGAGTGGGGAGGATTGAACACATTGACTAGGTGCAGCTGGTGTGGTTAAAGTCGGGGCCTGGTTAAAAGCCCCCTGGGAAGGGAGTTCATCCCAGCTCCCAGTGCTGAATGCAAGCCCCAGCCAGGCGCTTCCCAGGAGGGGGCTGTCAGAAAGCACACACTGTCTGAAACGTGCTGGGCTGGCAGCGGGTGTCAGAGGGAGGCGCAGAGTGACCCGCAGCAGCAGCATGGTGGTGGTAGAGATGGGGCCTGCTAGGAGATGGGTGCTGGCTTGGCGGGTCCTAGGGGAGGAGAAAGGAGGATGACCAGTCACTAACCCTGTAGGGATTGTTCATACAGTGTGCAGCTTGCAGGAGACCCTGAATAGCTGAGAGACCCACCCCTGGGGCTGCCCTGAGACCTGGGCTTGTGGGGAGAGAAACACGACCTCTTCACGCTCAGTTCTACTCAGCGTTTTGGGCGTATTAACCGCTGTAATTCCTCTGGCCTAGGACTCCCGTAAACATCTGCAGGCCCTTGCGCCTTCCACCAAGGAGTCAACCCTCTGAGCAGCCAGGCACCAGCCCGTGTGTGTGGCAGACGTCTGGACTTGTAAGCTGTGAATAATGCCTGCTGCATCTCCAGCTGGGAGAGGACTGAGTGCCGCAGCCTCCGGTGATCCCTCTAACCCAGCTCACGGTCTTGGCTTGCAACGGGGCCTGCTGCAAGCATAGTGAGGACTCTGACTTCCTTATGTTAATATGGGCAAACCACTATCCAAGCAAGCACCTGCAGGGTGGCTGACCCTGGGTCTGAGGAAGGGCCGGAGAGCCCGTTGGAAGAAGGCAGGAGCTTTGTATTCACTGGTTTTGTTCAGTGCTCCGGGTTCTCGCTCTCTGAGCTTTTAACACATTTGTCTTGTTTTTACCCCCTGCCTCCCATCAACAACGAGAACGGTCAGCCGCTTCCCGGCAGCTAACTCTGTCTGACTAGCTCTTGTGCAGTGCTCTCTCCGTGGGGTATTGATGAGTGGGGAGGATGGCTGCAGTATCACAAATCCCCAACCCCAGGGGTCACTTCTGCCTTCCTGACAGGCTGCATGCTGGCTTGGCCATGTCAGCCCCTGGGCAGCTCCGGGGATGGGGGAATGGCCGTGGGAGGAGGGGAATTGGGGGGTGATTCTTCATGTCAAATGGCGAAGAAGCAGATTCCAGAATAAACTCTCGTCATCTTGATGTTAACAGAGCCCCTTAGCCGCAGTCCCTGCTACTTACAGGCTAGTCTGTAGAAAGCACACAGTGAAACCAGCCTCGGGAACAGACTGCCTGGTCTCTAACTAAAGGTCAGACATAATTATAGAGGGAACCTTGAGGATACTTTATGTGCTTGTTTAAGCAAGGGCCGTGTCTCGTGCCGGGGAGGTGCTGGAAGGCAGGTTGCACTGCGTCTGGAGTGGATTGTGTTTCCATGTACCTGTCACCTCCCTTTGCTGTGCTTCCTCTCCCATCACGGCTGATTGCCAAGACTTGAGGCATTGGAAGGTCTGTCTCCTTTCTAATCAGCCGCCGGCTGCCTGACGCATTCAGCAGTGCTGCAGCACCATGCTTGTCACCTCCTGGTTGTTTCCATGGTCGAGGTCTCTGGAGGACAAGTAGGGGACAGCTAATGGCCTTTCACAGTTTCTATCGAGTGGGTGCTGAGCCAGGCAGAAGCTCTCGAATGTGAAAGGGGATGTGGGGGGGCAGACAGGTTGTCTGGGGCTAACATGGCAATGTGACCTCAGAAGCACGTGGCCATGGCAGCCAGGCAGAGTCCACAGGGGCGAGAGTGTTGCTCGGTGGGTGCTGGAAGCTGGCGGCAGCTTTCCAAGTGATGGCTGGAGGTAGGTTTGCCAGGCCCAGTGCCCCGGGATACATACCTCCCTCTGGCAGTGGCACCGAAGACTGGCCTGCAGGCTGTGTATTGTAACCAAATGCTGATCACATACACCTTTAAGACTGGCAGGGACTTCAGACTGCCTGAACAGTCAGTTAGCAAGCTGTACCCTGAGACTGGATCTCGGCTCAGAGCTGCAGAACCGGGATGAAATCACCTAGACGCAGAATAAGCCCCCGTCCGTCACAGCTGGTCACTGGCAGCTGTCTGGCTCATTAAGCTGAAGTGCTCTGCTAAGCCGATACCTCAGGAGCACTGTGTTATACGGAGATACACAAGCTCACCACTGTGAAGTAAAGATTTAATCAGAGGGGGAGCCAGCTAAACACTTCTCAGCCCTCCTAGATGGAGCAAATAATCACTGAAATCCAATTAGAATTGTCTCCTAATCGTCAAGAGCCAGCAGGGGTAGGGCTCCATCCATGGCAGATTCTCCATGTCTGAGGAGTGGTGACATCAGGAGTGAACAGACCCGAGCAGGGATGTGAGCCCAGCTCTAGGCAAGGGGCAGAGCTGTGCGTGCAGGTCCCTAACCCCTGTTTGTCCAGCGTCAGAGAAGCAGCGTGACCCAGTGGGCAGGTGGGGGACTGTCCAGGGTTCCGTTCCTGGCACTGCCCAGGACACCACGCACAGGGGCAGAGGTGGGTATGGCCAGACCCCCAGTCCCCTCTTTGGATTCCTAAACCTGCCAACGGAGTCAATTGGAGATGCTGGAGTTGTGTGTTAATCTAAAATAACCTGCCCCCCCCCCCTTAATGGAGCAGTGAGTCACTTTATTCATAAAGGTTCAAAACTGCTTCATGTTCACAGGCAGCTCCAAGGGGCCTCAGCTAGCTGGGGCTGCTTGCCATTGCTCTGGGGGCCAGGCTGGCCCCAGCCCTCCCCTTGGCTGCCTCTGCCCTTGCCACCACTCCCACCCCAGGACGGTATTTGGAACAGCTCGGTCCCACGAAGGTGTTTCTCGACCAGCGTTCTGGCCGGGGAGAGGGAGGAAGGACACAGGTTGTGTGTTCAGTGCAGGGCCCACCAGCACGTGGACCCGGGGCTCGCATTGCAGCCAGGCAGTGCTGGGGTAAATGGGCCCCGTACAGACCCCCTCCAGGAACTTCTACCCTCTGCTTCCCAAAGATGGCTCCTAGGCTAACTGTTGGCCTGTGTGTTTAAAAACAGGCCCCCATGACTTTATCCGTGTATTGGAAATCGAACTCCCGTCGCAGTGTTAACCCTGACGCATTTTGATTTCAAAGTGACGATTTTATGCCACAAAGAGACGTTTTTAATAAAAATACAGATTTAGCTGCTGATGCTGCAAACACCTACGCCCATGCTTCCGCTTACACAGCCGAGCTGGGGCATTGAAGTCAATGGGGCTAGGCCTCAGGAAAGTTACAGGAATTGCGGCCTTAATTTCCACTATTTTGCTTTCTGCCAATAGTAGTTTTGTACATTCAGATGAGATACCCAGCCCGTCCTTGCACTGAGGGGAAAACCCCACAGCATTTATCATTTACTTCATAATACATTTTAATCTACATTTTTAACAGCACAAATTGTCAAATTAGTTTTACGAAACCTCAGCCTCATTTAAATCAATGATTTAAATTGCCTTGAATCACTTCACCCTGGTTTCAATTTGACGTGTGGTTTTCATTTAATCTCTTCTATGGTCATGTGGTGTTGCTGGGAGCTGTCAGACAGCTGCCGTGTTTCACCCCTGCACTGGCTGCATTGCGTTGACTGGAGACAGGATTATATCTATAAAATCATCTTCACAGCGTAGTTTGCCTGAAACAAGTGATAATTTTGGCTGGGCGAATAAATGACCAGTTTTGTTTTGTTTTTTTCTCATCCCCTCGGTAATGGGCATTAGATTTGGTGCTGGGGCTGCTAAATTGTGTATGAAGATAGATGCAGACAGCTCTGGGCTGTGTTCTCATGGAATTCGGGGCCTCGTCTGGGATTCCGATGTCTGGCTGGCAGCTCGCCTGCGGGGCCCCATCTCTGAGGCTGCATCGGCCTCCACCCTGCTTTGATCCTCTCTTAGCTGGAGGAAGATGTTCAGGGAGTTTAATTCCGGGGCTAATCTCTGTGAGGAGGCCAGATGGAAGCTGTGCCCAGCTCTATGCTCAGCCGGTGCTGGGCTCAAGGGTGGCACCTCTCAGCAGGAACTTCCCAGGGGCTGATTTTAGTGCAAACCATTCATGTCAAATGCAGACTGGGGAGCAGTGTGGGCTGCGACGCTCTGTTCCCCCGTAGCCAGCCAGTCAGTGCTTCCTTCTCCCAGATGCTCGGGCATTGGGCCTACTTGGAGTGCTCAGGTCTCTCCTCCCTGCCTGAGGGCCCAGGGCCATGCTGGGGGGAGCAGGGGAACTCGGAGCCCCTTGCTGCTTGGCAGTAGGCAGAGCTGCAGCTGGCTGGGCCTGACGCGATGTTAGCTTTGCCACTGGCTTCAATGGGAGCAGGAGCAGGCTTGTAATTAGGATACAGAGTTCTGGCCTCCAGCTGGTTAATTTCCTTTCCTCTTGCCCCCCAGACCCCCACCCCCGCCTGCACCTTCTCACCTTTCTCCCTCCAGTGTCGGAGACTGGTCTGTGCTTTGCTGGGGGAGGAGGCAGCCGCCTGGCAGCTGGAGGGCTGGCACTGCTCCGGCTGGGTGCATCTGAATCACGGAGCAACTTGCAAAGAACTTTGCCCCATCCTGTTTCGCACGGTGCCCCAGGAGCTGGCTGAGTGAGCGGCGTTTCCAAGCCTTCCACTGCCAAATGTCCAGGGAGGGTGTCTGTGATTCTGCTTCTCCCAGGCCTTTCAGTTAAGGGGACAGGACCCAGTTAAAAAGTCATTTGCAGGGGGTGGCGGTGTGCCTATCCCACTAATACCCTCCTGCATGAAAAGGGAAGAATTAAAACCCACCGTTCCTGCCCCCTCTAGGGGCAGCTTGTTCCTGTCTGGCCTGGCTCATCTCAGGAGTCAGCCTCCCTCCATGTGTCATGGTGTTACATTCCCTTTCTGGGGCTTATTGCCGTGTTTGGAGCTGTGGATGCTGGGCGGGAAGGTGGAGTTCTTCGAGCGATTGCTCATATCGATTCCAATGAATGTGCACATCGCTCTGTACAGAGCGCCCTGGCCTGTGACATGGTGCCGAGGAAGGAGTAACCTAAGAGACCCTCGGCACTGGTGCTCCCCTGCACTGCTCCTATTCACTAGTGCCTCACAAGCGGTATAGGAAGACCGACAGGGCGCTCCCCGTGCCAAGTACAGCAGGACCGGCAGACACCACCAGTGCATTCCGCAAAGGAGCACTCGGCACCCAAACAGCAGGAGTCAGCACCGTTGAGTTCGGTTCCCCTGAGGGACCGTCGAGTCCTGTGCCCGGCGACTCCGCAGAGCAGTGCCAGGTGGAGAAGCTAGATCTGCCCTTCACCCCGGACACTTTTGAGGCTGCCAGGGATCTTGTTGCCATGATAGCACCACAGCCCCCAGCGGTCAGGGACAAGCCTCCAGCACCGCGTCATCCGGCACCGTGTAGAGGTAAGCCGGCCATGCTGAGGAGATCACCATCGCCAGTCCGGCACCGTTCACCCTGGCGCTGCTCCCAATCACTGTTGGCAAGACACTGTTCTCCGGCACCGGGTTCTGGGCATGGCACCAGCAGGGCAACACTCTCCTTCCCTGGCACCGCGAGAGGAGCAGCACCGATTCCTGGCACCAGGTTCCAGGCATGGCTCCCTGGCACTAGTGGGGCGACACTCCCCCGCCACCACGAGGAGCAGCACCAGACCCTCAGCACTGATCACTGGTACTGGATTCCCAGCACGGTCACCTCGGCACTGGTCCCCAGCGCAATACCCTTCAGCACCACTGTGGTCATCACGATTGAGATCAGTCTCATCTGACTCTGACAGAAACTCCTCTTCCTGCCACAGCAGTTTTCCACAGGGATAAGGTGCAGCTCAGGCCTCACCCGGCCTTTCTTCCTAAAGTTGTCACATTTCCATGCCAGCCAAGACATTTTCCTGCCTGTTTTTTATCCTAAGCCTCATGCCTCGGCACTTCCCGCTGGCAGCAGGCGAGCTGCCTCTAAGCACACAAGGCCGTTCAGGGAACAGCTGTTTCGAAGATGCAGACTGGATGAAAGGGCTCCTGGTCTCATCTCAAAGAATATCCTCCTGGATCCCGTCCTGCATCCTCGCACGTGCATGCTCTGACCCACGGTCTGCTCTGGTGTGCCACCAGCCCTCGTGTGCAGGCTTTGCACAAGAAATCTGCATGGCAGCGACCTGGCCCTCAGTGCCTGGCCTCACTCACCACACCACCATCATCCGGCACACCAGCCGGCAAGGCGGCGCGGCAGAGGCAGAGCAGTGCTGCGACCGATTTCCCCAACCCACCGCCTGCATAGGGGGGCTTGGCGTTACTGAGAGAGCACAGGAAAAGAAGAAAAAGTTCCTCCCTCTCTCATCTTCTCTTTCGAGAGGTGTGTTGCTCACGTCCATTGCAACCCATCCCCGTCGGAGTAGCCGGCAAGGAGGAACTGAGGTGGGGCCGGGTTGGCAGGGGCCTGTATTCAGCGCCATGAAGGCGCCACTCCGAGGGGCTTCACAGCCGACCCGAGGGAGCTGCTAAGGGAAACTTTCCGAGTGTGCGTGCCGCGCATACAGCTCATGGGACTGGACGTGAGCAACACGTCTTGTGAGTAACCACCACACTGAATCGGGCTGGGTGTGCAGGGTGTGTGCACGTGTGTGACAGAGCGAGACCCCATGCACTTCCCTATGGGGACGAGCCTGACTTTTTGCAAAATGCTGCCTTGTGAAATGGAAACTCAGAGCCGGTGGTTCACCATGCCCGGGGGAGGGAGCAGCCGGGGGCCGCCCTCTGGAGGGTACCTGTGTGAAATCCGTCTGCTCCCGGCTGGACCACACCACACGCTTCAGAGACACGGGACCACCAGGGGGCGCTAGAGCAGAGCAGACGAGGCCCCTGGGACGTGGGGCAGGCCGGGGGGATGCGAGGGGCAGGGGCTCAGCTCAGGCCCCTGACGTGGGTTAGTGGCTGGGGTCCCGGCAGGGCAGGGAGGGAGTTTGGGCTGTGAATGGAACGGAAATGCAAAGAGCACGTGGAGGCGAGGCCCCAGCGGTGCCCCACGGGCAGTGCGGGTGGGTGAGGCCGCCGCCCTCGAGGGCAGAGCCAGCAGAGTCCCTTTAGCCGCCCTGGCGATTCCCCCCCCCCCGACGGGCCTGCTGCCCCCGGCGGGGAGAGCGGGCTGCAGCCTCCCTGGTCCTAGCAAAGGGCTGCGGGCCCCTGGAGCTGTGGACTGGGCGAACGTAGCACCAGCCTGCGGGGTGGGGGCCATGGCAGGACCTTTGTTGGACAACGGGGCTGGGGAAAATCCCAGCACTTGGCTTGTCTCTCGCGCTCCCTGGCTCAGAGCCCAGCTGGGGTGAACCTGCAGGCTCCACCTGAGTCCACGGGGCCTGGCTGATTTCCAGCTGCCGGGGTTCGGGCCCGTTCCCCCGGATCTCGCAGGGCTTTGCAAAGGCAGCTGAGCCTCACTCATTCCAGTACAGCGGGACTCCGGAAATAGGGGCAGGTTCCAGGAGGGGACCAGTTCAGCAACGCCTGGAGCTCACGAGTGCGCTGGGCCGCTGGCTGGTCCCCGGGGCTCCGCAGGGAGCCCAGGTGTTAGATCTTTGTCAGCTCCCTCCAGCACCGCCTGGTAGAACCCCGGGCCAGGCTCCTGTCTGCCCCCCGGTGCATCCCCTTGGGGCGCACGGGACCTACCTTCTGCACAACCCTGTTGGGTTGCACCACAGCCCCCAGCCACCCCCGCAAGCGAAGAGCCCTTGGCCCCAGTGGCCTGGTCCAGGTCTGACTGGACAATGACTTCGGCGTCTAAAGTTCTCCCAGGGTGTCCGTGGGATGCTGGATTCCTGCGGTCGGTGCTGAGCTGCTGGGGACCGCTGCTGTCTCCCTCCAGAGGGACCTGCCGGGGCAGAACTCGCTGCGCGTCCAGCGTGGGGTCACTGGACGGGGGACACGGTGTCAGTGGCCGTTACGGGGCAGGAGGCAAGAAGCAGCGTCAGTACCAGCGTGAGAACTCTGCTGCTGGCGCTGGGCATGGAACCGGGCGAAGTGGGGTTTGGCCAGCGGCCCCGGCTTGAGCTGAAGGGTTTGCGCCTCAGGCTGGGTCGAGCATAGTGGGGGCCACGCAGCACACGCTGGCCGGCGGCTTCCAGACCGTCCCGTGGGAACAGGGCTTGGCTGGCTTCCCAGAGCGCCTGCCCTTGGGGACCCCACGGGGCCGGGAAGCCCCTGCACTGAGACTCCACCTCCGGCTCTGTCATGTTGTGAGGGTTCAGAGCAGTGAGGGCTTGTGTCACCGCCTGCCCTGTACCCCTGGGTGCCTAAGATGCCCTGCGACTGTGGCTCACAGCCCAGACCCCAGCAGCCAAGGGCCAGGGCCCAGCAGAACTCGGCTCCCCCCTGCCTGCCTGCTCCCCCTAGCTTGGGAGCATGAGCCGGGAGGAACACATCTGCCACTCCTTGGTACTCAGCAGCGGGGGCATTTCTGGGGCTCCCTCAGGCATCAGGGACCCCCTGGCTGCTCCCCTCGTTTGGTGTGAGCCAGATCCAGCCCTGTCAGGGAGCGACAGGGCTCCCCCGGGACACAGCACCCCTGCCAGATCCATCCCCTGGGCAGGGCACCCTTCCTGCTCCGTGGTGCCCATCCCTCACTCGGGGCGTGGGGAGCCCTTCCCAGGATGGAGCAGGAAACAAAGGGCTGGATTCCTGTGATGGCAGCTGGCGATGAGGAAGGATGCTTGGTGTGCTGGGGCCTGGAGCTGCCCCTGGCAGAGAGGCTGCTGTTTATGGCACTGCAGAGAAATGCATCGGCTGCGCTTGCCAGCAGCAAATGGAGAGTTAGTCTATTAAATGGTAAATTATCCTTCTAACATGTCTTCACTGAAGAGGGTTAATGCCCAGACGTAGTGACCTTAATCTTCCATCAGTAGAGCTTTCCCCAGATAGACCCATTCGCCACTCACAGCCCAGGCTCCAGCGCGGACCCCTTCCTCCTCCCATGGGGCGGCCGCCTCCTATTCGCGTTCCTGTCCATCCCTCTCGGTCACAAGGTGCTCCTCAAGATTCGTAGGGACTGAGCTCTGGGGATATTGATAGCACCAGCCTGGCCCTGCCAGCACTGGTTCACATCGCTCCTGGAAATGTCCGTGGAAACCCCGTCACCCTGCCGCTCTTCCGGACCTAATCACGCAGGACCGAACCTCAAGTCGCTCCACCTCATGACATGGAAGCTCCATGGCTGAACGCAGTGGAGCTCTCTTGCTCTGATCAAGTCAGACAAGTCCTCCTTGGCAGCAGGAAACCCTCCACAAGAGCTACCTACCTTGCCAAATGGAAGACAATTTCAATCTGGTCGGCACAGCCCATTCTGTCTCGGACGCTCGCCTCGGTGCCACTTACACTGCACTGTCTCCTCCACCTCAAGCAGCAGGGACCGTCCATGTTGTCAGTAAGGGTTCACTTGGCACCATCTCCGCCTTCCACCCAGGCGCAGAGGGACACTCGGTCTTTGCTAACCAATGGTCGGCTGCTTCCTTAAAGGTCTGGACAGGCTATATCCGCAGGCCCGACAGCTGGTCCTGGCTTGGGACCTCAACCTGGTCCTTTCCAGACTCATGGGATTGCCCTTTGACGATGTGCCCTCTGCTCTCTCTCATACCAGGTTCCTGGTGGCGATAACCTCGGCCAGGAGGTGTCTGAGCTCAGGGCCCTAACATCAGAGCCCCCTTACACTGTGTTCCATAAGGACAAAGTTTGGCTCAGGCCACACCCTGCTTTCCTCCCGAAGGTTGTCTCCCAGTTTCACATCAACCAGGACATCTTGCTCCCTGTATTCTACCCTAAGCCACACTCCAGTGCCAGGGAGCAGAGACTCCGCTCATTGGATGTCCGCAGAGCACTAGCCTTCTACATCAAGAGACCAAACTGTTCTGAAACTCGGTGCGGTTATTCGTGGCAGTGGCGCACAGGATGAAAGGTCTCTCTGTCTCTTCTCAGCAGATTTCCTCGTGGATCACATCCTGCATCCGTGAGCGCTACAACCTGGTGAAGGTGCCCGCTCCCCCGATCTCTGCTCACTCCACCAGGGCGCAGGCCCCCACAGCAGCGTTCCTGGCATCTGCAGAGCAGCGACATGGTCCTCCAACCACACTTTCCCCACGCACGATGCGATCACCCAGCAGGCCAGAGACGATGCAGCCTTCGGACGAGCCGTGTTCCAATCAGTGAACGATTCCGACCCCACCTCCGGAACTTGGGAGTCACCTGATTGGCATGGACGTGAACAAGCACTCGAAGGAGACAAAACGGTTACTGACCTTCTCATAACTGTTGTTCTTCGAGTTGTGGTGTTCACGTCCATTCCAACACCCACCCTCCTGCCCCTCTGGCGCAGCAGCCAGCAAGAAGGAACTGAGGGGGTGGCGCGTTGGCAGGGGTCTATATTGGGCACCATGAAGGCCCAGGCCGACCCTACGGTTGCTGATAAGAGAAAAATCTTCCGGCTCATGCACGTGGGCGCGCACACACCTGATTGGAATGGACGTAAACAAAACAACACTTATGAGAAGGTGAGTAACCGTTTTCTCCACTATCCCCTCGGCCAGACCCCCCCGCCCTTAGAGATACCTCTTTATACCCCAATACAAACACATTGTGTGTTACCCCCTGGCGCGGCGAGCTCCCACCCATCGCCTTGTGCCTGTTGGTTAAACATAAGAACATAAGAACATAAGAAAGGCCGTACCGGGTCAGACCAAAGGTCCATCTAGCCCAGTATCTGTCTACCGACAGTGGCCAATGCCAGGTGCCCCTGAAGGAGTGAACCTAACAGGCAATGATCAAGTGATCTCTCTCCTGCCATCCATCTCCATCCTCTGACGAACAGAGGCTAGGGACACCCTTCTTACCCATCCTGGCTAATAGCCATTTATGGACTTAGCCACCATGAATTTATCCAGTCCCCTTTTAAACATTGTTATAGTCCTAGCCTTCACAACCTCCTCAGGTAAGGAGTTCCACAAGTTGACTGTGTGCTGCGTGAAGAAGAACTTCCTTTTATTTGTTTTAAACCTGCTGCCTATTAATTTCATTTGGTGACCCCTAGTTTTTGTATTATGGGAATAAGTAAATAACTTTTCCTTATCCACTTTCCCAACATCACTCATGATTTTATACACCTCTATCATGTCCCCCCTTAGTCTTCTCTTTTCCAAACTGAAGAGTCCTAGCCTCTTTAATCTTTCCTCATATGGGACCCTCTCTAAACCCCTAATCATTTTAGTTGCTCTTTTCTGAACCTTTTCTAGTGCTAGAATATCTTTTTTGAGGTGAGGAGACCACATCTGTACACAGTATTCGAGATGTGGGCGTACCATGGACTTATATAAGGGCAATAATATATTCTCAGTCTTATTCTCTATCCCCTTTTTAATGATTCCTAACATCCTGTTTGCTTTTTTGACCACCTCTGCACACTGCGTGGACATCTTTAGAGAACTATCCACGATAACTCCAAGATCTTTTTCCTGACTCGTTGTAGCTAAATTAGCCCCCATCATGTTGTATGTATAGTTGGGGTTATTTTTTCCAATGTGCATTACTTTACATTTATCCACATTAAATTTCATTTGCCATTTTGTTGCCCAATCACTTAGTTTTGTGAGATCTTTTTGAAGTTCTTCACAATCTGCTTTGGTCTTAACTATCTTGAGTAGTTTAGTATCATCTGCAAACTTTGCCACATCACTGTTTACCCCTTTCTCCAGATCATTTATGAATAAATTGAATAGGATTGGTCCTAGGACTGACCCTTGGGGAACATCACTAGTCACCCCTCTCCATTCTGAGAATTTACCATTAATTCCTACCCTTTGTTCCCTGTCCTTTAACCAGTTCTCAATCCATGAAAGGACCTTCCCTTTTATCCCATGACAGCTTAATTTACGTAAGAGCCTTTGGTGAGGGACCTTGTCAAAGGCTTTCTGGAAATCTAAGTACACTATGTCCACCGGATCCCCCTTGTCCACATGTTTGTTGACCCCTTCAAAGAACTCTAATAGATTAGTAAGACACGATTTCCCTTTACAGAAACTATGTTGACTATTGCTCAAGAGTTTATGTTTTTCTATGTGTCTGACAATTTTATTCTTTACTATTGTTTCAACTAATTTGCCCGGTACCGACGTTAGACTTACCGGTCTGTAATTGCCGGGATCACCCCTAGAGCCCTTTTTAAATATTGGCGTTACATTAGCTAACTTCCAGTCATTGGGTACCGAAGCCGATTTAAAGGACAGGTTACAAACCTTAGTTAATAGTTCCGCAACTTCACATTTGAGTTCTTTCAGTTCAATCAGAACACCTCTGTCCATCATACTGTCACCCTGACCCTATTTTTAAGATGGGTCAGCAGGTCCCTCTTGTCTCTGGGGAGTGCACTGGTGTCGGGGCGGGCTGGTCCTGGCTCTCTGGAACGCGTCTGAGTGACTGTTCTGTGCTTAGCAATTCGTAGCCACAGGGTGTTTCTGCAGGACCAGCCCCGTCCCTCCCAGCTTCTGGGAGCTTGCAGGCAGGCAGAGCCTGGCTTCTGCTCACTTTGCGTTACGTCAGCAAGGCAGGGCCACTACTTTAGTTCAGGCCTCAGGCCTCACACCAGGCCTCTGATACGAGGGCTTATGTCCCAGGCTCGCTTTCTGCTACAGTTCCCAGCTCCCAGGCCAGGCCCTTCCTGTGTTCGCTCTTCTCAAAATCACCAGCTGTAGCAACACACTCGTACTTGTGTATCGCTTGTCCACACAGGGTAACAGCCTTCTACCCCTCCTAGCTACGGAGTCACTCCTTCACCCCCCCCCCCCGAGGCAAGGCGGAGGCGGAGGCAGCAGCTGGCAATGGCTGCCAGCCCTACGTAAGTAGGTTCTTACATGGGTGCCATCACCGAGCCTCTGGGCGCCTGCGCACACAATGCATTTACCCTCCCAGCATCCGTGAGCCCAGGTTCCAGCGGGGAGCTGAGGCCCAGCGATTAAGTGACTCACCCATGGACACCCAGGAGTCTGTCTCAGAGCTGGGAACCGCTACCTGAGGCCCAGCCCAGTGCCTGACCCCTTCTTCCCCAGCCGCTCCTGCCCTGCTGAGTGGCTCCTGGCATGGCAGCGGGGACCCTCTGCACTGGCCGGGGGCCCATTCATCTCACACATCAGGAGGGTGCTCCCTGGCTGAGTGACTCTGGCAATGGCTCCTGCTCTGCTCTGCCCCCATGCCTGGACAGGGAGCCCCGAATGGCTGGGGGAGCTGGCTTCCCTCTCCCACCTGCAGGAGCAGGACCCCTCTGTCTGAGCAAGGGCTGGCACAGGCAGGCTGTCCCTAGGCCAGGGGCTCTGGGGCGCAGAGGATACGTTCAGCAGAGAGAGAAGGTAGAGCCCATGGGGCTCCCACAGTGCCCGGCCAGTCCCCTTCTGTGCCAGCTGGGACACTTCCTCCTCGCCTGGGGCCGTCCGCAGCTCCGGGAGGCTGGGAAGAAGTGCTGCTTCCCGAAGGTCAGGGCTTCTGCGTAGCAGCAAGAACCAGCCCCTTGTGACGCAGTAGGGAGCGGGCTGGGTTGACCTGGGAATGTCGTTTAGTTTTACCGGCTGGCGGAGAGTCCCGGTGAATCGCAGGAAGTGGGGGTGCAGGGCTCTGACTCCCCCACACTCCGTGACACCCCTTTCATGCATCTGGGCCTCGGCTCCCTTCCAGCGCTGGGGCCAGAGGAAGGAGATGTCACAGAGACACAGACGGCTGAGGAGCCTGTAACCGAGGCCTGGGGGGAGGATGCTCTGGTGAACCAAGTGTGTGTCCCGGGCTGGCTGCCTTCCCCAGAGCTGGTGTAGACGTGTGTCTGGTGGAGGAGCGCTGGCGTGGGGAGCAGGCTCCCGGCACCCGCCGCTCAGCCTCTGTGGAATATCAGCGTTCCTGGGGGCAGGGTCAGCACGAGCCCCCCGCACAAGGAGCAGGTGCAAAGAAAAAGCAGAGGGAGTCGGGAGGGAAGAGATGCAGGAAGAAAGAGGAGCCCCTCGATCCTGCTCCCCTGGCAGTTAATGGCGCGACTCCAATGGGACCAGGATCAGGCCCATCTTGGGGCAGGGACCAGCTCTTGTGGGGTCTGGCTGGAGGGAGACTTGGGGAGGGGAGGGGGAAGTTGGCACGGTGCCTCTGACATGCGCTAGGGGCTGCCCAGACTGCTGTGACGAGCCGGTCCCTGGGGCTTAGCAATGCGCAGCAGCCAGGAAATCACCACTGGCCTCAGAACGTCCCGTGAGGCAGCGCCCTGACCTAGGGGAGAAAGCAGAGGGGAAGGAAGCCCCCCCCAGGGGAGCGAGGTGGAATGGTACCCGGGGAGGGTATATATACCGCCCCTCCGTCGCTGTAAGTCACTCCCTCCACGCTGTCAGAGCCCTGCTCCGAATCCACCTCTGGCCCCCGACGCTGGCATGGAGCCGAACGGGGCCCCAGCCGTGTCTCTTTCAGTGGCAGCTGTTTTCTGGGCGTTACGCTTAGAACGGAGACGATCATTCACGGCAGCCAATCTCGGAGCAGCAAACACTCCTGATTTTATCATGAATCTCACAATGTTTGGTATTTTTCTTACAGCCCCAGCTTCGGGAGTCCTGGGCTTCTGAGAGACTCTCAGCTTTCACTGCAATGATGGACAGTTCCAGCCCTTCTGCTTGAGGGGAAAAGCTTGGAAATGACACCCCAGAGGCTCTAAGGGCAGCAGGTGAATAGAAAGAACCCCACTACTTGCAGTGTAAGATCCCATGAGTCTGAAGCCAGTCTTTTGGGAGGGGTGGCAGCCGTCAAAAAAGCAAACAGAATGTTGGGAGCTATTAAGAAAGGGAGAGATAATAAGACAGAAAATATCATATTGCCTCTGTATAAATCCATGGGACGCCCACAGCTTGAATCCTGCGAGCAGATCTGGTCGTCCCAGCTAGAAAAAGAGATATTGGACTTGGAAAAGGTTCAGAAAAGCGCAACAAAAATGATTTAGGGGGATGTGGGAGTCAGTTGAGGTCACTCAATTAGGGTGAACTGCAAACAGACCGGGGCAGACAAACCCCAAACGCTGGTGGATCTTCCAATACTGAGATTTCCCAAGCCAGCACAGAACAGCTTCTGTAGCACCTCCCTGGTTACTCAGAAGTTCAAACAACGCAGTTCCCTTAAAGTGCCCAGCCTCAGGCCTCCGTCCAGACACACCTGTCAGATATGATGATGGTCACTGAAAATCTTCTCTCATCATACAAAGAAAAGGTTCTTCCACCCCAAAAGGATCAGCCACACACCCAGGCCCAATTATAACTTAGATCTTACCCAGAATACACGCTACAGCCAATTCTTATTAACCAAGCTAAAATGTATTAAAAAATAAAAGAGAGAGAGAGTTGGTTGAAAGATCAGTCTACAGACAGACTTGAATTCAACTCTTGAGGTTCAGATACACAGCAGAGATGAGCTTGTAGTTGCCAAAAGTCCTTTTAGAAATAGTCCAGAGGTTATAGTCCAATGTCCATATTCAGGGTGACTCCAGTCAGTGACTGGGGATCTCAGTCCTTATGGCTTAAGGTTTCCCCCTCTTGAAACCCAAAGCAGATCTGAGATGAAGCAGGATCGTGTCCCAAGGTTTTTATACATTTCCAGCAGCCTTTTGGCCTGAGAAAACAATAGGCTTAACTCCTTCTCCCAAACATCCTGGCAATTAGCACAGGGTAATTTAGCCATTATACAGTTCAGATGCAGGTTACCACAACCTTCAAAGAGACACACAGACAATAATACTATTTCACTCAAGTATCTTCCTAAATGTTAATATTCCTGTTTTGATCTTTGAATCAAAGCTCTAGCAATAGACAAGACTTGTTTGCTGACATCCCAAGCCCTGAGCAAACACCTCCCCTTCTACCTCTAACAATGCCGGCTGCATTTCAAAGCTCTGTTCATTTACATATTTTCCTAACAAGTCTCTAAAGGTTGTCCCTGGATTAGGTCAGCCTGTGAGGTAATTAACTGTTTCGGGCCCTGTCACCTGTCAGTGATATATTAGATCAGACTCATATGTCTCAGGGGGATATGATCAAGGTCTGATGTGGAGAAAGTGAATAAGGAAGTGTTATTTACTCGTAACACAAGAACTAGGGGTCACCCAATGAAATTAATAGGCAGCAGGTTTAAAACAATCACAAGGAAGTATTCACACAATGCACAGTCAACCTGTGGAACTCCTTGCCAGAGGATGTTGTGAAGGCTGAGACTATAACAGGGTTCAAAATAGAACTAGGTAAGTTCCTGGAGGACATAAGAACATAAGAAAGGCCGTACCGGGTCAGACCAAAGGTCCATCTAGCCCAGTATCTGTCTACCGACAGTGGCCAATGCCAGGTGCCCCTGAGGGAGTGAACCTAACAGGCAATGATCAAGTGATCTCTCTCCTGCCATCCATCTCTATCCTCTGACGAACAGAGGCTAGGGACACCATTCTTACCCATCCTGGCTAATAGCCATTTATGGACTTAGCCACCATGAATTTATCCAGTCCCCTTTTAAACATTGTTATAGTCCTAGCCTTCACAACCTCCTCAGGTAAGGAGTTCCACAAGTTGGCTGTGCGCTGCGTGAAGAAGAACTTCCTTTTATTTGTTTTAAATCTGCTGCCTATTAATTTCATTTGGTGACCCCTAGTTCTTGTATTATGGGAATAAGTAAATAACTTTTCCTTATCCACTTTCTCAACATCACTCATGATTTTATACACCTCTATCATGTCCCCCCCTTAGTCTTCTCTTTTCCAAACTAAAGAGTCCTAGCCTCTTTAATCTTTCCTCATATGAGACCCTCTCTAAACCCCTAATCATTTTAGTTGCTCTTTTCTGAACCTTTTCTAGTGCTAGAATATCTTTTTTGAGGTGAGGAGACCACATCTGTACACAGTATTCGAGATGTGGGCGTACCATGGATTTATATAAGGGCAATAATATATTCTCAGTCTTATTCTCTATCCCTTTTTAATGATTCCTAACATCCTGTTTGCTTTTTGACCGCCTCTGCACACTGCGTGACATCTTCAGAGAACTATCCACGATAACTCCAAGATCTTTTCCTGACTCGTTGTAGCTAAATTAGCCCCCATCATGTTGTATGTATAGTTGGGGTTATTTTTTCCAACGTGCATTACTTTACATTTATCCACATTAAATTTCATTTGCCATTTTGTTGCCCAATCACTTAGTTTTGTGAGATCTTTTTGAAGTTCTTCACAATCTGCTTTGGTCTTAACTATCTTGAGTAGTTTAGTATCATCTGCAAACTTTGCCACCTCACTGTTTACCCTTTCTCCAGATCATTTATGAATAAATTGAATAGGATTGGTCCTAGGACTGACCCTTGGGGAACACCACTAGTTACCCCTCTCCATTCTGAGAATTTACCATTAATTCCTACCCTTTGTTCCCTGTCCTTTAACCAATTCTCAATCCATGAAAGGACCTTTCCTTTATCCCATGACAGCTTAATTTACGTAAGAGCCTTTGGTGAGGGACCTTGTCAAAGGCTTTCTGGAAATCTAAGTACACTATGTCCACCAGATCCCCTTGTCCACATGTTTGTTGACCCCTTCAAAGAACTCTAATAGATTAGTAAGACACGATTTCCCTTTACAGAAACTATGTTGACTATTGCTCAAGAGTTTATGTTTTTCTATGTGTCTGACAATTTTATTCTTTACTATTGTTTCAACTAATTTGCCCGGTACCGACGTTAGACTTACCGGTCTGTAATTGCCAGGATCACCCCTAGAGCCCTTTGTAAATATTGGCGTTACATTAGCTAACTTCCAGTCATTGGGTACGAAGCGATTTAAAGGACAGGTTACAAACCTTAGTTAATAGTTCATAACTTCACATTTGAGTTCTTTCAGAACTCTTGGGTGAATGCCATCTGGTCCCGGTGACTTGTTAATGTTGAGTTTATCAATTAATTCCAAAACCTCCTCTAGTGATACTTCAATCTGTGACAGTTCCTCAGATTTGTCACCTACAAAAGCCAGCTCAGGTTTGGGACTCTCCCTAACATCCTCAGCCGTGAAGACTGAAGCAAAGAATCCATTTAGTTTCTCCGCAATGACTTTATCATCTTTAAGCGCTCCTTTTGTATTTTGATCATCAAGGGGCCCCACTGGTTGTTTAGCTGGCTTCCTGCTTCTGATGTACTTAAAAAACATTTTGTTATTACCTTTGGAGTTTTTGGCTAGCTGTTCTTCAAACTCCTCTTTGGCTTTTCTTATTACACTCTTGCACTTAAGTTGGCAGTGTTTGTGCTCCTTTCTATTTGCCTCACTAGGATTTGACTTCCACTTTTTAAAGGAAGTCTTTTTATCCCTCACTGCTTCTTTTACATGGTTGTTAAGCCACGGTGGCTCTTTTTTAGTTCTTTTACTGTTTTTCTTAATTTGGGGTATACATTGAAGTTGGGCCTCTATTATGGTGTCTTTAAAAGGGCCCATGCAACTTGCAGGATTTCACTTTAGTCACTGTACCTTTTAACTGTTGTCTAACTAACCCCTCATTTTTGTTTAGTTCCCCTTTTGAAATTAAAGGCCACAGTGTTGGGCAGTTGAGATGTTCTTCCCACCACAGGGATGTTGAATGCTATTGTATTATGGTCACTATTTCCAAGCGGTCCTGCTATAGTTACCTCTTGGACCAGCTCCTGCGCTCCACTCAGGATTAAATCTAGAGTCGCCTCTCCTTGTGGGTTCCGTACCAGCTGCTCCATGAAGCAGTCATTTAAAGTATCGAGAAATTTTATCTCTGCATTTCGTCCTGAAGTGAAATGTTCCCAGTCAATATGGGGATAATTGAAATCCCCCACTATTATTGGGTTCTTAATTTTGATAGCCTCTCTAATTTCCCTTAGCATTTCATCATCACTATTACTGTCCTGGTCAGGTGGTCGATAATAGATCCCTACTGTTATATTTTTACTAGAGCATGAAATTTCTATCCATAGAGACTCTATGGAACCTGTGGATTCGCTTAAGATTTTTACTTCATTTGAATCTACACTTTCTTTCACATATAGTGCCACTCCTCCCCCTGCATGGCCTGTTCTGTCCTTCCGATATATTTTGTACCCTGGAATGATTGTGTCCCATTGATTGCTCTCAGTCCACCAGGTTTCTGTGATGCCTATTATATCTATATCCTCCTTTATCACAAGGCACTCTAGTTCACCCATCTTATTATTTAGACTTCTGGCATTTGTGTACAAGCACTTTAAAAACTTGTCCCTGTTTATTAACCTGCCTTTTTCTGATGTGCCAGATTCTTTTTTATGTGACTGTTTATCATCTGATCCGGCCCTTACATTATACTTCTCATTCCTCTGCTCCTGACTATAACCTGGAGATTCTCTATCATCAGACAGGTCCATCAATGGCTATTAGCCAGGCTGGGCAGGGATGGTGTCCCTGGCCTCTGTTTGCCAGAAGCTGGGAGTGGGCGACAGGGGATGGGTCACTCGATAACGGCCCTGTTCTGTTCATTCCCTCTGGGGCACCTGGCATTGGCCACTGTCGGAAGACAGGAGACCGGGCTAGATGGACCTTTGGTCTGACCCAGTCTTGTGACTCAGAATTACCGGCATTGCGGCACTGGCCACGCTGGCATTGGGTGGATTCTGCCTCCTTTCTTGTGGTGAATGGAGAGATTTTCGTTTGTTGAAATCATTCACCAGGTAACTGCATCAGGAAATACTGCACGGGTGGTGCCATTGCATAGATTCGAAACTCAGGTCCAGGACAGCAGTCATGTGACACTGTTTCTGTTCCCTGATTGGATGAGACAGGCTTTTGGTTCAGTTCATTGAGGCCAGCTGCAGAGCTTAGATACAGCCCTGAGTCTCCCCAAAGTTGGGGTGTTCAGATCTGGGCTTCCAGCATGGGCCTAACGTGATCCCCCTCTGGGAGCTGCACGCCCCCCCTCCCCCCCCCCGGACTAATTTCTCCATCCAGACACTAACCAGAGACCCGGGTTTGTTCCTGCTGCACCACAGACTTCCTGTGTAGCTTCGGGGGAGTGAACTGAGCTAACGGAACGGGACAGATCATCGGTGAATATTCTGATGCCAGTGTAGGAATCCCTGGTACGCCGTGAACACGGCCCGCAGCTCTGCTCGCCCGTCTCAGGAAGCTCTCTTAGAACTGGGAAAGACACACAGAAGTGCAACAAAGCTGAGGAGGAGAGCGACCAGCTTCTGTACAGGAGAGATTCCAAAGACTGGGACAGTTCAGCTGGGCAAAGAGACACCCAAGGAGGGGAGGGGGACTTGACAGAGGGCTCTAAACCCATGACTGGTGTGGAGGAAGTGAACAAGGAAGGGTTATTTACCCTTCACGTAACACCAGGCATCACCCAATGACATGAATAAGCAGCAGGGTTAAAACAAACACAAGGAAGTATTTCTTCACACAACGCCCAGTCAACCTGTGGAACTCCTTGCCAGAGGGTGTTGTGAAGGCCAAGACCATAACAGGGTTCAAAAAAGAGCTAGATAAATTCCTGGAGGATAGATCCACCAAAGGCTATTAGCCAGGCTGGGCAGGGATGGTGTCCCTGGCCTCTGTTTGCCAGGAGCTGGGAATGGGCGACAGGGGATGGATCACTTGGTGATTCCCTGTTCTGTTCACTCCCTCTGGGGCACCTGGCACTGGCCACTGTCGGCAGCCAGGACACTGGGCTGGATGGACCTTTCCTCTGACCCGGTCTGGCTGCTCCTATGAGCCTCTGAACGTGTGTGCGCCTTGGTGCCACCTGCACCGTGAGGGCCACAGCCCCGGGCCTGAGGCGGCTACACGAATGGTTGGGCCTTGGGCGGTGCCCAGATCCTAATGTGACGGGGGCTGGAGTCCAGTGCAGCAGCTCCATCCCTTTGTCCCAAGCAGGCTGGACTCAGCCCGTCCAACCGCTTCTGAAGCGAGGGGAGCTCCCCGGAGCCACTGGCCCCTGCTGCCCCCAGGAGCTGCCGCTGCCGGGGGGCGGCGCCCTTTGCTCTTCCCTGGGAGGAACCTGACTTCTGGACCCGGAGCCCCCAGCAGCATTTGGGCGAGGGGGCCCCCAGGCCAGCCCCCCGAGCCCCCCGGCCGCTCTGCTCGGCAGGGCGCTGCCCCAGGGTTCCTGGCAAGGCTGGACTCGGCAGCGCCACCCAAGGCGCTTTGCCAGGGGGCTCATGGCAGAGCTGATGCTGTGCCCAGGCCAGGCCGTGACCCCCATGTGGTGGGGCGAGACCCCCCCTGCTGCGACTGTAGCCTCGGGGGTGCAACAAGGGGCGCCAGGGCGCCGCGGGGCAGGAGCAGGAGCAGGGGGGCGGCGGCCAACCTGCCCCCCCGCCTCCTGCAGCCCCTCAGCCGCATGCGCCCCACGCCGGGCCCGATCCGGCGGCGGGGCCGCTCCTTTGTGTGCGCGGCGAGGGGCCGGCGCTGGGGGCGGAGCCGGCCGGGGCTGGGGGTTGTGGCTGCGGTTGATGGATGGGGGTGGGGGCGCGGAGCTCCGCATTCCCCCTCGCACCGAGCCCGGCGCTCAGACGCAGCCGGCTGCTGGCGGGGGAGGGCGCTCGGCGGCGGCGGCGCAGCTCCGAGCCCGGTCCCGGTCCGGTCCGGTCCCCGGCATGGCCCCGCAGGGCAGGTGGCTGCGAGCCGGCGCCTGGCTCCTGGCGTGGGCAGCCGCGTGGGGGGTGCGGGCCACCGGCTGCCCCGCGCTCTGCACCTGCAGCGGCACCACCGTGGACTGTCACGGCACCGGCCTCCGGGGCGTCCCCAAAAACATCCCCCGCAACACGGAGCGATTGTGAGTACGGACCCCCCCGCCCCCGCCCGCAGAGACCCCTGCGCTGCCCCTTGCCTGGCAGCCCCTGGGCGGGGGGCCTGGGCGCCCGCCTTTGCAGCGCCCCCCTTCCAGCCTGGCCTCACAGCTACTCGCCCGGCCGCCCATGGGTGGGGTGGGGCTGGGATCGACCCCCCCATGTGTGGGGTAGGGCTGGGCTGGGATCTATTCCCCCCCATGTGTGGGGTGGGGCGGGGCCGGGATCTATCCCCCATGTGTGGGGTAGGGCCGGGCTGGGATCTATTCCCCCCCATGTGTGGGGTAGGGCTGGGACCCCCCGATGTGTGGGGTGGAGCGGGGCCGGGTTGCCGGGCGGAGCGGGGAAGGCGCCGTGCAGCGGGTTTGCGGGGACCCCCGCGGGGTGACAGTCCCGGCGCGGGGCGCACAAAGGGGGGCGGGGGGGGGGAGCCAGACAGGGATTTTTGTCTTGACGCTCCTGAGCCAGCCTCCAATTGTCTTTGTTACGGAGCTGGGGGCGGGGGGCTGCGTCTGTGTCTCCGCGCGTGGGGCTGTGGGATGGAATCGGAGCGGGACCCCTCCGCGCACACGCGTGGATCTCCGCACTCTCTCTAGCCGCGCACACACGTGCGCCAGCCCCCCGGGCCGCTGTGTCACGCGGAACGGAGCCCGGCGGGGACGTCCCCCGGTGTCCGTCCCACGCTCCCTCCCCGCGCGTTCCCACGCCCTTTGCTCCGCTGGGGCTGGCTGGGGACGGGTCACGGGCTCCCCGCAGCCCCACGCGGCTCCGATTCAACTTTCCTCCCAGTAACCCCCGGACCAGCGCGGGGCGCATTGTCCGAGGCAGCCGCTTCCCTCGCTCGCTTCGCCAGGGACCCCCAGCCCGGGGCGGGCGGCAGCGGGCTGGAGGGCCCCCCCCGGGACATGGGGACCCCCCCCAGGTGACAGGGCAGCCGGGCGCAGCAGCGACTGGGGCCGCTGGCTGCGTTGGAGCGGGGCCGCCCCCTCAGCCCAGTTTGCAGCCCCCAGTCTAGACGAGCCCTGAGCCGGCGGGAAGGGGGCGAGCTCCAGCGAGCCAGCGTCGCCCTTTGTCCTCGGGGAGTTTCCCCCGCCCCTCCCGAGGACGCCCCCCGGGGGTCCGGCCCGCCCGCCCCCCCGCAGCACAGCGCAGGTTCTCGGGAGGGTGTTCCCTGGGCGAGCCCCGGCGGGGAAGAGGGGGGGCTGAGTCTGCACCCCAGTCACCTGCTGTCCCCCCCCCCCAGCTCTCGGGGGCCCCCCCATCCTGACGAGCGGCTCCCGTGCCAGCTCCACCCTAGGCTCCTGCAGCTCCGCTGGTCTGTGTGAGGTTCCAGCCCCGGGCCCCCACCCAGGCTGTGAACCCCAGTGGGAGGGGGCGGGGGCGGGAGCATGAACTCTCTGCTTGGCCAAGGAGGTTACTGCCATCCTAGACCTGCTGTTCTGCAGCGTTAGGCTGCTGACTGCCTCCAGCTGGGCTGCTCAGCTGCTCCCACTTAGCCAGGTGGCTGGGCAACCTCACCGGGCCCGAAGTCTGTTCCAGGCAGGGGAGGCTCATCCGTACTGAATGCACCAGGGGAAGCCCTGCCTGGGGTGAGCCAGTGGAGCTCGGCTGAGGATGACTCTGGCAAGCGTGGCAGGGAAATTTGTAAAGTGGGTGAAACATGTGAATGGCCAGACTGGGTCAGACCAAAGGTCCATCCAGCCCAGTGTCCTGTCTGCCGACAGTGGCCAATGCCAGGGGCCCCAGAGGGAATGAACAGAACAGGGAATCATCAAGTGACCCATCCCGTCACCCACTCCCAGCTCCTGGCAGACAGAGGCAGGGACACCGTCCCTGCCCAGCCTGGCTAATAGCCATTGATGGACCTGTCCTCCATGAATTTATCTAGTTCTTCTTTGAACCCTGTTATAGTCTTGGCCTTCACCACATCCTCTGGCAAAGAGCTCCCTAGGCTGACAGTGAGTGCGTTGGGTGAAGAAATATTTCCTTGTGTTCATTTTAAACCTGCTGCCTATTAATGTCATTTGGTGACTCCTAGTTCTTATGCATCAGCTGCGGGTGCCAGGCCCCCAGGAAATGGGTGTCTTGGGGCATCTCAACATCTCCACAGCTCCTCTGGGCTGCCCCTCTGCTCCTTGGCCACCTGTGGCTGACCCAGCAGGAAGTGACGGGAGACATGGCTGCTTTAGTTAATCTGCTCTGCATTGCACAAGGCAGACACCACCCTGGCCTGTCAACACTCTGTCTCCGTGCACAGCCAGTCCTGCCGCATCGGCACAGAGTCTGGGCTGGGGGGGGTGCATGTCTCTGCCCCAGAATTACAGCTTTGGTGTAAGATTCATATTACATGTCTAGCCTTGGCACTTGATCCCAATACAGGGCTGGGCCATGGAGTCTGCAGACCACGGGAAAGAGCAGCTCTGGGAGCTACCCACCCACCTCAGAATGGAGTGATAACCCTGGAACCTAATGATGGCAGTGGCATAAGTGTCATGGTTGTTAACATTTTAGCAGGAATGTCTAGTTACTCTGGGATCGTGACTCTTTCAGGTGTGCGTGGCCCCTGTGAGTCCTTGCTGGGGGGTGTGCTCTTCCTGTGACTTCCCACCTGTCTGCAGAGGCAGCACCTGTCTGGGAGCTCGCCAGCACAGGTGCAGAGCCAGCTCCCTGGGGCATCACAGTGAGGGGCCTCACAGGGCTGGCTCTGTCACTGGGTGAAGTGCTTTGTTGTTAACGGGCTCGGATCTGCAGCAGGAACAAACGAAGGACCTAGGCTGTGTGCGGAGGGGCTTAGAGTGTGAATAGCTGCAGAGAGCGGCCCCCGCATGCCCTGGGTGGCTACAGGACCTTTTTACAAAAGGCTCCAGAAGTGATCCCAGCAATTACAGGCCAGTAAGTCTAACTTCAGTGCCAGGAAAACTGGTTGAAACTATAGTAAAGAACAAAACTGTCAGGCACAGAGATGAACACAATTTGTTGGGGAAGGGTCAACATGGTTTTAGTAAAGGGAAATCATGCCTCACCAATCTACTAGAATTCTTTGAGGGGGTCAACAAGGGTGATCCAGTGGATCTAGTGTACTTAGATTTTCAGAAAGCCTTTGACAAGGTCCCGCAGCAAAGGCTCTTAAGCCAAGTAAGGAGTCATGGGATCAGAGGGAAGGTTCTCTCATGGGTCGGTAACTGGTTAAAAGACAGGAAACAAAGGGTAGGAATAAATGGTCAGTTTTCAGAATGGAGAGAGGTAAATAGTGGTGTCTCCCAGGGGTCTGTACTGGGCCCAGTCCTATTCAGCATATTCAGAAATGATCTGGGAAAATGGGTAACCAGCGAGGTGGCAAAGTTTGCAGATGATACAAAACTAATCCAGATAGTTAAGTCCCAGGCAGACGGCGAAGAGCTACAAAGGGATCTCACAAAACCGGGTGACTGGGCAACAAAATGGCAGATGAAATTCAATGTTGATAAATGCAAAGTGATGCACATTGGAAAACATAATCCCAACTCTACATACAATATGAAGAGGTCTAAATTAGCTGTTACCACTCAGGAAAGAGATCTTGGAATCATCATGGATTGTTCTCTAAAAACATCTGCTCCATGCGCAGCGGCAGGCAAAAAAGCGAACAGAATGTTGGGAACCGTTAGCAAAGGGATAGAGAATAAACCAGACAATCTCCTAATGCCCCTACAGACATCCAGGGCACGCCCACCCCACAAACACTGCGTGCAGGTCTGGCCGCGCCAGCTCCGAAATGATACATTCGAACTGGAAAAAGTACAGAGCAGGGCAACGAAAGGGATTGGGGGGATGGAACAGCTCTGGTATGAGGAGAGATTGAAAAGACAGGGGCTGTTCCGCTTGGCAAAGAGACGACTGGGGGGGATATGATCGAGGTCTATAAAATCCTGACTGGTGTGGAGCAAGTGAACAGGGAAGTGTTATTTACCCTTCTCATAACACATGAACCAGTGGTCGCCCAATGAAATTAATAGGCAGCAGGTTTAAAACTAATACAAGGAAGTACTTCACACAACACAGTCAACCTGTGGAACTCCTCGCCAGGGGGTGTTGAAGGCCAAAAGTATAACTGGGTTCAGAAAAGAATTAAATCAGTTCCTGGAGGGCAGGTCCATCACTGGCTATCAGCCAGGATGGTCAGGGATGCAGCCCCACGTTCTGGGTGTCCCTGCCTCTGTTTGCCAGAAGCTGGGAGTGGGCGACAGGGGCTGGATAACTTGATGATTCCCTGCTCTGTTAATTCCCTCTGGGGCACCTGGCACCGTCCTGTTAGAAGACAGGATCCTGGGCTAGCTGGGCTCAGCATGGCCGGCCTGGTGAGGCTTGCCACAGGCCATGGAGCGTGCTCTGTGACAGACCCGTGCTGGACCGGCGCTCCTCACTACCAGTCCTTCCCCAGACCAATTCATTTACTGGGATTGAGCCGAATTAGGTCAGGGGCCTGTCGGGAATGGCAGCCAGCCTCCTGCGCCTGCCCCGTGTGAGCACAGCCCTGCGGCCCTGCCAGCGCCCAGCATGTCAGCAGCACCACAGGGCGCCTCTTTAATGGGATTTTCTCTTCTGCTGCTGCAATGATCCTCAGAGCAGTGAGGATTACGCCGCGCGGTGACAGGGCTGCCGCAAGCTGTGGACACAGGGAAGCGCTAGTGACCAAACCCCCTTTTACTAAACCTTTGGGCAGGGGCGCGGGGCTGGGTTTGCACAGACACACAGGTCTGCTCCAGCCCCAGGCTCGTCCCTCTGGGAGCTCGGCAGGACCCACAGTGTCTGTTCTCTAGCCCCCCGCCCGTCAGTGCGCTCGGCTGACAGCCCCGAGAGGTGCGCCTGCTGGCATCTCTGGGAGCGGCCGGTCTCAGCGCCTCTCCGGCTGCTCCTGCTGCCATTTCCCCCGGCTGCTCAGGGGCGCGAGACATTCTGCTACGCGGGCTCTGACTCTGGAGCTGGAACCAGTCCCACGGGTGGAGTGAATCCAGCCCAACGTCCCGGCTGTGACCGGAGCCAGCACCAGCCGCTGCAGAGAACCCCTGGCACTTACGATGGATTCCGGTGTCAAAAGCTTGGACTCTCGCCACTTCTGCCCTGGAGCTGGCCACGCACAGCGTCTTGTCCTGGGGGTTCTTCCTTTGCTCCGAGCCCGTTGGCACGCTGGGGGCCTTGGGCTGAGCTGGGCTGGGAGCTCTCGTCTCTCCCAGGCGCGTTTGGGGGTTTCCAGCCCCACGCGTTAGGCTTTGGGGCTCCCGCAGCCAGACTCCTCCCTCTGCTCTGTCGCTCCTCGGCGTGTGGAGCCCACTCGCTGGAGACTGAAAACTCCATGGGGCAGCCTGGCCCCATGGGGCCTGGTTCCTGACGAGCCCTGGGCACCTGGGAGCTGTATTAACAGTGGGACAGGCCTGCCCCCAGTGGGTCGCCTGAACTCCCCCAGGAGCCTTGTGGGGAGGGGGCAGAGAGGGGGCATGCTGGGACAATGCCAATTCTTCACCAAAGTCCCCCACCTGACCGGCTGCCCTCCCCCCCACCACCAGATGCTTAGGCTGTGGGGGTCTGATGGAGCCCGATACGTTTTCCAGCACACGAGGCCAAGAGAAACCAGGAGCCAGCCCTGAACTGAGTCCTTGGGCCACATTAATTGCTGGGCTGAGCGTATAAACGCCCACTGGGCTCAGTGGCGCTGCGCCTGCTTTTGCCAGCTGTGAATTCGGCCCTAGGCACCTGCCATGGGCGGGGGGCACCTGCCAGCTCTCAGAGGGGACCCCTGTTGGCAGCTAATGTCACAACCGGCCGCTGGGGCTGAGTCTGGAGGGCTCCACGATGGGGCGCAGCGAGGCAGAGCCCCTGGGGGGCCCAGCCCCTCTCACTGCCTGGTGCAGCTGGAGGAGAGTCCCAGGGGTGCTCTGCTTGTCGGGTCTGGGAGTGGCAGGGGGAAGTGGAGGCGGGGGGCCCTGATGTGTGGGTCTGGGGGGGCACGCTCCCCGTCAGCACTCTACCCAGCACGCAGCACCTTCCGGTCGGGGGGGCTACTTTCATTCGGCGCCTGCTTCCCGTAATCAGTGGGCACTTCGGGTTTAATTAGTGAGTAACGAACTAGGCCAAATTGCTCCTCCCTTGCTCAAGGCAAATAGCCCCGTGTCCCCCTTCTCACCTCTCTCCCGGGAAGGCCCTTCAGGTAGTGGCTTCCCTGCTGTCATGTCATGAGCCAGTCTGCAGCCTCCTGTCCTGCTTGGCCTGGCATTTCATGGCCCATTGGTCCCTTTGATCTCTTGGGGGAGCCCTTAGCCTCACTTGGCTCTAGGATCTAATGCCGGAGCCGCCTCTCTGGACTGATCCTCAGCTGTAGGCGGCGGAGCCCCAAGGGTTTAGCCCAGCTGGAGATCTGGGCCGGTGACTTGCAGAGTTGTGAATTCTCCTGATCTTTCTTTCTTGGACTCCTGCCATCTGGTCCGGACCCAGCTGAGCCAGGAGCTGCGGCTGGGTGGAGAGCCGTGCCTGCCTTGTGAAAGCCTGGCGTGTTTCTAAGCCCTGTGTGCACCTCCTGGACGCTCCTGTGTAGAGACATGTGCGCCTAGTAATGTTAATTGGGGCTCAGGGACAGGGGCATTCGCTATGCTGCCCAGCGCCGCTGCGTGGCTCTATTCGATCTCCCTCGCCTTTGGGGAAAAGAAAGTTACTGTCCCGGGGTGCTTCTTGTCTGACTTTCCCCAGCGTCCCGTGGGGCAGGGACCAGGGTCTGCTCTGTGTTTGTGCAGAGTCTAGCACAGCAGGGTCCTAGGCACGACCATGGTACAAATCCTCATAAATCCTGAGCTCAGTGGGGGCTGCAGATGGCCAGCCCCGCTGAGAAACAGCCCCATGTGTGTCTAGCAGACGCCCCTCCGCCCAGCCCCGGCTGCGCTGTTCCATTCCCTCTGCCCCCGTCCAGTGCCTCCAGAGTGTGCAAAATCCTTCCCGTTTGCTGGTCACTCGCGTCCGCAGCCCAGGAGCGTGGGTGGCTCTCGCGGATTGGCAGCCTTCACGGAGCAAGAGTGCCGGGCAGCAAAGGAACTTTGTCCTCGGGTTTGTTTTTCCTTTGGGAAACGTTCCCAGCAGCTCAGCTAATGGCCCGGGAATCCCAGCCACGGTGTTGTGAGGCACCTGCCGTCCGTGGGGCCGTGGCTGTGCCAGGTGCGTGGCGGTGCAAGGTGCGTTGTCACCCATGCACGTTGCTCTTCTTTTAGGGGGGAAATGAGAGACCTGGGCGCTGGAGGCCTGCGACGTGCAGGAGCTCAGACTAGATGCTCATGATGGGCCCTGCTGAGTCTGTGAGCATCAGCCAAAGGGGGCGAGAAAGGCCCGAACGGCCCAAGTTGACTTTCCAGTGTCACGTTGCTCTCTCCCAGCGCAGGGCTGCTCCAAGCCGGGTGTGCTGGGTAGGGCTCTAGGAGCTCGCCTAGGCAGCATGGCGGAGTTCAGGCAGCCTCAGAGCCTCTTCAGCCTGCCCCAGCACGGAAAGGCCAAGTGGCCTGTGAATCAGCCTCTGGAGATGAAGCCGAGAGGTTTACATTGCGGAGGAAAGGATGCCCCGGAATCTTGAATTGGGATTTGCAAGGCTGCCTCCTGGCTTCTGCCCACGCCTTTGGCAGCGCTGCAGGCCCCGGGATCAACAATCACCAGCAAATGACGGCTCTTCTTTAAATTCTTCTTCAGTCGTGGACACCAGAACTGTGCAGCTGATTCTCCACCACTGCCCCAAATCTTTGTCAGAGTCGCTGCTTCCCGGGACAGAGTCCCCCATCCTGCCGTCTTCATTCCTACATGTATGACTTTGCATTAGCCCCATTAAAACACACGTTGTTTGCTGCACCCAGCTTCCCACGTGATCCGGATTGTACCCGTGACCTCTGCATTATGTACCACTTCCCCCAGCGTCGTGTCACCTGCAGACTTCCTCAGGGCTGGTTTTATGTTTCCCCCCAGGTCACTGATAAAACTATTAATGAGCCTGGGGCCAGGAACCCTTCAGATCCCCCTGGAACCAGACGGGGTCCCTGAGGAGTCCCCGTTGAGACCTCTCAGCCAGGCAGCTGTTCAGCCGTTGCGTGTGCCGTGTCGTCCCAGGGATGGGGTGCGGTACCGTGGGATGCAGCGCCGCTCCCTGGTCAGCCAGACGTGTAACCTCGTCACACAGTGGTAGTCTGACAGCGGCACCGTCTCCACGGGCTGGTTGAGGAGAGCTGTTGTCAGCAGCGTTGGGGCTGGCGCAGGAGACCTCGAGGGAGGAAATTTCCCCTTTCTCTTTGGGACCCGGTGAAGGGCCTGCAGTATCGTAGGCCGTAGCCAGCTGCCAAGGATCCTCTTGCTCTAGGCAAGTGCAGAGAGAGCTGGCGCTGGCCCCGCTCGCTGGACACGGGGATGCACTCGTGGGTGCAAGGGCTCGGCAGTGAATTGCCCCCGGGGGTATTTGCTGCCCAAGCGGATGGAGGCGCTCAGCGTGGTGTCTGCAGAGGGAGGTGCAGACAATGACTGGAGCCCTGTGGCTGTTTGTGGGAGTGCACACGCCAGCAGCACTCGAGCTGCCTCTCCTCAGGTGGCCTCAAGGGACGGACTAGGAGACCAGCTTCCAGCTGAGTGAGCACCCAGCATGGCTCCGCTCCCCAGGCCGAGCTGCCCTCCGGAGCCTCAGGCTCGCGGTGACGGGCAGGGCTCTCTCTGGAAGCCAGGCTGCTGCAATCTGGCTCAGTGGATTCCCTTGGAGTCGTCCTCAGGACTGAGCAAATTTGCAATTCTATTCCAATTTCTCCCTTCAGCTCCTTCCAAGGCAGATGCTGGCTATATATCGCCATGGCAACACTGGGCCTCTCTCCCCATGGAATCGCGTGCTGGAAAAATATTAGTTTAAAAAACTATGTTGTGTTTGTATTGACTGGAGCTGAGGCTGGTAGCTGAGAATCTATTGTCCCACGTTGGAAAAAGTCACCGATAAGAGACTTTAAAGCCTCTTGGATTGGCCCAGGGTGGCCACTTTTCATGCCAAGCAGCAATGGTTTCCCGGGAACGTCTGAGCCATCCCTGGTTATTGCACCGTTTCAAATACGTATTTTTGTCTTACATGTGCTGCTGCATTGTTTCCCCCGGAGTGGTGCTGCTCTGCCGCCATTGAGCTGATGCAGAGCCTGAGAGCGAGAATTGTCTGCCCTTGTAATCGGTAGGCCTGGGCAGTCGCTTCAAAACGTGCTTGTTATTTAGGCTCTTGTCTGTCTGTCGCTTCCCTGTACCGCACGCCCAGCCCTTGGCACAGCCTGGCTGCAGTTCTCACCAATGGCAGCACCCGGGCCCTCTGGCTCCAAAAGCACAGGAGCTGAGAGAATCCTCATTCGCAGTAGAGGGGCAGTGATGTCCGGTGGAACAGTTCAGAGTCCATCCAGCAGGGGGTGTTATTGTTTAGTGTTTGTAGGACCCCATCAGGCCGGGCGCTGGACAAACACAGAACAGAAAGTCCCTGCCCCAAAGAGCTGGTGATTTAAGTGTAAGACGAGAGATGACAAGTGGGTCAGATGGAGGAGTAGCAGGAAACAATGAGAGCCTCAGTCGGCATGGGCGGGTGGGCAGGGGGCTCGGTGCGGGCAGGCGGGCATGGGGGCTCGGTGCGGGCAGGGGGCTCGGGGCGGGTGGGTGGGCAGGAGGGCTCAGCGCGGGCGGGCAGGGGGGCTCAGCACGGATGGGTGGGCAGGGGGCTCGGGGCGGGCGGGCGGGCAGGCAGGGGGCTCGGGGCGGGCGGGCGGGCAGGGGGCTTGGTGCGGGCGGGCGGGCAGGGGCTCGGCGCGGCGGGCGGGCAGGCAGGGGCTCGGCGCGGGTGGGTGGGCGGGGGCTCGGTGCGGGCGGGCGGGCAGGCAGGCAGGGGGCTCGGCGCGGGCAGGCAGGCAGGGGGCTCGGCGCGGGCGGGCGGGCAGGGGGCTCGGGGCGGGCGGGCAGGCAGGCAGGGGGCTCGGTGCGGGCGGGCGGGCGGGGGCTCAGCGGGTGGGCGGGCGGGGCAGGGGGCCTGGCGCGGGCGGGCGGGCAGGGGCTCGGTGCGGGCGGGTGGGCAGGGGCTCGCGCGGGTGGGCGGGCGGGCAGGCAGGGGCTCGGTGCGGGCGGGCGGGCAGGGGCTCGGTGCGGGCAGGCAGGCAGGCAGGGGGCTCGGTGCGGGCGGGCGGGCGGGGGGGCTCGGCGCGGGTGGGCGGGCGGGCAGGCAGGGGGCTCGGCGCGGGCGGGCGGGCAGGGGGCTTGGTGCGGGCGGGCGGGCAGGGGGGCTCGGTGCAGGCGGCCGAACCGTTGCTGAGTTTTGTGCAGACATCGCAGCAAAGGAGAGTCTTGAGAAGGGATTCGAAGGAGGACAATGAGGTGGCTTTTCCGATGTTTCCAGAGAGCTTCTCCCAGGTGTGAGCGGCAGCCGGGGAGGAAACACAAAGGTGCTTGTTTGAAAATGGGACAAGGGGGTTCACGCGTGTACACACACACTCCAGCCAGCTCATTACGGTATTTGCATTTACTTCTAATTTCATGCTCCCTTTCCTTCAGCATTTTCTCCGTTTCTGTTTCCCCCGAAGCTGGGAAGCAGCAGGGGGCGAGGCAGACTCTGCCCGGTGTGTAATGAAGTGTCTGGAGAATCACAGAGCTCTGCCCAGGTTCCGGGGTGAGCCAGCTGTGTACAGAGACTGCCCCGAAGGAAGAGACGCCCACCTGTGGCAGGGGTTTCGTCTGGCCAGGGCCGGGCTCTGTTTTGGCTCATGGCTAGGAGCAGAGGAGTGTTAAAGCGAGGGGAAGGGGATGTGCATGGATGGGGGAGAACGGCAAGGTGGAAAGGCTGGAACAGAGTCTGCATCCCCGCGTGGGGCCCAATCCTGCGTCGCTGTGTGCCCGTCCGAGGAGTGCTCAGCAACCTCAGCCTAAATGGGGCCCTGCCTTTTTAACTCTCTGTAAACGAGCTTTCCTAAAGCCCAGGGGCCACAGAAACATTCCCAAAGATTCAAATAACAAGGAATAAAGCCAGTTGAGTGCCAGCAAGCAGCTCTTCCCCTGCAGGGTCTGAAACCCAGATTGTTGCTAAGAAGCTGAAAGTGCGACTGACTCTAAAGCAAATGAAAGTGTAGATGTGGTCTCCTCTCTCAAAAAAAAGAAATTTCTAGACTAAGAAAGAAAAAAAGAGCAACTAAAAATAAAGGGATTAGGGAGAGGAGGTCCCATATGAGGAAAGATTAAAGAGGCTAGACTCTCAGTTTTGGAAAAAAGAGAGACTAGGGGGACATGATAGAGGTATATAAAATGCTTTAATACACTACAAGAGGAGGGGTCAAAAAAAAAATAAATAGCAGGCAAAAAAAAATAAAAAAAAGAAGTTCTTTTTTCAGCGGCGCACAGTCAACTTGTGGAACTCCTTACCTGAGGAGGTTGTGAAGGCTAGTCAGGCACCTGGCATTGGCCACTGTGGGCCGACGGGCTCCCTGGATCTCTCTGTCCCAGCCGGGAGAGACGCTGTAAGTGACTCGCAGCAGCCAGAGTGACACGTTGGATTTCTCCCAGCGTTCACGTCGAGGGCCCATGGGTAACACAGGCAGAGAAAGGGGTTTGTCGAGAGCGTGGCTGTTAAATTCACAGTGTTGCTTTAAATCAGAAGATAAATCATGTAAGACAGAGACCCCTCGTGGTGTAAATCAGGGTAGTTCACTTGCACATGCTGCCGCCAGGCTGAGTTACAGTACCTGAGGATCTGGCCCAGATCCTGGCCTGTGGCCGGGGCCATTTCAGGCTTCCTGAGGCTTTGCTGAGAATTCTCTTTCCCGGCATGAATTTTGGATGCAAACGCTGATCCAGATAGCAGAGGCAGTGCCCTAGGGGACAGAGATGCTGCTAGGAACGGGTAGATCAGAAAAAGAGAAATGAATTTTTCAGGCCACTGGGCTCTGAAAGCAGAGGAATGCAAGCTCACCGCGCTGATGGCAAGAGCACCGATGGAGCCGGAGCTTGGCAAAGTGAGGATGAGTCACTGGCCTGGGGACTGGAGCAGAAACAGGGTCTCTTGGGTCCCTAACCAGAGCAGGGCGGAGGGGGCAAAGCTGGGAGACGTGGGGATTCAGGAGAGCAAATGGATGTGGGTCATTCAAGAGCCCCCATATCTCAGGGCTGAGGCTTCCTGCAGGAGTCAGTCCCAGCAGCCTTTGTGGCCGCAGCTCCCTGCCGCTCCAAAACCGGGGGTGACAGGAGTCCTGCTTTATTTCCTGTCTAAGTACTTCTGTGGCCCCATTGCCATAGCAACTGAGTACCTCCTAATCTTCCGTGTGCTCTCCGGACGCCCCCCTGCGAGGCAGGGCCATGCTGCTGCTCTCGCCTTCCCGATGGGGGGTGGGGCAGAGAGACTAAGTGATGTGCCCAAGGTCACACGGGCAGTCTGTGGCAGAGCTGGGAACAGAAGCCAGCTCTGAGTGCCATGGTAGTGCTCTAACCACTGGGCTATCCTTCCCCTGTATCTGGGAAATGGGTGCGGCAAAGGCAGTAACCGCAGGACTCAAATCTTTAGTGTGTCCAGCTGGACTAGTGGACGGAGCACAGGGCTGGTTGTCAGGACTCATGGGTTGTGTTCCTATCTCCCAGTCATTGTGCAGCGGGACAAAGTCATGTCCCTGCTCCGTGCCTCAGTTTCCCCATCTTTCGAATGAGGATATTGACAGTCAGCCATTATTGTATTAAATCAAGGGCTTTGAAATCGGAGGATGACAAATAACTCCTCTGTGTCTGTGCAAAGCCCACCCAGGGGGAGGAGGGGCTAAGAGCTGGGGCACGAACTCCCCAGAGGTAAGTGAGAAAATGCATAAAACTCTCCTGTTCCCCAGCACTAGTTTCGCAAGCCGGGCTGCTTGTGAGGCTTAAAAGTTTATTGTGGTGTCAGCCTGGTTCAATACTCTCCTATGGCCTGTCCTCTGCTCCCCAGCGTTCCCTGGCTGCTCCACCCTCGGCTAGGGGCTAGTTAATCAATGAGACCCACGAAAGGGCTCTGCTCCTTGGCTTGCTCCAGGAGGCACCTGGCCGGCTGGCCTCCTGGCAGGAGAAACGCTGATGGCAGCCTTCATCCCTTGTGCCTACTGTGAGCTGCTGCAATGGCGGTTCCTTGCCAGCACGAGCTAGGAATGGCGCCTCCTCACGGTGCAGGATCGGCATGGGGCAGGGCTGGGCCGACACAGGCAGGGCGCTGGGCCAGTGGGTAACGTTCCAGAAGCCGATGGGGCTTGGGGGGGTTTGCAGAATGCAATGGAAGGAGTTTGTGAAGTTGCGGTGGTGTCACCCAGTCTCAGGCAGGGACTAGGCCCATGGCGCCAGGCGCTGCACACACAGCTAACGAGAGGAGCTTGCAATCGAAGTGTAAGCAGAAGGGTTCCCCAAGCAGGTAGATAGTGGCTGGGGGTGAGGCGCACACAGTAACAATGGAGTGGCCAGGCAGATTGGCCATTGCAGCCCGAGTCGAAGCGAGAGCCACGTGATCACGTCTGACGGGTGACGGATTAAGCACCAGATCTTTCACAACATGCCTCTGTGTGCTGGTGCATGCACTCTGCATTGGCACACGCCCATCGGGTAGTGAGACGTCACTCCACTTCCACCTGCCAATGCAGGTTTTTCATTCCACGCCCGAATCTGGTGCAATTTCAGAGGCTGAATCAAGGCCGGCTGCATGCGTGGCCCCAAGAGCCCCATATCCATCGGGCATCGCAGCAAGAAAGCGAAACTCAGTGGGTCAGCACGGTGGCAAGAGCCAAGTGTGGGCCAGTGCCTGTCGTGGTGGACACACTCGGCATTCCTGGGCTTCAGGCCTGCACTGCCGGGAATTACAGACGCTTGGCTCGCTGGGTCTGCCTGCCTGCCTTGCGCCGCTTCCACATCCATCAAGTCCCTGGGGAACAGATCTGATTGTGACCGTGTCTAGCTAATTATCTGTCACCGTTTCCATTCCATTCAGTTGCTACAGGGTGAGCCAGCCCCCAAACCCTCCAAGTGGCTGGGGCAGAATCCAGCAAAGCCACAAGGAACTAATCAAGCCATCAAAATGCAGGGCCTTGTAAGCCAATAAACCGTGGGGTGTGACCTGCTACCCTGGTAACAAAGGGCTCATTCATCTGAACTGATTTCACCAAGGGATGTGGGGGATTTGCCATCACCTGACGCTTGGGCATTTCTGCCTCAGCTGTGTCCTCGCTCAGCTGCCAGTCCTGGGCTGAATGCGGGAAGCGCTGGGGCCGGGGGCGTCTCTGGCCTGTGTTGTATGGGAGGTCAGGCAAGACCTCTGGCCTTTCCCTCTAGGAACGCCAAGGAAGAGCGAGGCCGTGTGGTTATTTCCCAGCCAAGGAGATACAAGCAGGTGCCCAGCCAGGCCTCGGGCTGCGTCGCTGAGCTCTGGGAGCTGCATGGTACGTGGCTGGGGAGGTATTTTTTACTCTGCTGGAATAGGGCAGCAAGGCAAAGGGTTAGCTCCTGAGCAGCGAGAGTTTGAGGCCTGGGCCTGACAGGCTGTAATTTAGAATCTGAGGCACTGGGGGGGATTGCGGGGGGGAGGGGGGGGGGAGTGGTGTGAAGTGAAATCACAGCGTTGTTGTCTTGGCAGCATTCGAAACACGCTTTCACCTGCTGCTAATTCCCCTCTGGGCTCCAAAGGCGGCCGCTCCTCTGCACAAAGAGGTGAGCGGAGCGCGGGTGGGGGGAGGCTGAATGTTCAGTGGGATGATGGGCAGGTCAGTGTGCAGCTGTGAGCACGGCCCAGCCCCCAGACGCTGCAAATGGGCTGGGAGCTGGTGCACGAGGCTGGAGATGCTTAAAGTGCTCTGGGAGAAATGGGGGGGATCTGTCATCATGTGGGAGCTACAGGTCTGGGAAGACAGTGCTGAGAGCGCGCCCCTCAGCACCGCAGCTTGAGGAAAACACGGGGTCCCTGGCTGGGCCTTCGATGCCTGGCAGCTCACCCCCCCCACACACACACACTCTCTCACTTCAATCGCTGGCTGCCAGAGGGATGATTGAGCAGCACAAATGCCTTATGGTTCCTGGAGCGAGAGATGGCCGTGCTGCCCCGACTCACTGCGCCGTGCTGCCTGGTGGGTCTCTTGCCCCCTGCTCAAAATCTAGTCCTGAAATATCTCCTAAATTACCCCCAACTGCCCTGCAGCATCTGCAGTGACTGAGGCTGAAGCTTTTCTGTTTCACACTCTGGAGCAGGGGCTCTCGGCCTCTCCAGACTGTGGAACCCCTTTCAGGAATCTGACTTCTCCCCAAGTTTCACCTCACTTAGAAACGACCTGCTTACAGAATCAGAGCTAAACATACAAGTGTCCCAGCCCACTGCTCCTGAACCATTGCCGACTTGCTCATTTTTACCATCTAATTCTAAATACATCGATTGGAATAGAAATACTGTCCATACATTTCAGTGTCTAGTATATGGAGCAGTATGAACAAGTCATGGGCTGTAGGAACGTTTAGTTTGTACCGACTTCGCCAGCCTGCTGTAAAACTAGGCAAATCTCCAGTCGAGTTGCTGCTCCCCCCGCAGACCTCTCCGTAGCCCGGGGTGCACGAACCCTGCTTGAGAACCACTGCGCTGGAGGCAGTTTGGGGTAGGTGCTAGGGCTCCAGCGCACCCAGTTCCTCTGTGTGGCACTGACCAGCTGCTTGCCTTTGGTCCGCGTACGTCTCTCGTCAGAGCCTCTGCCTTCCCGCCTGCAGATCATGGCTCCAGCCTCCCTCCCTGCAGGCTGGGGCTCAGTGAAGTGCTTTGCCAGCCTTGCATTGTTGTTATCAGAGATTCCGAGGCCGAAGGGCCCATTGTGATCGTCTCTGCTGAGCTCCCGTGTAACACAGGCCAGAGACCTGCCCCACCATAATTCCAGAGCAGACCTTTGAAAAACATCCCGTCGGGATTTAACAGTGGCCAGTGATGGAGAATCCACCTGGCCCTGGGTAAATTGTTCCAATGGTTAATTCCTGTCACCGTTACAAATGGACACCTGGTTTCTAGTCTGGAGTGTGTCTAGCTTCAGCTTCCAGCCATTGGATCGTGCTCGACCCGTCTCAGCTAGACTGCAGAGCCCAGCAGGAGCTATTCGGTCCCCAGGTAGGTGTTTATAGACTGAGCAAGTCAGCCCTTAACTGTCTCCTTTTTAAGCTAATTACATTGAGCTCCTTGAGTCTGTCACTCTCAGGCAAGTTTCCTAATCCTTGAATTATTCCCATGGCTCTTCTCTGACCCCTCAATTTATCAGCATCCCTCTTGCACTGCGGGCACCAGCACTGGCCACAGGAGCCCAGCAGCGGTCGCACCAGTCCCAAATCCAGAGAGAAAAGAACCTCCCTGCTCCTTCTGCTGGGATCACATGAGCTCTTTTGGCCACAGCGACACACTGGGAGCTCGTGTCCAGCTGCTTATCCGCCATGACCCCCAGTGTTTTTCAGAGTCCCTGCTTCCCAGGGTGGAGACCCCCATCCTGTACGCGGGGCTGGCGCTCTTTCTTCCTAGCTGTGTGCCATATTAGCCGTATTAAAACGCAGATTGTTTGCTTGCACCCAGTTTACCAAATGACCCCGATCTCTCTGAATCAGTGATGTGCCCTCTTCATTATTTACCAATCCCCTCGTCTTTGTGTCATCTGCAAATGTCAGTGATGACGTGTTTTCTGCCAGGTAAAAATGTTAAAGAACCGAGGGCCAAGAACCGATCCCTGCAGGACCCCACTGGAAACACACCCGCTCAATGATTCCCCATTTACAGTGGCATTTGGAGACCTAACAGTTAGCCAGTTTTTAATCTGTTTAATGTGTGCCAGGTTCATTTTATATTGGTCTCATTTTTTAATCAAAATGTCCTATGGTTCCAAGTCAAACACCTCACAGAAGTCTAAGTATATTACGGCAAAACGTTTACCTTTATCAACAAAAGTTGTAAACTCTAGAAAACATTATCAAGGTAGTTTGACAGGCTCTGTTTTCCATAAACCCATGTTGATTTGCATTAATTGCATCACCCTCCTTTAGTTCTTTATTAACTGAGTCCCGTGTTGGCCACTCCATTTATCTTGCCTGGGATCGATGTCAGGCTGACAGGCCTATAATTACCTAAGGCATCCCGTTTACCCTGTTAGAGACTGGCACAACATTAGGTTTCTTCCAGTCGTCTGGAACTTCCCCAGTGCTCCACGACTTATTGAAAATCAGCATTAACGGACCAGCGAGCTCCTCAAAGCTCTTGGATTGCAAGTTGTCTGGACCTGCTGATTTAAGAATGTCTGACTTTAGTAGCTCCTGTTTAACATCCTCCAGAGATACCAGTGGAATGGAAAGAGTGTTATTCTCACTATATGAAGAGACTGCTTCATCTGGCTTTACCCCCAAATACAGATCAGAAATATTTATTGAACACATCTGTCTTTTCTGTATTATTGATAATTCTACCATTTCCGTCTAGTAATGGACTAGTACCATTGTCAGGATTCTTTTTGTTCCTGATATATTAAAAAAACTCCTTGTTGCCTTAAGTCTGCTGGCCATAGATGTTGCCTTGTGTCTCTTGGCTTCCCTTATCAATTTTCTACAGTTCCTAACTTCTGATTTATATTCATTACTATCAACTTCTTCTTTCTTCCATTTGTTATATATTATTTTTATTTTTTTACATCTGCCTTCACTTCCCCTCTAACCTAGGTTGTCTGTTTAACCAGCTCAACCTTCTTCCTCAATTGTGGCTTTTTGGTCATCTAATCAGGTGTTCTTAAATGATTTCCAGCTATTCACATTTTTCTGATTAAATTCTTCCTCCCAGCTGATTTGGCTCACAATCGTTTTCAGCTTTGTGAAATGGGCCCTGTTATATATACACATTTGGTTCTATTACTTGTCTAGACTTTATTCCGCTTGCACATTATAAATGTGACCATCATGATCACTTGTGCCTAGGCTACCATTCATTTTTAGGTCTGTGATCCGTGCATCTTTATCTGTTATGACAAGGTCTAACACAGAATTCACCCACGTTGGCTGCAACTCTTTCTGAGTTAGGAGATTGTCAGTTAGAATGTTTAGAAACTCCATGGATGTTTTAGTCCTGTCTGCATGATACCTCCAGCATATGTCACTCTCACTGATTGCACAGCTCTTTGTCCTACACACTATAGGTAGGTGTGTAAGGAGCCGGTTGTCCTGTTCCCTGGTGTGATTTGGGGGTCTGTGGGACACCACCAATGTCCTACGTCCTTGGTGAGTGGGCTCAGCAGGGGCAGAACTGGGTGTGACGTGGGGGCCTGGAGCTCAGGGATTGGGAGATGACTGGGTCTCTGCAGTCCGAGGCTTATGTCTTGTCTTTCAGAGTGGGAGCCCTTTGGGTCAAAGCCTGCCCTTTGCTTGGTGCGTGTGCGTGCCTTGCCTGGGACAGCGGGGCCCTGTTGGCTTGTGTATTCCAGCCATATAAATGTTACAGCAGTTTGAAATGAGATCCTGACAGGTGGGAGTCTGAACCCTGAGAAACCCCGAACCCAGAAACCCCACATGAGCACCATTAACTCTACCCCTGCTTCTGATGTTGCACAATCTGCATCCGTGGGTGCATTTTAGAGCACTTTGGAAAATCGGCACTCACAGAAAGTTCTGCCTATAGTGTGTGTGCGTGCGTGTGTGCGTGTGTGCGCGTGCGGGTGTGTGTGCGCGCGTGCGGGTGTGTGCGCGCGTGCGGGTGTGTGTGCGCGTGCGGGTGTGTGTGCGCGCGTGTTTCCTTCCTTTTAGCCCTGAGTCAGCTTGGGGCAGTCGAGTCAGGTAGCTGTGAGCTCTGTTTATCCATCTCTGCACCGTGCCCTGGCTCAGCCTTGCTGAATTGCCGCGAGGGCCCCATCCTGCCAGGGGATGAACAGCCTCTGTGCGCTCAGCGCCTCTGGAGTTACTCCCCTCCTGGCAGGATCGGGCCCTTGTTCCTGGGGGTGGGGGCAGGAATCCAAATGTCTCTGCCTGCCTGGTGCCTGGCTTGGCCTGCTGGGAGCTGGATGCGCTGCTGGGTTTCAGTTTAATCAGCAGGGCCGGGAGCGTCTGTTCATTCCCACCGAGCATTCATCAGTGTCCTGGTAACCTGCCCCCAGCCCCCTCGCACTCGGGCGCACACGGCTCCATAATGGACGGAGCCAGGCAATCTCAGCAGCTGAATGGGATTTTGAGCTGTGTAATTATGAGACTAACCGGTCGAGTTGGAACTCATTAGCCATTATCAGCCATTTCAGCAGCACAATGCCACCACCCCAGGCTGCGCGGCTTCAGTGTCTGGACATGCTGCCGAGGTGCTGGAGGCCGGCCGGCCTCTGACCTCGGCCCTCGCTCGGGCCCCACACTGCGTAGGGACCCCAAGGGCAGGGCCTGGCACTGCCACCGAAACAGCTGCCAGCTCCCGGGCTGGGGAGCAACAGGCAATGAATCTAGTCTCCATTCCCCGCTGTAGGGGAGAGGCCAGATCCCACTCTGCACTGGCCCCGTCTGAGAGTGCGCGGGCCCCGCTGCGCTGGCCGGTCTGACTGCGGGCGGGCCCCCCATGGTAGGACCCCGCTGCGCTGGCCAGTCCGAGGGTGCACGGGCCCCCCGCGGTGGGGACCTCGCTGCGCTGGCTGTTCTGAGGGCACAGGCCCCGCAGTAGGGATCCCGCTGCGCAGGCCGGTCGGAGGGCGTGCGGGCCCCGTGGTGGGGACCCGCTGGCCGGTCGGAGCGCGCGGGCCCGCGGTGGGGACCTCGCCGCGCAGGCCGGTCGGAGGGCGCGCGGGCCCCGCGGTGGGGACCCCGCCGCGGTGGCCCGTCCGAGGGCGCGCGGGCCCCGCGGTGGGGACCCCGCTGCGCAGGCCGGTCGGAGGGCGCGCGGGCCCCGCGGTAGGGACCCCGCTGCGCTGGCCGGTCGGAGGGCGTGCGGGCCCCGCGGTGGGGACCCCGCTGCGCTGGCCAGTCGGAGGGCGCGCGGGCCCCGCGGTAGGGACCCCGCTGCGCTGGCCGGTCGGAGGGCGCGGCCCCGCGGTGGGGACCCCGCCGCGCTGGCCGGTCGGAGGGCGCACGGGCCCCGCGGTAGGGACCCCGCCGCGCCGGCCGGTCCGAGGGCGTGCGGGCCCCCTGCGGTAGGGACCCCGCTGCGCTGGCCAGTCGGAGGGCGCGCGGGCCCCGCGGTGGGGACCCCGCTGCGCTGGCCGGTCCGAGGGCGCGCGGGCCCCGCGGTGGGGACCCCGCTGCGCAGGCCGGTCGGAGGGTGCGCGGGCCCCGCGGTGGGGACCCCGCTGCGCTGGCCGGTCGGAGGGTGCTCTCTCCCCACATCACCCCGGATTGAAAGGGCCAGATGTGCTGCCCCCAGTGTGGGTGCACAGACCTGGCAGCCCAGACCCTGCGCTGAAGGCTCTGGCCCCAGGCCCCCCTGCCCCGACCCCGGCTCTGGGGCCCCTCTGCCCCAGCCCTGGCCCCAGGCCCCCCAGCTCTCAGCAATCAGCAAGGGGGGGCTGAGCAGAGCGGTTCTTCGTGTCTGAGTTGGGAAGGAGGCGCTTTGCTCGCTGCCCTGCGTGCTCACTGCTCCGGGTACGTTCAGGGTGTGGCCACGCTGCCAGCAGCCGTGTAGCCGGCGCTTTTGAGCTGCGGCTCAGGCTGGCACTCGGGCTCTAAGCTCCCCGCCAGGCTTCAGAGCCTGAGAGCCAGCCTGAGCCGCAGCAGCCACACGGCTGTTCCTAAGCGCGGCAGCACGAGCCCAGCACGTTTGCCAGCCCGGCTCGGCGCTCGCTCCCCCGAGAGAGGCTGCTGCAGACTGGCAGGGCGGGGGGCTAGGATTTCTGAGCCCCCCCACCCCCCGCGTGGCTCCATGACCCCAGTACACCTGGGCGCTTGCTGATCAGGAGTTCCCGGGCCCATTGGCCCCTGCGCAGCCAAGTTCTGTGCGTCCCCATGTGCTCGATGGGGCCGGGTTGGGGCGCCCTGCAGCTGTTCTACCAGCCAGGCGGGGCAGAGCCGTCGAGCGCAGGGGTCGCAGGGGGAGGCAGGGAGATCGGTGCCTGGGGCCCCGTTTGCTCCTTAGCGCTGGGTGAGGCCCCAAAGGCCGGGACTAGCCGGGAGACAAGGCTCTTTGACCCCCTTGGGTAGCCTGGGGGATGGGCCGTGCAAGGGAGCTGTGTCCTGCCCGCCTGGCCCAGGAGTAGCGGGACGGGGCAGACGTAGCTGGGTCTTGTGGGGAAGCCCCCAGGCGGGTTGTAGTGCACGAGGGGGGCCCTGTAACTGGGGAGGGCTCTGCCCTGCTTGCTGGCCGGAGCTGCAGCCATGCAGGTCATTGATAGCAGTGGGGCAGGTGTGGCTCATTGGATGCCCCCTTGACTAGCAGGGAGGTGGGAGCAGCCCGGTGCCAGGGGAGCTGGAGCAGGTGTAGTGTTACCCAGGAGCGCCCTCGCTGCCGGGGAGACACTGACCCCGCAGGGATCGTGGGAGGTTGGCCTGGCTTCTCTGCGGCAGCCACACAGGGGCCATGTCTGCACCGGGAACCAGCCAGCCCTCCCTGACCTCCTAATCCCCAGTGGGCTGATTAACCGGCTCCCAAGACAAAGGGCCCGGTCCTAGCTGTAGGTGCCTGCCTACCTACTGCTCCTGCTCGGGGACTGGGCTCTTAGGTAGGGACGCTTCCCTCTGCCCACAGTTCTAGCGTGGCAGGGCCTGCCTGGCACTTCCTTCTCCAGGCAGGCGTTTGGGTCAGTCACACCAAAGTGGTGGCCGTATTAATTGGTGCAGTGGCTAATGACAAATAATTTGCATGCAGAAGGCCTTTCCCACCAGACTGTAGCAGCTCACTGGGGGTACGATTTTGGGCCTAGCAAAGATGATTTTGTCTGGGAAGCCCCCTGGTTCTACCCGGGCGGTGCTGAGTACGAACACTCCCCTTCTCTGCGCTGTGTGTGTCTCAGCCAGAGCCAGGCTGGGTGGGTGTTTGTCTGTCTGTCGCTGCCCCTCGTTCCCACACCCTCCTGACACCTGGGGATGAATCAGCACAGCCTCCAGACTTCAGGGGGAGCGGCTGAGCCCCTGGCAAGCCAAGCTTGCAGCTCCCCTCGGAGTTCTGGCTGGCTCTGAGCCCCATGTCTTTTGTGGGTGAAACCTGACTCCGGAAGAAACAATGGGGTTTGTGTTAGTGTCTCCTGCGTGGGAAACTTTAAACGCAGTTTATTTTCCAAACAGCCGTTTCTGCGAGCTGCTTTGATACCACTGAAAACAAACCTAGGGCAGTGGGCTGGGCCTGGGGGGCTCCGAAAGACCACAGTGTGTATGGGGGAAGGGGAAGGCTTCCATTGACTCAAAGGCAGTGGCTGCCAGCCTCCCAGTGCAGACGTCCCAGTGGTCCAGGCGGCTCTCCCTAGAGAGGCTTGTTCCTGGAGAGCTCGGGCAGGCTGAGAGCAAGGGGCGACGTGACTCGGGTTTTGTGCATGATGTAAACCTGGCTCTCAGCTGCGGATAGTCACGTTGGGGGGCCTCCCTGCTAATTTAAAGTTCAGAAACCGCCATGGCTCCGTGCGTTTGGGTCTCGGCAGACGCTCGATATTTGCTGCATCGGCGCAAGGAGACGGCATCCCAGGGCTTTGTTGCACATACAGCAGGCAGCTGTCGCTGTTCCTGAGCCGTTCATTGCTTTTGTGGCAGCGACATTATCCCCTCCCACCTGGAGAGCAGCATCTGGGGGGGCGGAGGGGGGTGCAGGGAGCTGCCCTGCTCCTGCCCACCCTGCATTCGATGTCATTGAAGGGGGACAGTTAAAAATGAATACGTGGCAATGCTTTTGCACACGGCCCACAAGGGGCCTGTGGAACTTGCTGCTACAAGATCTCACTGAGGCCAAGAGCCAAGCGCTGGCCATTGGCATGGAGAATGGGTGTGACGTTACAGTCCACATTCCTTAGGGAAATGTGCTTATGATATGGATATGACGTAACTGAGAGATACCTTTGTGCAAGATGGCTCATGTGAGATCTCACTGGAAAGGCTCTGATGTACTGAATGTGATTATCCAATCTGTGTGCCGGTATCATGGCTGTATCTGAAGTTAGGGATACTGACTATGTGTCTGTATTTCAACTGTGCTACTTTGGGTGACGCCCCCTGCCAAGATTTCAGGTACAACCATGGAAAAGCCAGACAGGGCCGATGGCCCATCAGCGAGGACAATGGACTGTGAAAAGCTTGGCCTTCCTGGGGACGCTCCATACTGCCCCTGCCTCATGGACGCTGTGATCCTACAGAGTCGCCTGATACTAAAACACACCTGGGACGACTTGTAACTTTCCACTGGAAGGGAAGGGGGGGGAGGGGTCAAGTTTGGGAAACAGGATTCTCGCCTTATGTAAACCCTGTTGAAGGGTGGGGAGGAAGGCAAGCAGGTCTCCTCCTCCTCTCCAGGGCCTGGCTGCCCAAGAATTAAACCTGAAGGGAAGGGAGAGTCCAGCCGGAGACAGGCGTCTAGTCTGAACAGGAATAGAACTGGGACGCTGAACCACAGAAACTTTGCAACCTGCCTGCAACACTATCTAGGGCAGTGATTCCCAAACGTTTGTCCTGGTGACCCCTTCACACAGCAAATCTCTGAGTGCAACACCCCATTCTAAATGCTGGAGGCGAAGCGGGGTTTGGGGTGGGGGCTGACAGCTCATGACCCCCCATGTAATAACCTCACGGCCCCCTGAGGGGTCCCGACCCCCAGTTTGAGAACCCCTGGTCTAGGGTGAGAAACACTATTGGTAACTGATTTCTTTAGTGAAACTAGCTTAGTTTGCGTGTTTGATTTCACTTGCTTAGTAATCGGCTTTGTTCTGTTTGTTACCCCTTTAATCACTTAAAATCTGCCTTTTATAGTGAATAAAATGTGTTTTATTTATTATCAAACCCAGTTTCTGTAATTTCTAACTGGGGGAGGGGCAAGCAGTGTGCACACACCTCTCTCCACATTGAGGGAGGGGGTGAATTTCATACTATCTCTTTGGGTCTGCACTCCCAGGGAGGGGGACCTCTGAGTGCTGGAGCCAGTCCCTGAAGCTGAGTCTGCCCAGAGCTGATCTGCGGCTGGGGGTGGCCCGGCCTGTGAGGGTTAGAGGAGGTTTGAAGAGCCTGGCTCAGCAGGACAGGTGAAGGGGGCCCAGGCTGGCAGAACAGGCAGACTCAGTGGTATCTCAGCACATCAGGTGGCTTCCCAAGGGGTCCCGCCCGTCACAGTGGGAACATCTAAAGCCAGACTAACAGCCGGGGTGTTGAGAAGGGCTGTAAACCCCCCTGCTCTGGGGCATTAGCTGGCCATTAACAACCGGCCATTTGGGGAAAACTTTCCCTGCAGGGGTCCTCGCACCTTCCTGGCCAGAGCCAGGAGTGTGGCCAGCTGCCTGTTTCCAGGTCCATGGAGAAGCCCTGTTCAATCTAGCTGTCCTCTGGCACCTGCCTGCCTCTGGGGGAGCTCAGCCCTCCCCGAGCGCTGGCTGCGGGAGCCCAGGGCTCCCACCCCGCCTGACATCCGCCCCGTTCGCTGACCGTCCCCTCTTCTCTCCTCAGGGAGCTGAATGGGAACAACATCACCCGGATCAACAGGAACGACTTCTCGGGGCTGAAGCAGCTGCGTGTCCTGTGAGTCCCCTGCCCGAGCGCTCGCCCCTCTGAGCAGTGTCTGTGACGGGGGCGGTGGTGCTGCCAGGCCTGCCTGGGGGGAGAGGCCTGCCCGGGCCAGGGCTGACCCAAATAGGACTCTGCCTCGGCTAAGAGAGAACTGGGGCACGCGGCGGAGGGGAACCCGGGCTCACCAGAGGGCCCCTGCGGTGGGAAACACGGTTGAAGGGGGAGGGGTCAGAGGCCATTGGCCCCCTTAGGCTGGGAGGGGGGCGACTCCTCTGACGGTAAAGGGGGCTGGGATGAAAGGGACGGAGGGGACGGGGGGGACAAGAAACAGGGAGCATGTGCCTGAGGGTCCTGCTCCGCGTGGCTGACCGGGCCACCCCCTGGGGAGGGGGCTGGGTCTGGGTCTGCTGCCTGGTGACCCCAGTATCCCAGAGGGACTTGGGCCCTCGCCCTCCGGCTGGCTCCCTGCCGGCGAGGCCTGCGTGCCCTCCACGGGCCTGGAAAGCGGGTGATGGAAATGGCTGCTGCTGGGAGCCAGGCCCGAGCTCTTAGCTGGGAGCTCCTCCGTGGGGCCAAGGAGGAGCCGTGTGACACCCGTGGGCTGGGGGCTCCCGGCTCAGGAACCTGGGAGCCCGGCCCCATGGCGGGTGCTGGAGGTGACCGCCAGTGGCCTAGCTGGGGCGCCGGTAGATGTCTGAACAAAGCAGCCCCTTCCCTGGCTAGCTCCCAGCCACGCTGACGGGGGTGGCTGGGGTCCCTATGAAGGGGAGCGTGGCAAGACCTCGGCCGCCCCTGACCTGGGCCCTTGCACCCCTGGAATGAGCATCTCCTGCCCAGCCAGTACCCGGGCAGGTCCCCAGGCTGCGGTGCGGGGGCTTCCCGTGGATTCCCCGGTGCCTCTTGACTCTGACCCGTTCTCTCTGCCTCCCTTTTCCAGGCAGCTGATGGAAAACCAGATCAACGTGGTGGAGCGGGGAGCGTTTGATGATATGAAGGAGCTGGAGCGGCTGTGAGTGCCTAGGCGCTGCGGGACGGGGAGGGGGAGAGGGGAATGGCCGTCACTGCTGCAGACAGCAGAAGGGTCGGTGGTTCGCGAGCTGCTGGGGGGGCCAGTGGCTGTGCTATCGCGTGGGGGGGATTTGGGTGCAGCCCACTACTCTCCCTGGAGAAGAGCGAGCCCCTGACTGCTCTGAAGTGAGCTCCCTCTGGCTGATCCAGGAGCAGCCTGAGCAGAGACCCTTGTGGGGATGGGAGGGGGTGGGGGTCTGGAGCAGCCCTTGTCCATCCTTGCTCTCCAGTACAATTCAGGTGCCAGCAGGCTAATCTGCGGGGCAGGACTCCTGTGGGAGTGGCTGAGGTCAGACCCTGTTTGAGGGCAGGGCAGGGCAGTGTCTCGGCGGGGTGCTGTGCTGGGGGACGGGCCCTGCTCTCTCGCTAACACAGACAGATGGCTGGAGGACAAACCTTTTTATCCCCCAGCCGCGGAGCTGCCCGCCGTTTGCACTCAGACGCGTCCCAATCTGCTCCTTTTCCCTCGTGGATCCCAAGAACTCCTCAGCGATGTGCTTCACGCGTCTGTGTGCAAAGCAGCCACAGGCGCAGCTGGGACCTCGCCTAGCAGCTCCTTCAGTGCAGTGCAAAACCTGCACCCGCAGGCAGGTCTCGGCAGCAGACGTGCTGCCTGCGCACACACCGCCCTGAGCTGTGACCCCACCCGCTCTCTCCCGGGAAGCAGAGTCAGGCCTGCCCGGGGCTGGACGGGGCAAGACCCGCGTGCTGATGACTCAGGAGCGGACATTCATCTCGAATCAGAACTGACTCGTGTTCCTGCAGGGCGCTGGGCTGCAGAGGGGGGCATGCGGCTCAGTGAGGGGGCTGCCCCCTCTTGGCATCCGCCTGCGCAGCAAAAAAAAGAAAGAAAGAAAGAAAGAAAGAAAACCCCGCGGCAGCATCAGACTCAGAACCTGGTCAGCTCAGTACAGGGCTAAAAATAACTGTGTGGCCCTTCCTGCTTGGGCTGCACCTCGGGCTCTGAGACCTCCCCCTTTCGGGTTCCAGAGCCCTGGCCCCAGCCCGAGTGGCAACATCTGCACTGCTATTTTTAGCCCCGTAGTGTGAGCCTAAGTCAGCTGATCTGGGCTCTGAGCCTTGCAGCCGCGGCTCTGGTTTCACAGTGTAGACCTGATTGAGGGCTGAACCCAGTATCCCAGTGGAGTGCTAGGGGTGCTGTGCTAAGGGAGGTGAGAGAGAAAACTGAAACTGTGACCATTAAAGATCCCACAGGGCTGTCACAGGAGTAGGGGTGTCCTGTCCAAAGTACAAGTTGTGCCATTATATTTTGCCTCTTTAAAATCCCCTGCAGTTTCAGTCAGAGGCAGCCTCCTTCGCTTTCTGTCCTAAACTGCAATGTAATGTTGCCATGTGCTTTTTAAACAGCTACTTGTCCTGCCCCAGAGGTGTCTGCATTTAATGGTGGAGGAAATAAGATACAACCGATACCAATATTGTATATGTAAAGCACTGCAAACAGGGGCGATACCTGTTCTAGTTCAGTCGTTGCTAAATAAAGACGGCAAAGAGTCCTGTGGCACCTTATAGACTAACAGACGTATTGGAGCATGAGCTTTCGTGGGTGAATCCCCACTTCGTCGGATGCAAGAGTGGAAATGTCCAGGGGCAGGTATAAATATGCAGGCAAGAAGCAGGCTGGAGATAACGAGGTTAGTTCAATCAGGGAGGATGAGGCCCTGTTCTAGCAGTTGAGGTGTGAACACCAAGGGAGGAGAAACTGGTTCTGTAATTGGCAAGCCATTCACAGTCTTTGTTCAATCCTGAGCTGATGGTGTCAAATTTACAAATGAACTGGAGCTCGGCAGTTTCTCTTTGGAGTCTGGTCCTGAAGGTTTTTTGCTGCAGGATGGCGACCTTTAAAATAAATAAATAAAGAGATGCTAATGCTAAATAAAGAGACTCTGCAAACTGAAAACCTGACTGGTTCAAGCTGATGGCGCAGACTGACTGAGCAGCGGGTCACCAGGCAAAGCTGCAGCTGACATTGTCCGTGCAAGCCTCTGTCAGTGGCCCCGCTCCCGAGCACCGCCCCAGCTCCGAACCTGGGCTGCACATGTCGTTGTACTGAATAAGGTGTAAATTTTTACCAGGGAGAGTAATTAACCATCAGAGCAGTTTACCGAGAGCTGTGGTGGACTCTCCATCACTGGCCATTTTTAAATCAAGCTGGGATGTTTTTCTGAACAATATGCGTTTGGTCAGGAGTCAGGGGCTGGCGTCCCGACCATACATCCGGCGGGACGCGGGACAAACGGCTGCATATCGGGACGGCGCTATCCAGGGGGTCAGACTAGGTCAGTGATTCTCAACCTGTGCAGCGCTCTGTTACATGGACTGCATCCACACAACAGATATCCTGCCTGTATGGCCCTGAGGATGTCACATGGGCTGCAGCTGACTGGGCTGTGGGTTGAGAACCAATGGGCCGATCACCATGGTCTGCTTTAGACACATCACTGCAATGCTCCTGTGTGGCCACTGCTCTCAAACTGAAACCGGTGTCCAGGCAAGGAAACAAAGTCAGTTTCTGAACCAGTTCCGTTAAACCAGGGCGACTTCTGTGCATGGATGAGGCCCCCGCTCAGCCGCGGAGCGCTGCCAGCACGTCTCAGCAAAAGGGGGGGGGTAACTCCTGCAGCAGGGAGGAAAGCCGCAGCAGAGGGTAGGGGTGAGCGCTGGTGGGAGGACGTACAGAGCATGTGGGTCTGGGGCTTTGTTGAAGAAGGAGCCGAGCGGATGCTGAGCGACAGGCTGAATTTAACTGCCCTTTGCCGGAGTCTCTAGAGCTGGCAGGAGACCGCTTGCCTTGGGCTGCACCACACCAAAGCTCAGGCCTGGCTGTGCTGACAATGATTTCAGCGCGAGCTGCTGAAAATCAGGCCACATACTTAGGTATCTAAAGGTGGACTTAGGAGTCCAACTTCCGGGGCCCATTGTCAAAGATCTCTTAGTGCCCAGAGGCTCCTGGGCAGGGTGTCCCACACACCCCTCGGCTAGCTATGGACTAAGAAGGCTGCCTGCGAAGGAGAGAATGTGAGTTTGGCCCAGTAACGCTGCAGTTACTCTGTAAGGGGAAGGCTAACGTCTATGAGAGACCCTGTATGGGCCCATGCAGCAAACCTTGATCTTTCCAGCTGCTGGCTCCTTCCACTCCCCATCCCACCCCCCAGCAGTCCGCTGTCCCAGAGGTTCAGAGCTGGGCACTGGGGGTCCTTGCTGGGCTGGGATCATTTGCCTTCCTCCTGGAAAATGTGACTCCCTGTAACCCTTTCTCTCCCTTTCCCCAGACGGCTGAATCGGAACCAGCTGCACACGCTGCCGGAGCTTCTGTTCCAGAACAACCAGGCCCTGTCGCGACTGTGAGTACCTTTCTTATCGCTCGAGGTTCCATCTCTGCCCTCGGACGGCTCCGACAGCGAGGGGCCCTGGCTGGGTGTGTCGGCGCGGCGAGCTCTCCCTGGGGGAATGCCGCAGAGTTCTAGGGGTTAGGTCCAGAGTTCTCGGCTGCTGCACTGGAGCCAACTGGGGTTTTATCAGAAGGGGAACTAACTGGGATGCGAGGAAACGTTTAATTGGAGTGACGTAAATTCATTACCCGACGTCTGCAGTATGAAAAGAAATCAGCCGTGGAAGATCTGAAGGATCAGCATCTTTAAAGGCTGTTAAATGTTATTAAAGAGAAGAGCAGTGGCTAACAAACTGCTTAATATCCGGGCTGGCTGAGCAATGTTAGTATTGTGACATGCAGGTTTGTGAAATGTGAAGGAACACAAACGCCCCAGGGCCCTGTCCAGCTGGACCTTGAAATGTGGCACTTTCAAACATGAAGCGAGGCTGTGAGCTCTGGCTTCTCCCAGACCTTTGCTATGTCTTTCACTTGTGGGCCTGATTCTAAACACACTTATACTGGTGTAACCCCAGCGACTTGGACAGACCCTGCTGTCTGTGAGAGAGGAACCATTCCGGCCAGCCCGAAGCGGGGGGGGATTATCCGTAGCTTGGAGATACCAAATGCAAACCGAGGCCAGCAGCAAAGCCCAGCTTTGTGTGCACCACCTTGCTGATTCTGGTAGAGCTGCGTGTGCTGTGTGACGCGTCAGGGCTGCGTGGACGGGATATCTGAGCTGCTGGGTTGATTGCATCAGAGCTAGACTTGCTCCTGAAGGTCAGGCTGCTGGTTTTCAGTTTGTGCTGCCATGCTGAACTCCAGCTGGCATTCTAGGAGCTGGTTTCCGGGCGTGACAGGTTCTGGCTGGCTAGCAAGGCCGCTGTGTTGGAAGCCGGTGTTTCTTTGGGCCATAGAGAAGCATGGCAGTGGAGGAACTGGGAGGAGAGGGCTGAGCTATTGGGGTGCACAGCCAGGTGTCAGACATGGGGTTTCATGGAACAGTTTGGTAGGGACACTTTCCCTGGTAGTGACGGGAGCTCTGATTGTGCCTGGAGAGCATTTCCACGTGTGTGTATATCCTGGTGTGTAGGGTGGAGCCCTTTTGCGTGGGGCGCGAGCTGGAGGAGACACTACTGCTGGATGCTGCGGGCTGGCAGTGCTTTCTCCGGCTCAGTGGCAGGCTTGTCTCGGAATCCAGGAAGTCTCCATCGTGCGCTTTTCTTTCCCAGGATGGTGGTTTGTTGGTGCAGCGTGTCTCTGGGTTGCACGACTTGTGAGTGGCTGGTCCTGTGTGAACGGTGTCATCGGGAGCTCGCGCAGGCTGGGCCTGAGCTCTGAGGATTAAGAATGGAATTTCGCGCACGTGCTGTTGTGGGAATCTTTCTGGGGTGCCTTTGCCCCTTGGTTCTTGCTGGGCAGGGACCGGTGGAGAAGGCAGCATGTGCTCTATGGAGACAGCAGTCTGTGCATTCAGCGCTTGCCAAGAGCTGGGGCAGGACAGAGCTGGAACCTCTCTTGGGGGGGATGTTCTCAGGGCCCCTTTTGGGTGGACACTGGGCAGCCGGGGTGTGACCTACATCTGCCATGGTTCCTTTTTCCACTTCTGCTCTGTGTGTGCACAGAGAGGGGAAGAGAGAGATGCCAAGTGCTTTCTGGGTGCTGGCCTGGGCCACTATCTAACCCCTCCGCCTGCACATTCAGCCTTGTTCCAGGGGTGCTGAAGGACTGGGGGACGCAGCCGCACTGCTGTTCTCCCCGTGTGGGAGACCTGCAGCCGGGGAGAACTGAGTGCCCATAATTATCTCTTCACCCTTTCCATCCCCAGACCGGCAGGTTCTCGCTTTGTTGGCCTGTGAAGTGTGCCTGGCCAGGGGGAGGCGGGAGATGGTGGAGGGAAGGTGAAAGGAAGGAGGCAGCTGCTAATAAAACAATAATGAATGCAAAGGCAGCAGTAACCGTCAGTCACCAATTAGCGTGTTGGGATGCATCTGGATCTGAGGCAGGGACTGCACAGCCTTTCAGAAGGAAAAAGGCCCTTGTATGATCGAAGTGTGGGGGTGGGACACAGCTGGGAGCCGCAGAAGGGGCACAGGAGAGGTGCCGGGGCAGACCCGCCATGGGGGGGGAGGGGTTGTTTGCCTGGCTCCCGTGTTGAGGTGGGAGGCTGGGGGCAGGGCGGCTGACTAGCCTGAGCTGGCTCTGCCCCGGCACCGCGCCCTGGAGAGCGTTCCCCGAACGGGCCCTTGGCAGGTTCAGTGCCCAGCGGCGCCCATGGCTGCTCTGGCCGGCGCTGGAGGGGTACGCTGGGCAGCGGGTCCTGACAAGGGGCGTCTCCAGGCCTGCCTCGCTCAGAGCACAGCGCTGGCCCCTGTTGTTAGGGGCTCCCCCGGGGACCGGGAGAAAATGCGTCAGGCCATTTCTCAGCACAGGCTGGGCCCTGCTCCCGTCCAGGTGCAGGGGACGGGGGAGGGGAAGTGGCTGGAAGATTGTTTCCTCCGCTTTGTGTGTGAGAGAAAAGGACAAGAGACGGGGTGGCCTGTGCCAAGCACCCTGAAAAGGGCCCGTTTCTGAGGCAGCCGTTACTATGGCACCAGATGACTTGATCTGGCGCTTTGCCATTGGTCAGCGACTGAGCTCCCATTAGCTCCTTTACCTTGGAAACGCCACGAGCGGTTGGCGGAGGGTTGATCCCCCAGCCCGGATTCTCTTCCCGGCGAGTTTCAGGCCTGCGGATGTCCTGGGAGTCAGTCCATGCTGGTCCCCACCCTGTGCAGGGCTCAGACTCTGGGCTCGACCCCCGTCTCCCCAGCCTGAGAGCAGGCTGATTCTTACCCCTGCTCTGGCTGGAATAACCCCCGTGCCACACGGGCTGATACAGACTTGGTGCAAGGAAACAGACTCCGCGGCCCTGAGCGCCGGGTAGGTGCCCAGATGCACAGCGAGTCCCCGTAATGCTGCAATAGAATCAAGCCAGGCCGGGAATGCTGGAGAACCTAGTTCGTGTTTTTCCCCGATTTGATTTGTATTTCAGCCAAGAGGAGCAGAAGATTAGCGGGGAGTCAGGAGCCGGAGTTCTAGCGGCTAGGAGGAGGGTGAGGAGTGTGGCCGTACGTTACAAGGGAGCTTGTGTATGTGCCTTGCGTCTCTTTATACAAATGTTCGATCTGTCCGTCCAGCCTGCTGTCCGGCACTGCGGTATCTGGGCGCCTCCACGGCTCATTTTTGAGGGTCAAACCTCTGCTCGAGGAAGAGTTTGTGCTTTTTAAACAGGTGTGAATTTTCTTGTGGTGGGTTGGTTTCTCCCCTGGCTGTGGTGGTTGGGGCGGTTTGGCCGTTCTGGGGGGCTGGGTTCTTGGTACCATTCTTGTGGGGGGGAATCTTTTAACAGCGCAATTACAGATTCTACATCATAATCCTCCCCTTGTCTCCATCCAACTTCCACAGCAAATGTAAACACCAGGTGCTGACGGGATTCTGGGCAGCAGCCTGGCCTGAAGGCAAGTTGGCTGTCTCTAGAGGCGGGGCTTCGAGGGCGGATGAGTCACGCAGTATGGTCCTGGACTGGCATCCCTAGGGGCAGCCCGTAGCCTGGAGCAGGTTCCTTTGGTGCTGCTGACCCAGTGATCTCCTGCAGCAGCTTGACTGGTTTGGACTTGGTGTGAGTGGGAAGAGTGGGCTAGTAGACAGGGCACTGGGCTGGGCCCTGGATCCCTGTGAGCCCTCAGGCAAGTCACTTCCTCTAGCCTATGTCTCAGTTCCCAGCTGTGAGCAGAGATAATAGTTCCTGCCTCACAGAGTGTGCGAGGGTAGAGCCCAGGGCTGAGGGCCAGGCAAGCCCCTAGACAGACGTCTCGGCAGCTCTGCAGGGCAGGCTTTGTTGGCACAGCCAGCAGGTTTGGAATAAGCTCCTGTGCCCACCAGAGAGCTGGTCCCAAGAATCCGTTCACAAATGTATTGTAAAGGGTTAAAACCAGGCTGGGGCTCCCAGCTTGGAGTGTGTGAAACGGTGGATCAGTGCCCAAAATTGGCATATGTCATGGCAGCTGATAACGCACTCTTCCAATTAATTATGGATTGGCATTTCTCTTGGTCTGCGGAGGTGGAGCATGAGGAAGGGCCATCCTGCTTCAAAGGCTCCTGTTACATAAAAAGAAAAAAACAATGAAGGTAATGAGTGTAAAACCGTGAACATTTTCATTTTAATCTGTGCTGGGTTTTAATACCGTCAGAGGGATACAGATGTGGGGTGGCCCCCACGGGGTCTGGGATGGTGAGAGCTGTCACGGCTCCCTCTGTGTCTCTTTTTATGGTGCGATTATTTATAGTCCATGCTGGTGTGCATGGAGCTGTGCAGACAGCTGAAAAGGGACCATCCCTGCCTTGAACAGCTCCTGGTCTAACGTGCAAGTGTCCGGACAAAGGGGGCTGCAGGAGAGATGCAAATGGGCAGCGGGGACAGCTTGAAATCCTTTCCGACCTTGCTTTGTGTGGTGTGTAGCTCTTAGCCCTTGGCCTGTTTCTGCTGTGGCCTCCCTGTTCTTATTTCATTTGTTTGTTCCAACCGTTTCCTTGATGAGTGTGTTTTAGCCCTTTCCTGGTAGGGAAAATAGCAGTTGCCAGGACTCTCTGAAATGTTGTTTTTTGAAACTGTGACTATGCCTGGATCCTGATTTTTCAGCTATCCTGGCTGCTCTTTGATGGTCCGAATGGCACCTCCTGCTGCTAACTCCACTGTCTCTGTGCTGGCTTTTGCATCCCAAGCTGTGCATGTTCTGTGTCTAATCCTTCGCCGAGTGAAGTGCTGCGGGGTACGTGAAGGAGGAAGGTGTGTGTGAAACCAAACACTCCCTTGCTGTAGGGTGTATTTCATAACAATTGCTGTCCTCGTTATGAGCTGGTACGTTCCAGCAGTAACCATGGAGCTCCGAGGGTTGGAAGGTATTCCAGGAAGGGTGTCTGCAGTGCTGTAATCCTGAATCCAGAGACACTGGGCCAGATTCTGCTTCTCTACACTGGCGTCAGTCCAGAGCAGGGGTCCCCAACGCGGTGCCTGCAGGCACCATGGCATCCATGGGGGCATCTAAATGCGCCCGCGTCCTGGCCGGCGGTCGAGCATCCACCGAAATGCCGCAGAAATTTGTCGGCGACACCTCTCAATGATGCCACTTTCCGCCGACAAGTGATATCATCGAGAGGTGTCGCTGCTGAAATGCCGCAGAAATTAGGCGGCATTTTGGCGGATGCTCGACCGCCGCCATGGTCAGACGAAAAGGTTGGGGACCACTGGTCCAGAGAAACTGCACTCTCTGTCTGTTAAATTACTCTGGATTTACTCTGCCGTTGCTGCCAGCCGAGCCTGTCCCGTGCCCTGCAGTGGTAAGTGCAAGCCTAGGTGGGTGCGGGGTGTGACTGGTCCCTGCAGAGCTGAGAGCATGGCACACACTCAGTGCTCCCATGTCTGTGCAGCCTGGAGCTCCAGAGGGAGCTGGAGCCGTGGAGGCTTTGCTGGGATTCCCACCTGGGCAGCAGAACGGGCTAGTGACCTGAGCACAGTCAGGAAGGCAGCGGCTGACTGAGTGGGAGGCTCAGGAGACTGATGGCAACACTCGCTGCCTGGGGATCCTGTCAGCCATTTCCCGTAGGGTGCCGCCTCGCCCTGGCACTCCCGGATCCGCACTGCTCCTGAGCGGGAGACTCTGGGTTTAAATGAGAGGGGCTGAGGCGGGAGCGGGTCCCAGAGCAGAGCTGCTCTATGTGCAGAGTCACACTGGGTTACCTGGAGGTGAGATTTAAAATGGATTTAGTCCAGCCAGTGCCCAGAGCCACGCGGATGCTCTTAGCTCCTGTATACGTGTCTCGGGCTATGTGGATATAGCTTGGCTAGGAACAGGTTTAAGTGAAACTAGGCCCGTCTGGAACTGAATCTAGAGTGTCAGCAGGGGGCTTTGCACCGATTTAACTAGAAACTGGTGCAGCCTGAGTGTGTGGACAAGGCGGTACGGCCCCTCCCTTCCCCGACCTGTCTGCCCTGCAGAGCAGCGCTGGGTTTTGTTGTCTCAGGCTGCCCTGCGGGGCAGGGAGATCCCCTTGGGGGAGCCTTGCGGATCGGGTTGTGGCTGTTCCGTTGGGACTGGCGCCTTTGATAAATGAAGGGGGCTGAGCCGGCTCTGCTGGGCTTGGGCGATAGTGCTACAGAACCCGCCCGCGTTCCCCGCGCTGCCCTGCCACTGAGCCTCAGCCCGCCCTGCAGAGACCCCCGGGCAGCCAGGGCCCAGCAAGAGCCAGTCATGGCATGGCTGCTTGCACCGGAACTCCTAGGGCACTGCCCAGCTGTCAGACTGCAGCAAGGTCAGTCTCACCTGGGGGGTGCAGCTTGCTGACCTAGAGGTGACAGGCTCCGATTGCTTCTCACCTGAGCCCTGCAATCCCCAGCACCTCCCTGCCTCGCTGGAGCTGTGGAGAGAGAGGCCGGTCTGAGTGCAGAAATGGTTTCTGGCTCCTGTGTCAGCAGGGACCGCTGCACAGAGGTATTGCCTGCAATGAGTGATAGGAGCGTGGGAGGGCCAGGTAACAGGGGTCAGCTAGGAGAGAGGGGAGGAGGCTGGGGGAGCTGCTCAGGAGAGAGGCGGCTTGGCATGAGAGCTGCCGAGAGAGGGAACATAATGCTCTTCCATCGCTGGAAATTCCCAAAACCTGAGCAAGGGAATAAACCTGCTTTTGTGCTGCCCAGGGGATTTCTTCTCCCCTGGCTGGCTCAGCTCTCAGTTCCACTGCAGAGAAATGCCGTTCACGCAGTGCAGTTCCTCGTCTCTCCACCCAGGAGTGGAGTCTGGGCCTCTGCCTCTGCCCCCTGAACAACCTGCTCAGGCGCGGCTTCGTCCTCCTGGCGGGGGGCCGGCTGCAGCTCCCCCAGGCGTGCTCCAGGGTAAGTCGGAAGCTAAATTCGCTGAGCTGGGTGATACACCTGCCAGGTGTTCTCTCCCTGACGGCTCCCCTGACGCCGCTGCTGGGTGATACACCTGCCAGGTGTTCTCTCTGGCTTGCTGCAGGGTGAGCCAGTCTTGGACAATGGCTCTCCGGCTCCCTGGTGCTGCAGGAATTTGTATGAAACTTGCTTTTTCTGTTAAGAGGTGACTTCCTCCTGGCCTACAAATCCCGGCCTGGGGAAGGATCGCTGAGAGCAGAGGGCACTTTGAGATCCAGCGCTTGGAAGCTGAAGCTAGACAAATTCAGATTTAAAATGCAGCACACGGTGGATTCTGTGTTAAATCGTGTGTAAAGCACCCGTGCGAGCTCAGCCAGCAGCTGTGGGCTGGAGGCAGGCGACGCTGGGGAAGGAGCTGTGGCTTGCGCCCTGCAGGAGGCCAGGCCGAAGGGTCGGTACCGTCCCTTCTGGCCTTGACATCTGTGACTCTTGGTTGCCATGTTAGTAAAGCACCGAGGCAGGTAGATGCTGGCACTGTACGGTGGGTCTCGAAGCCCTTCCCAGACCGCCCCCCAGAGCCCTGGGAGAGCGAGCTGGGGGAACGGCTGGGACCGGAGGCGTGCAGTGGGGGGTGAGCTGCCGGGGCACACGCTGGGTAGGTCGGAGCCCAGCTCTGCTGACTCCCAGGCCAGAGTATCAAATCGCAATCCACCCTTGTGGCACGTTATGGTCTGAAATCCCATTAGTCACTCGGCTCCGTGCTGCAGGTAGCGTTTCTCCATCCCCGTCATGGAGGGGATTGGAATTCGCTCGGAGCCTCTGACCTGACCTGAACTCTGGGAACCCAACGGAGACGATCCCAGAATGCGTGTGCCGGAGCCTCGCTCAGCCCGACCTCTCGGAACAGGCAGGACCGTCGGCTCCCCAAGCCTCACTCCCACCTCCCCTGACCGGCTGGGAGTGATCAGGGCCCTTGGCTTTCCCAGCCCTTCCCCGTCTGTACTGCTGGGGACAGCCCGGGCTGCCCACCCAGGCCCGGGTTCAGACGTGTTCTCTGAGGAGCCATTTCTTGGAATTAAGACCAAGGCTTATCTCCCAGACTCCCGCGGGGTGGCTGCCCGTGCCCTGGGCCCGGCCACGTGCTCTGCTCAGGCCTCAGCTGAGAGGGCAGGGGCACCTGTCTGACGCTACAGGACCCTCCCTCGGACAGGGTCCCACAAGGGCAACGATCAGGTCTGGGGCAGGGCACGGCAGGGAGCGGCTGGATATCCAGCGGCTCGTTCCTGAACTGACATGAACGGAGCTCGCCACGGGCAGTGAGTGCCTCGCTGCTGTGGTCTGCCCCCTGCGCAGGCCGCTGCACTCTGCCCTTGTCCCCTGCCTTCTCTCTCGCCAGTCCCAGCTGCATATGGGACAAAGCCGCCGCTCACGGGGTGGCCCAAATCCTGTGTGTCCATGCCAAGGTGTGAGGCAGGGAAGGATCCGGGGGCTGGAGGGCCCCGGAATAACTGGCAGAAAGATCCAGGCAGGCGAGTCAGTGTGTGGTGCTCCCTTGTTTACATCTCCGCTGGAACCAGGGGCTAACTCATTAATCGGCCCCGGTGGCTGGAAACGGGGCGATCTGAGATTTCACTGGAGGACGCACGACCCCGCCGACCCCGTCACAAACTGGGTTTAATTAAACTGTCAGTGCTGGACGGAAGAACAAAGGCCTGCGGTTTCCCTCTGCTAATGCAGTTGGGAGGACGGTGTCTCCTGCGAAACGCAGAGCTGTTAAAAATGGACGAGGCAGGAAGGTGACCCCGGCTCTCGGGCTGGGCTCTGCACAGCTAAACACATTTCCATTCGCTCGCCATGCACGCGGTTCCCGGCCCCCATCATGCATCTGTCAGGCTGAAGGGCAAGAAGGGGAGCGGGGGGCTGGAAGCTTTTCCCCAGCTTTTCTGAGAGCGCCTGATCCCAGGCCTGTGAGTGTTTTCCCAGTGGCTCCCAGAGTCCTGCACTGGGAAGGGGTTGTGGGATATTTCTTATAACTGCCCTGGATTTCTTCTTTCTCTGCTTCTCCACCCTGCCTTTAACCCTCTCTCCAGAAATTGCTTCCCTCTAGCAGCTGCCACCAGGCACTGTGCTAGAGAGAGATGGGAAAGGCCACAACAGCAGAGCGAGAACGTATGGTGGTAGCTAAATACGGCAGGAACAGTGTCAGGGAGGCAGGCGCGTGGGATGGAAAACTGGTAGCCAGAGGTGTTAAGAAATACTATAAATAAGGGGATGTTAAAAGGAAAAGCGAGCAAAGGGCCGGGGGAGGAGGAGAGCAATATGATCAGATGCCGCTAGCAATCCAGCAGCAGATGGTCCTGCAATGGCTGGGAGACAGCACCACTCTGTCAGAGGACGCTGCCGAAGGGAGCTGTGAGCTCCAGGGCAGTGTGAGAACACGTGTCGCATGGGGACAGACGGCTTAGGGATGGCCAGACCAGCATGTTCCAAAGTGGTTCCTGAGTCTGGGGGCGAACCTGAGACATCTTGGGGGTGTTGGAGCCCAGCGCCCATGAGCAGGGGCCCTTCCCGGTGTCTGAAGTGGGGCCGCCAGCCTCCCTGGGCACTGCCTCCAGGTCCGGGTCAGCAGGAGCAAGTAAAAGCCGCCGTCGGCTCTGCCGAGAGTGGGCAGCTCGGTTAGCCACCATCCGCCAGCCCGGCCCGGCACCGGTCTGAGAGCAGACAGCTGAGAGTGAGGAACTATGGACCAGTCTTCAACAAGAAGACATGGCCCGTTGGTTCGCCGAAGCTCTGCGCCAGCCAAGAGGCTGGAGTGGATTACAGGAGCCAACAGGAAGGGACGAAGCACAGGCAGGAATGCACAGCACAGGGCCACACTAGGGATCTGCTCCTGCTACCAGTGAGTCAATACAAAACTCCCAGGCGGTTCGGGGGCCAGCCAGGCCAGCCGCGCCCTGTCGCCAGAGAGCAGTAGAGGTGCCTTCAGATTGCGCCGATCGTGACCGGGAGCGCGGTGAGTGGTGCAGTACCAGCGGTGCCCTGCAGGGGTCGCTGCTGGGCGCGGGTTATTTGATGGACTCGAGTTGCAGGCGGCCGGCAGCTGGATGTCTTGGGAGCTCAGGAGAGGCTAGTGGGTAATACACTGAGATTAGCGCGAGATTCAGTGCGGGTTTAACTCTTACACCAGGACTGAAGGGGACCCAGCTGTGTTTAGCAGAGCAGGCAAGACTCACCCAGTGATGGCAAGTGATCTGGAGAAGGGCAAAGGATCCCTCCCTGCAGAGCAATACCCTGATGGGACGGCGCAGTGGGAGGCTGGTCACTGATTAGTAACAGCAGCGTGAGCCTGCCGCTCAGGTGGGCGGTGTCCATGCCGGGTGCAGCAAGGGGCAGAATGGGGCAGGCCTCCCCAGTTCCCCGGGGGGGCGGGACCAGTGCTACAGAACGGAAGGGATTGATCAAAGACAGCCAGGAGCAAACACGTGTCAGCGCAGTGCTGGGGTCCAGGCTTTAAACACAGCCCAGTCGGGAAATCCAAGGTTCGGGTTCCCACCGGAGTCAGAGCCCCCTCCCCTCCCCACGGACCCCACTTTGTGCTAGCATCCACAGGGTTAGCTTTGTGCTTTCCAATGAAATAGCCTGTTCTCCAGTAACCCCGGCGCTCGGATGCTCTCAGACTGTGGGTTCGGCTCCCAGAGGAAATGAGGGAAAGCCTGTCGCTTGGGTAATTTAACACGAGACGAGACAACGCCTCCCCCAGCAGAACAGGCTGCTAGGAACAAGCCTGCACTGACCCCTGGGGAAATTAACATGATGGGACTTGAGATACCTTTCCCATTTCCAGCTCCATCATTTCCCGTCCAGGAACGGGTTTCTATTCCAGAGCCGTCCCCTCTGGCGTCAGGGCCCCTCAGCTGCCGGATTGCTCCCTCCTCCGGTCCCTGTGCTGCTGCAGTGTGTCTCACCTGTGCTCAGCGGGCAGCTTGGGCGAGTGGGGTGGACCCAGCTAGAGGTTTCTATGCCTCTGTTTGTGTGTGGTGGGCTCTGATACCCCCCCCATCCCTCCACTCAGTGGCCCCAGCCCCTGCCTTCCGGCTCATGCATGACCCAGGTGCCGTGGAAGGGCTGATTGGGACAGGAATGCCATGTCTGCACTCAGCTGCCAGCAGGGCATTTCCTGGGTGCCAGAGGAGCTGGAGGCAGCTGTGATCAGAAGCACATGGGGCTGTTCGGAAGGCGAGGGGATGGCTGAAGCAGCCTCTCCCCACCTTTCTCGGAGGTCTGGATATGAGCGACCTGACATGTCTCCCAGCAGTGCGGCAGCGCTTCCCCGTGAATCTGGGCCATACAGGGAGGGGCAGAGGACTCTGCCTCCTCCCACGCTTGGCACTGGTGGCTGCTGCCCATCTGGAGGAGGCCTGCATGGAGGCGAAGGGCAACTCCATAGCCCCTAGAGAGGCAGCAGCCCCTGGTCAGTGCTATCCACGGGGACTGAGAACGGCCAGCTGCCAGAGCCTTGGCCAGCCAGGCGGTGAATCGGAGGGGTGCCGCAGGCCGGGGCGGAGCCAGAGGTGGTGACTGGGAGCAGGGCCTGTTTGGACTCTGCATCTGTGTGAAGTGCTCGCCTCGCCTGGGTTCCCGCACCCTTCTTCCAGCACCTCCGCTGGGAGGCCTGGTGCTGTTCCCCACTGCCCGGGAGAGCCTGTGTCTCTCCTCCCCTTTGAAGGGGAGTCCCGGGATTAGACATGGCCAGCGTGAACCCTGCCTCACCTCTGAGACTCGCCCCGAGCAGCCGGTCCCTGCCCGTTCAGCCAGAGCGCAGACTTGGGGAGCTTGCCTGGGGTCTGCCGCCTGTCCTACCCCAGCGTGAGCATCGCTGATGCCATCTGATTTACCCCGGGTCAGTACACGCGCACACTGCCAGCTCCACGTGCACCCAGACACCCCCCCTGCAGCCCAGAGGCATGGTGCATCCTTACACGCATCCCCCTGCCCCAGGAAGTGCACCGCTGATCTCTGATCTCATTACAGCCTCCCCGCGGTGACAGCTCAGCTCGTTAAAATCCAGCTGATGATCTTCAGCCTTTGTTGGCTGACGGGAATCTCTGCCACTGGGTTTGGTGTGTTTGGCCCCAGGGCCTGGCTCCTGTATCAGGCCCCCTCCCCTGCACCCCCCGAAACACATACAGAGTCAAATGAAGTCGGTGCTAAGATCTCCTGGGCACCTGGCTGCCAGCCTAAGGGCCGGACTCTGCATCCAGCTACACTTTGGTTTCCTCGGGCCTGATTCTCCACTGCCCTCCCCTCCTGTAGCCCTGCCCTCCGCCCCAGTCTGGTAGCGTCTTGCGCTTGCTTCACACACAGGCTGAGCAGCGAGTGGGTTTCCCAGCGGAATCTCATTGACTTGAGCCCAGAGACAAGCGTGTAAAGCGCTGGGACAGGTTAGCGAGAGCTTAGTCTGCCCGGGTCTGGGGCCATTGCCTGGTCCCCACTGCGGCTGCACCAGTGGAGCAATGCCGGGAGTGCTGTGTGCTGCAGGGACTGGTCAGGGCGCCCGAGTCCTTCCCACCCTCGCCGCCCCCCAGTCTGAGTGACGGGCCCTGCCCTGAGGAGCTCACCACCTGGGCCCAGAAAGCCTCGGGTCTGGGAGACGGGTCGCTCCCTGTTCTGGGGTCCGTCGGCTGAGTGGTGGAGGGGGAATGTCTCGACTGGCTTTTGTGCCTGCGATGTTCGCTGTGGCGCAGTGTGCCCCCACCCTCAGCCTCTCCCTCTTCCCCGCGAGGGCAAGGGGGCTCCTCTGCCAGGCTCGCACGCCAGGTGCTGCACCCCGACAAAGGCCCCTCTGTCAGGGACGGGTGAGGCGGCGTGGCACAGGGAGCCTGGCCGGACGGTGTTCATCGAATACCAATCAGGGGGAGGGGGCGTTTTGAGTCCCCCTCCGCCTGCTCTGCTGGGCGGGGGGGCGGGGGCCTTACGCTCTGAGAATGTAACCCCCCCCCCCCCGGGTGTCTGACTCCAGAGGGGGAGGGCTCCGCACAAGCCCAGAGGAACAAAGAGTCACTGTGGCCCGGTGACAGCTCCAAGGAAATGCAGGGAGACAAATGAGGCACTAATAGGTGGGGAGGTTACCTAGGAAAAGAGGGGGTCAGCCGAGCTGGCAGGCCGGGCAGGGCTGGAGGGAGGGCGCCACGCAGACGGGTGGGAGCATTGTGGCCAGGCCTGGAGGCTGATCCAAGGGGAAAGCAGAGACCCCAGGGAGGAGCCCCAGGGCTGCAGCCTGACCGCACTGGGGCAGGCTCTGGAGACGCGGGCCCCAGAGATTGGCAGCCGCCCGCTGTCCTGGAGTCAGGCCTGCCAGTGAGAAGTTGTCAGCTGCTTGTTCCTTCCCCAGGCTGCCTCCCCTGCCCCTGTACGAGGTGTGGGGCCCCTGGCCCATGGCCCAGCCAGCTACTGGTGAGCTGTAGGGAGGGAGAGGTGGCTTTGGGAGAGCTGGTCCATGGAGCCGAGGCCGGTGCAGAGCTCACTGGAGCAGGGCTTGGAAGGAGGGCCAGGCCCCCTCCCTGCTAATCGCAGACCTCCGCAGTCTGGACACTGTCTCGGCTGGAGCTGGCCGGGGCTTCCAGGAGGAGCCTCGAGCGGGGCAGGCAGGGAAGCCCCAGCACTCCTGCCCCCGGGCGGCTCTGCCTCGGCACTGGGGCACGTGCTGCTCCAGGCCTGGAGGCTGGGCCTGGGCCCTGTGGCCTGGCGGCAGCTTCCAGAGGCTGTTCTTACCCAGGCTCGCTGTAGAGGAGAGAGCCGGGGTCACCAGCGCTCGCAGTTTGGCTGTAAAGCCCCAGCTCCTGAGCCAGGTGGTTCCATGGGAAGCGTTTCTAGCTCTCGTGGTTGTGGAGAAGAGTCTGAAATGGGATCTACAGGCGCAGAAGCCAGAAGGCAAATAGCAAAAGACCCCACCCCCACCCCCACCCCCCACACACCCCCTTTTGAATCCAGTCTCCTGCCTGCCCTGTGGGCCTTAATGCCACTTAGTGCCTTCCTGCCACTGGCCGTGGGAAATGCCCCTGCGTCTCACCGAACAGAACGGTGCACAAGTCTCAAAGTCTTGTAGGAACAGTTTTTCCCACTGTAGTGCCCACCAGCCCCTGCCCTCTCCCTGGTTAGGGGCTGCGATGGGCCCGCGGCACAGATCCGGGGTGCAAATCTGAACCTCCCCCAGTCTGGGGGCATTCGGCTCTGGGGTTTTGTTTTGCTCCATTATCCATTTGGTGCATCTTGGGTGTCAGAAAAGAGAGAGACTGTGGCTGAGTCGGCTGCTTGGCGATCCCCTCCCCCGCCCTCTCACACAGTGGTGTCATTAATACGTCACACGTTAGCCTCCAGCATTTCCTCAGCAAGGGGCAGGCTTGAGCCCTATATCCCCTACTGTGGCCAGCTGCGCCCTTGCCTGCTTTCCTTGGGGCGGCTGCACTGGGGAGATTACGCAGCGCGGATGCACCAGGCCATGGGAGCTCCCCTACGTAGCTGCACTAAGCCGCCGGGAGAGACCTCGCCCGGGGTCGCTTGTGTCGCTGAGGGGAGGGGTTTATTCATCCCCTGAGCGCCAGACGCTACGCCGATGCCGACGCAAGAACAAGCGCACACACGGTTGTTACAGGGAGGAGGGAGGGAAATTGTTCTCGTTAACCTCTGAGGACAGGACGAGAAGCAATGGGCTTAAACTGCAGCAAGGGCGGTTTAGGTTGGACATTAGGAAAAACTTCCTACCTGTCAGGGTGGCTAAGCCCTGGGAGAAACTGCCCAGGGAGGTTGTGGAGTCTCCGTCACAGCGGGTTGGACACACCCCTGTCAGGGCTGGTCTGGATAATACTTAGTCCTGCCGTGAGTGCAGGGGCTGGAGTAGCCGAGCTCTCGAGGTCCCTCCCAGTCCTACGATTCTGTGATTCTAAGCTGCAGTGTAGACATAGCTTCAGAGATCCCCCCGCTTTCCTTGGCCTCTCTCTGTTTGCCCTTCTGTAACTGGTAGGTGATTTGGGGCAGGGACTTGCGTTTGTTCCTGTCTGGAAAGTACCCAGCACATTGTGGGCACTGCTGAAAGCAAGCGGTTAAGAACCAGGAATGTGGGGTTATGATTGTTCTAGCGCTAGTCAGAACGCTCGGATTTGGATTGAGCTCTGACGCAAAGAAAAAAAGTTGGCTTCAGTTTTCGGTTCGGCTGCATGTCCAACAAGCATCCACTACCCCTCGTATTTTGTACCATCATTTGCACCATTTAAATGGCACCTACTCGCCCCTGGAGTTCCCTTTTCATTCTAACAAATGGATATTTGCAGCTCACAAGACAATCACCAGCAAGTAGAAGCTTAATTTTCCTAACGCTGGGGCAGCGCTGCTGAATACCGAGCTGGTAAAACATGAAGGAACTCTTGTCTCCCCAAATCCCCTTTCAGCCCCTCCCCTACGTTACAGAATGTGTGTCCACCTAGGCCTGTTCCACCGAAAGAGTTAAACACGAGCGAATCCTTTGTTTATCCATGTCAGTAGCAGAATAAAAACACCTTCTCTCTGGTTTTCTTCAGTTCAGACAGTAAAAAAAGAAAAGATTCCTGCCCTTCCGTAACTGGGGTATAGGAAATGGAGAGAGAAGGCAACCGCCTGCCAACTCCTTACATATGCCCAGGCAGCCAGCAGGCAGGGGAATCTGCAGAGCCTTCGGATTAAACTTCACCTGCCCACTGATCTCTCACCAGCGAGAATACTTCTAACAAGCCAAACCCAGCAGCTGCTTCGAGCAGCCCCCTTTTGAAACAGCCTCTCGGAGGAAATGTCTCCTCCCCCCATGTCCTCCAGATGGCAAATTTGTCTCCATAAATTCCACCAGGATGAGGAGGATTCAGGCTTGCCCCAGTGCCGTGTGGAGCTCTTCAGAGCTGGGACTGGGTCGGACGCTGGGTTTGTTGCAGTGTCCTGTGCCGGGCTAGGGTGGGGGTCAGTCCTGATTCAGGCTTTAGGGCATGACCGTGATATACATCATAATCTCCAGTACATCACAGCCACCGGGGCTGGAACTGTGCTCTCTATCCCATCCGAAATCCTGCTTCCAGATGCTCTGTGCTCTGGATATTATCAACTATCAGACCTCACAAAGAAAACTGCTGTGATAATTTTCCTCCCATCCCGAGGCAGACCTGGGCCATTTGAATCTGGTGCTAAGTGAGCGTGAAGCCCTGTGCGGAAGGATGCAAGAAATAAACCCAGTGCAATTTAAAAAAATCCCTCGGAACCCTGCTTTCCGACTGGCTTTTCCGCCGTGCGTGGTGCGGGCTGAGTGCGGCATGATGTGGAGGCCAGTGGGCCTCGCTCAGGAGCTCTGAGGTCACGCCACGCTTGCTGGGAGTATTAATCCTTTGTAGGACAGCGGCGCCGGGAGATCCCGGCTGAGTTCAGGGCTGCGTCCCAGTGGGTGCTGTCTAGTCCACAGAGTCCTGCCGGCAGAGCGTACGGGCTGGAGACGCGCCGCTGAAAGGATGAATTATTATCCCTAGTTCGCATGTGGGAGCTGCGGCCAGAGAGACGTGGGGACTTGCCCTAGGTTATACAGGACGCCTGTGACAGAGCTGGGACCTGAGTCTCCCTGGGTGCCTTTAATCACGGGAGCAGCCTCCTGCCCCAGACCCAGCCGGGAGCTGGGCTCTCTCGGCCCGGTGTTACTCTCACACGTCCCTATGCCTGATGGCTCCCTTTGCCGCAGATGCTCTCCTTCCCTTGGCCTTAGGGACTGCGCTCGCCGGCTCCCCTCCTACCTCGCTGACTGCCTGCTCCTTCAAGGCCTCCTCTGCCGGCTCTCTGTTCTCCCCTCCCCTGCTGTCTGTCGGCTCCAGCCCTGGCCCTCCTCCCTTGGCACCGCTAACCGGCTGTTCTCCCTCCGGGCCGACCACGTACACGGTCTGGGTGCCACGTGGGGCCTTGCGCAGAATCCGCCTGGTGCCGTCGCGTTTTCCCCCATTAGCTGAACCACGGCTGCATCTTCTGCGAAACCCTGCCCACACACGCAGCAGACGTGCTGCCAGCTCCCTTACCCGTCTGTGGGCAGAGCCTCCTGGGCAGCTCTGCGGGGAGGTGGGGCCAGCAGCGACACGAGGAAGTGAGGGATGTTGTTACCACCCAGACACAGAGATCGTCTGCGGCCAGGCCCGCGTTGTGCTGTCCAGTCCCTACATCAGTTGGGGCCAGACTGCTTCTACGCCGGGAGCTAGACAGACGTGCTACGGAGGAAGTGGATCCATTGAATGCGGCCAGAAGGGACCAGCCTGACCCTCCATTCTGACCTGCAGAGCACAGGCCAGAGTCCTGCATCACTCACATCGTGCGGCTGAGCTAGAATGAGTCCAGTGCAATAACGACTGAATCCTTTTCTGTCTTTCTTTTTTATGTGAGGAAAATGTGCCTGTTTCACACTCGGGTGACTCGATAGCATTGCAGCTGGTGCTGTTGAAACAAAACCATTAGTCTGGAGAAGCACCGACTGAGCGGGGGACTGATAGTCAGGCTGGTTAAGCACTGGAATAAATTGCCCAGGGAGATTGTGGAGTCTCCGTCACTGGAGGTTTTAAGAGCAGGTTGGACACACCCCTGCCAGGGCTGGTCTAGTTATTCCGTGGCTCTGCCTCGAGTGCTGGGCCTGGACCGTGACCTGCTGAGGTCCTTCCAGTCCCACACGTCTGGGATTCTGATTCTTTGTGCCAGGCAGTGTGCCAGGCAGTGTGCCAGGCAGTGTGCCAACCGCCAGCCTGAGCGAGAGCTCACCTGCGGCATGCTCAGCCTAAGCTGGAGCGAAAGGCACTAGGAGTGTGTGTCTCTGGCAGTGTCCGGGCATGTGTGCTAAAAACCAGTCGTGGAGCGGGTTTGGTCTAGGAAGAAGGGAATTTGTTCCCCAGATTCTTGGCTGGGTTAAATTAATGATCATCCGTGCTTATCCCCACTTAGACACCTAGACACAGATGTCTGGTGTTAATTCCCCCTTGGCTGGAGTCTGCTGGAGTGTCTGTGCTATTAAACAGCCTGTGGATTACAGTGTCTCCTCAGCTGCCCCCCCACCCCTACCCCCCAGGCTTCAGTCCCACTTTGTGTGTGTTTTTCTTAAAGGCAGGAAAAGCTGGATGAATTGTTACTCCCCTGACAGAGCCGTTGGTTACTGAAGATGTGTTTTCTGTAAACTGGGAGGCAGGAACCAGCACTGGTGGTTTTCCGATGGGGTGTCCTCAGCGCCCCCCCCCCCACGTCTCTTCCTCACTGCCCAGCTTCCTCTCCAGTGGGGCTGGGGTGGGAGAGGGACAGTCTGGGGGAGGGTTTACCTGGAGGGAGTCCAGGTGCTTGGAGCTCTCCAGGTTAACAGCACTAGAGCAGAGAGGTTCTGGAGGGAAGGCAACAGCACGAATGGCTTTTGCTGATAGGCTCCCTCCCACCTATGCCTCTCAGAATGCCTGGTGGTAAACATCTTCCCAGCTGCCCGGGATGGTGGGAAATATTATACCCATTATATGGCTGGGAAAACTGAGGCACTACACTGCCAAGTGACTTGCCCAACCCCACGTTCTAGTGAAAGGGCAAGGAACAGAACCCAGGAGTCCTGACTCCCAGTTGGTCTAACCAGCAGAGCCCACTCCCCTCCCAGAGCTGGGAAGAGAACCCAGGCATCCTGGCTCCCAGCCCTGTGCTCCAACCACTACAGACTAGTGTTTCATATCCTAAGTAGCAGAGATGCTCTGAGGAAGCAGCGCTCGTGTTATTGAGGCTGCATGAAGGGCTCTGGGGGACAGTCCCCTTCCCAGCACCCACTCTGCGGCAGCGGAGCTTATCCATCTGTGATCCAGGTGCACAGCGCTGGAAACAGAAATAAATCAGTGCCCCAAAACCGGCATGAATGGGTGGATTTGCAGCCAGGCCGGGCCAGGGGCTGGGCGTCTCAGCGCAGCCGAGGGAGGGGGAAGCGGCAGGGAATGTTCTCAAAGACACTTTTCTTTAGAGCCAGCTAACACCTGCACAGGTGGGTGAGCGCTTCCGCCCGTCCTGGCCAGCACAACGCCGAGCCCCCAGTGGCCCAGGCAGGGACCGTGGTGGCGGCTTGGATCCCTACCTGGGCTTCGCGGGCAGGAGCCCGGAGCCCTCGTGGGACCCAGCAGCTCACTGACGAAATGCTGCATGTGCTTTTCCCAGGAGCCATTGTTCCCAGTTGCTAGGAGACGTAGGCCTTCAGGTGTCACCAGGGAAACAAGGACCTGAGTATTTGGCTGTAGGTCAGGCACAATAAAGGCCTTGCAATGGGCTGGGCGTCCCGGGCCCTCCTCAGTCGTTTGTCAGGCTCTCCCAGCTCCCGCTGTCTGCCGCAGAGCCTGGGCCTGGCGCGGGCGCTGGGGATGGGCAGGAAGGAGGGGAGGGGATGGAGCAGACTGCCTGGCAGCACGTGCCTGTGCCAGCTCACTAGCCCGCCTGGCTCTGCAGCCATGGGCAGAACTGCTCGGGAACAGTCCTGCCCTACCGGCCCGGGTGGGACCCCAGCGGGATCTGGTGTCTCTTTGTTTCCTTGAACAGATCTTAGCCTAGTGGATTGACCACAGGCCTAGGAGCCAGGACCTGCTGTTTCCTGATCCTGGCTCAGCCACCAACTTGCTGCGTGACCTGGGGAGAGATCCTTCTGCGCCTCAGTTTCCCCAGCTGTGCAATGGAGGAAGAGTCCTGACCTACCCCTCCGAAGGCTGTAGGGATTCATTAGTTAAAGGTGACCTCCAGGGGCATTTTAAAGTTGGATTTGTGTCCTGAGTTGCTTTGTTTTGATGGATGAAAGAGGCCAGAAAGGTTGCTTTGCTATATTTTATTTTTTTAATTTTTTTAAATGATATTTTCTGCTTTTTATGACCATAAAGTAATCTCTGGAATGTGAAGTCCTGTGCTGCCCTGGCTTTGCTGCAGGACTCCGGAGGGACTCAGCTGTGGATTGCCCACTCTCAAAACGTAATTGGTGGGATGGGTTGAGATTTTAACAGAGATGTCCTTTCTCCAGTGAGTTCTTGGGCTCTAGAGTTAAATGGTGTTAAACGAACAGCAAGGGGGTTAAAATTCTCTTCCCCTCTCAGCTGCAGCAGCTTCACTCTGGGCTCTTGCTGTGTCCTCTGCTCTGCCCCAGGGCAGGCCTAGCCTGGATTTCTAACGGAAAAAGAAGCTGGAAGGGAGAAAACTGTTTTTTGATAAAATCCCTTTCATGCCTCCCTCGTGAAAACAGGGCCGAGCCCAGTTTCTTTCTCCCATGCAAGTCATTTTTAAAGTGCAGATATTGATGTGTGATGTACAGGGAGAGGGACAGGCCACCTGCCAGCCCGCTACAATGCAAAACCCTGTCAGAAGAGAGAGACGGGGAAAAGGGCCTGATCCTGAGCCCCCGCAATTCCCACTGGCGTCAGTTCAGCCCTTAGTTACCATAAGAATCGTTCCATCCGCGCTGGCCCTCAGCGCGCCCAGCGTCACTGGGTGGATGTGACTCCCTATCTGCTCAGACTCCAGTCCTGTTCACACCGTGGTGCCCAGAACGCTGGAAGTGCTGTGCTGATGTGACAGCCGCCAACACTGCGTACCCGTGTCTCTGCACCTTGTCTGTAGAGACAGGCTCCAGTGCTGAGGCTGTAACAGACTCACATCCTCTGTGGATCAGGCCGGGAGGGGGCTGCGTAACGCACACGGACCAGGGGTGACACAGCCACATGTGAAGAGACATGAAGGAGAAGGATGGGAGAGGCAGGCCCTCTGCTAAGAGCAGCCCTGGCTTCGCCGCCTTCTTGACCCATAGCTGCCCAAGGAGAGGGGAGCTGGTCCAGTGGTTCGAGCACTAGCCTAGGGTTTGGGAGCCCAGATCCAAGTCCTGCCTCTGCCACAGACTGCCTGTATGACCTTGGGCAAGTCACTTGGGACAACAGATACCTTTGAGGATCTGGGCCTTAGCCTCTCTGTGCCTCAGTTTCCCCTCTGTTAAATAGGGATAACAGCTCTGCTCTGTTGTGAGGAAAAATACATGAATGAGCGTGTGGCGCCAGATATTGCGGTGATGGGGGCCATATAAATACATTATCTAGACTAGCCAGATAGCAATTGTGACTGGCCCTGTTAATTACTGTTTGCTTGTCTGTATCATCTAGATGCCCTACCTGAGACCCAGGGGAGCGGGAGAAGGCCAAGGGTGATGCACACACAGTTAATGACAGGCCATGCCGCAAAGAGTTTACAGGGCTCGTGGATGGGGGGACGCAGTAGATGTGGTGTAGCTCGACTTTAGTAGGGCTTTTTGATACTGTCCCACATGACCTGCTTGTAAACAAACTAGAGAAATGCAGCCTAGACAAACCTGTAAGGTGGTGCGCAACTAGTAATCAGCAGTGGTTCAGTCAAGCTGTGAGGACCGGCAAGGATCTGTCCTGCATCCGGTTCTATGCAGTGTCTTCATCAATGACTTGGATAATGGCATAGAGAGCACACTGGTAAAGCTTGTGGACGATACCGGGCTGGGAGTGGCTACAAATGCTTTGGAGGACAAGATTTGAATTCAAAATGATCTGGAGAAACGGGAGAACCGGTCTGAAGTCAATAGGATGAAATTCAATCAGGATAAATGCAAAGTACTTAGTTTAGGAAGGAACAATCAGTTGCTCACATACAAAATGGGAACTAGAACTGGAGGACTTGTGGCACCTTAGAGACTAACACATTTATTTGAGCATAAGCTTCCGTGGGCTATAACCCACTTCATCGGATGCGTAGAATGGAACAACATACAGTAAGAAGATCTTTATACATACAGAGAACATGAGACGGTGGAAGGAGCCAGACCAACTGTGAGAGGCTAATTAATTAAGATGAGCTATTGTCAGCAGGAGAAAAAACTTTTTGTAGTGATAATCAGGATGGCCCATTTTAGACAAGCATCCGACGAAGTGGGTATTCACCCACAAAAGCTCATGCTGCAAAACGTCTGTTAGTCTATAAGGTGCCACAGGATTCTTTGCCCCATTTTAGACAGTTGACAAGAAGCTGTGAGGATACTTAACATGGGGAAATCGATTCAATGTGTGTAATGACCCAGCCACTGGGAAATAGGAAATGGCTGCCTGGGAAGGAGTCCTGCGGAAAGCACAAGCTAAATATGAGTCACCTGTGTAAGGCTATTGCAAAAAAGCAAACATCATCCTGGGCTGTCTTAGCAGGAGTGTTGTGAGCAAGACAGGAGAAGTGATTCTCCCACTCTACTCTGCGCTGATAGAGCTCAGCTGGAGTATTGTGTCCAGTTCTGGGCACCACATTGCAGGAAGGATGTGGACCAATTGGAGAAAGTCCAGAGAAGAGCAACACGAATGATGAAAGGTCTAGAAAACATGAGCTATGAGGGAAGATTGAAAAAACTGGGTCTGTTTAGTCCGGGGACGAGAAGACTGGGGAGCAGGGGGGACGGACCCCAGGGAGGGGGTGGAATCTCCATCACTGGGATGTTTAAGAGCAGGTTGGACACACACCTGCCAGGGCTGGTCTAGGTAACACTGAGTCCTGCCTCGGTGCAGGGGCTGGAGTAGCCGAGCTCGCGAGGTCCCTTCCAGCTCCACCCGTCTGTGATACTAACCCGATCAGAAGGGGAGTGTTACCTCATTAGACACATGGGGACTCCCAGGCCCCCCTTTCCCCTCCCCCCCATGCCAACTCAGCCCAGAGCACTGCTGTCGCTCTGGGGTGTTTCCTACTTCCATGGTCTCCTTGCCCTGTATCTTGCTGCTTCTTGTGCTGCTCATTCCGGCATCCTCGGATTTCACACCCTCTGCCGGGCCGTGTGCTAATGAGCTTAGACCTGAGCTGTAAGCTGCCCCTACCCGTCTGTTTGCCATTCACTCACACAGGCTGCCCAGTGTCTGCCTCTGAGCTGCGCCGGGTGCCGGCCGGCCGGGGCGCTCGGCGGAGCCCTGGGCGCGGCGCCGGGTGCCGGCCGGCCAGGGCGCTCGGCGGAGCCCTGGGCGCGGCGCCGGGTGCCGGCCGGCCGGGCGCCGGCGGAGCCCTGGGCGCGGCGCGGGTGCCGGCGACCGCCGGCGGAGCCCTGGGCGCGGCGCCGGGTGCCGGCCGGCCGGGGCGCTCGGCGGAGCCCTGGGCGCGGCGCCGGGTGCAGAATTTAAAGTGGAAATTAAAGGCCGGGGGTGGGCTCCAGTCGGGCGCCCCCACAGAATGAGAAGTGCTGTCTGGGGGCCGAGAAGGGGTTGGTGGCTGTGGGCTGCCCCAGGGTTTGGGGATGGGGAGGCGGGAGTGGCTTGGAGGGAGCGTTAGTCTCTTCTCTGCTGTGCTGGGGCCTGGGGCTTCTGCTGAAGTGTGTCCAACTCCCAGTGTCCAGGGCTCTGCAGCCACCTCCCCAGGGGCAGCCGTGCAGTGACCCCACCTCCTGGCCATCAGGGTCCCCTCTGCTCCGTCTCCCTGGGTCAGGCTGCCTGCCCCTCCGGCAGCCCTTCTAGGCCGTGACCGTCACTGTGCCGGCGGACATGGTCTGTAACAATGGACAGGCCCACGGCAGCTGCACAGGGACTGGGGAGCATGTGGGATGGGGGCAGGAGTGAAAGTAACTTACCGGTACTGCAGGAGTCCTGAGGGGGCGTGGCCTCATCCGGAAGGGGCGGGGCCTCTCAAGATTTAAAGGCCCTGGGGAACCAGCTGTGGCTGAGACACCCAAAACCTTTAAGTCAACCAGGGGCTCCCAGCTGCAGAGGTGGCTGGGAGCCCCCCAGGGCTCAGGGGCAAATTAAAGGGCCCGGGGCTCTGGCCGCCAGGGGGAACCCCGAGCTTTGCGGGGCTGGGGCAGGGATTTAAAGGGCCCAGAGCTCCTGCCACTGAGGGAAGCCCGGAGCCCTTTAAATCCTGGCCCCAGCCCAGCCACGGGAGCCACGGCTGGGATTTAAAGGGCTCTGGGCTGCCCGCAGCGGGGGGAGCTCTGAGCCCTTTAAATCTCAGCTGCGGCCGGGATTTAAAGGGCTCTGGGTTGCCCGCAGCCGCGGGAAGCCCAGAGCCCTTTCAGTCCCTGCCGTGGCAGTCGATGCGGTCCAGCATGGCGTACTGGCTCTTGCCGGTACACTGTACCGGACCGCACCGGCTTACTTTCACCTCTGGATGGGGGCCTCCATTCCCAGTGGTACCACAGCAATACTGAGCCCTCCTCCGGTGCCTTCTGCCTCTGGCTCGCATGGTGCTCTGTGGACGCGCATTCCTGACCTCCGTGGCAGCTCAGTGTCCTGAGACAGGAAACAGAGGCCCAGGGAGGTGAGGTGACCTGCCCGGTGCCCCAGCTCGGCTAATTTCCCTGCCCCTCGTTAAATCTCGAGAAAAGCTTCCGAACTGTCAGGTGCAGACGCCTCGGGAGGTTGTGGAAGCTCCTTGGCTGGAGGTTTCCAAAGGAGGCAGGCTGGGGCCATCTGTCTGGGGTGGGTTAGACACCACAAATCCTGCCTCTCGGCCAGGGGTCAGACTAGCTGACCCCCACGGGGCCTTCTGCCTCTGTGGCTCTATGAGGCCAGTGGAATCGCACCTGCTTATCGCTCTGGATGGAGGAGTCGGCAGCAAGCTGGGAATAGGCCGGGGAGCTCACCACTTCCTGCTGGGCTAGGCCACCCCGAGGGCCTGGCTGAAGCTGGCTGGGTCAGAAGGGAGCAGAGGAGACGCACCAGGCACCCCATCCAGCCGAAGGCCTGAGCTCGCTGCCCTCGCAGCCCTGGGAGTGCGGGGTTCTTCCGTTCCACAGCCACGCGTCCTTGGTCGCGATTTCTAACGACGCCGTGGCTTTGAGAGGCCCGCTGCAGGCTGTTCGGGCGTCTCGTTTGCAGCACGGCCACTGCACATGGGCTAAAACGCGCAGGAGCCGCAGTGCTGCTAGTGGCTGTGAGCTGCAGGGGAGCGATGTGGCTGGGCCTGGGGTGTATCTCCAGCAGCACTGAATGGCCTAGAGCCGGCTTGGGACAGAGGCTAGCAAGGCCACTGGCGCTGGGACGAGCGTTCCCAGGAGCAGGTTGTAAAGCAGCCTGTCGGTTTCAGTGTGAACCAAGGTCCCGCGATTCATTTTCCACCGAGAAGTCCTAAGGTGGAAGGTCCGTTGCTGGGTACAGATTGCAGGGGGCCAGATCCCACACACCCTTTTCCCCAACCCGGCACCTGACGCAAAAGCTCCGCAGCGTTTCAATTCTTCTCTTACATTGTAACAGCTGCTGGGGTTTGCGGCATGCCTGGCCTTTCCCCCGTCCATGTGGGGACCTGCAGCGCTTGCACCACGCTCGCTGCCTCTCTCCTGCACTGGTTTTCGCAGGACACTTCCTTTGTTGCTCGTCCCTTGGTCTCTCCCTCATTGTAGGAGCAGCATAGACGCCAGACAAGAACCCACCTGTCTCCCTTTCAGGGCAGGCCCTGTCCCTTGAAAGGACCTGGTCTTTTCTTCCCAGGGCGAGCCCCACTTTTTTGGCAATGTCTAGTTGTTTCGAAGAGCAGGATCCTGCGCCCAGGGGCTCTGAGAGCCCTGCGGCTGGGTGGGCTGGCCTGGAGCCCCCCTCAGTCGTGAGCATGCATGTCGGGGATATGTTGTGACCTGGCACAGCTGTTTTCACCCACGCTGTGTCTCCAGACACGCTGCCAAGGTACCGGCTCTGGGGACACAGCTGAGCGGGAGCAGCAGAGCTGAGGAGAAGGGCGTTTTCAGCTGTGGAAGCCAGAGGGAGAGTCAGTGCGATGGAGATGCAGGGTGGCCGTTCCCAGCTGCAGGGGCTGCGGAGCAGGAGGTGCTTGCGCCCGGATGATGAGAAGAGGCCGCCTGGGACTGGGCACTGGAGCAGCAGAGGGACTCGGGAGGGCTCAGAATGAAGCGCAGACATGGAGGGTTTTGTGAGCCGGGAGGGCTGGCGTCTGCAGTGAAAGGGGATCTGGGGGGCCTTCCTCACCCATAGCTGCCATGGGGGATGGGGCCCGACCTCCCGCAGACGTTCTGTCTGCGACCTGCCTGGGCCCTGGCCTCCCAGCCCCCAGCTCTCATTTCCTTCTACAAATATTGAGAAAACAGAGCAGCATGAAAAAGATGGAGGGGGCCCTCTCCGCACGCAGGCCCCCCCGGGAGCCGAGCAGGTGGTGACCCCTGACATCCCACTGCTCCAAGGCTTAACCTGAGAGAAAGCAAATATTAGCTTCTGGGCCTGCTCCTCGCCAGTGTCCCGTCCCCCCCAGCACATGGCTGGGACGCGGGGTCCCGGGTGTTTGGGGGGCCGCAGACGAGCCCATTGCCCTGAGCCCATCTGCAGGCCCCCTTGGGTGGGACTGGCCGCCTGGGGCGAGTGGGGGCCCAGCTCTCTGAGCGGATAAGCCTGGGCCCAAGCCAGGGGTTACGCCAGCCACAGATTTGGCAATAAACCCTCATGTTCCCGACATGCTCCCAGGGCTTGTGCCTCTCTCCCCACAGACCGAGGGGCTGGGGCGCGGTTCCAAGGGGGTCTGAGATTGGGCTCAGGGCCGACCCGTCGTTGCAGGATGTTCCCGGGGGGCTGTGGCTCAGAGGGTGGCAATTGCACGAGCTGGGTTGTTCTCACAGGGTTTGGGCAGGTCCTGCTGGTTTGCGTCTGAGCTGGCCCAAAGCCGTGGAGCTGGGCTGGATGCCAGTATTTGGGCTTCGGGGGGGTCAGTCGCTGGTTGGGCCTGTCGCTGGGCCCCGCCTGTGTGCGGCACCTTGCTGCGTGGCGTGCCCTGGGTCTCACTTCCCAAGGGGCGAGCGCTCTGCTCCCCGAGGGCTCCTGGGGCGCGATGCCCGGTCAGAGAGACAGTGGCACGTCCCGTGGCTGATTCCCAGGCTGGACGACTTCCCGCGGACGTCTCGGGCGGCTCCTCTCTCTGCCTGCTTGGCCCTGCGTGTGTGTGTGGCAGAACCAGGGAGGATGAAGCGGATGATTTGTGCTGGAGGAGTGAGCCGGCAGCTCAGCTCAGTGGTGCTGCGGCCTGAGATGCACTTCAGAGATAGTGCTGAGCAAAACCTCTGCTCCCTCTGGGCTGCTCTGACCGGAGCTGGGGTCCATCCCAGCGAGCGCCACCAACGCTCCTCGCCTGTTCTTGCTGGTACCCAGACCTTAGTCTCTGCTCCCGCTGGGCATCCTCGGTCTCTTAGCAACCGCCTGTGGCCAGCACCTGGGGCTTGCCTCTGCGGGTGCCACTTCCTGCCGGAGAGCCTCCAGGAAGGTGTTAACTCCTGCAGGCCTGGCTCGCCGTGCCGCAGAGCAGGCCGGGCTCTCGGAGGGAGGTGAAATGCGATGGAGTCTGCTGGATCCTCAGCAAGGTTTATTGACCCAGTGTCACAGAGTGAGGGGGAGTCCGGGCCCTGCACCCCCACTTCCTGCGAGTCACCGGGACTCTCAGCCAGCCAGTAACACAGAACAGGACACAGTCCCCAGCAGGGCTTGTGGGTACAACCAGGACCCCTCAGTCAGGTCCCTCTCAGGGTCAGGGAGCTTAGACCCCAGCCTGGGGGTTCCTGCCTCTTCCCAGCCAGCCCAGAACTGAAACCCAAACCCTCCAGCCGGCTCCCTCCCCCTCCTTCTCTCCCCCCTCCCTTTGTCCAGTTTCCCCGCAAAGGTGTCGACTCGCCCCACCCACTTCCTGGCTCAGGTCCCGTCCTTCACCTAAAGTCACCCCCTGCTCTCCCATCCCCCATGCAGACAGTGCCAGGTCAATCCACCCCCCTCCCTACTGCGTCACACCCAGTAACTATAGCTCCGCTAGTCTGACACCGACCCTGGGCAAAATCCTGGGAAGACTGATCTGGGATGTGCCCAGTGACGAATGAAACGAGAATTAACGCCAGGCCAAACAGTTTCCTGGACAGTTGGTCTTGTCAGACGTACCTGGTCTCATGTTTTTGACTGGATCACAGTCTGGTTGGTAACTCTGTCTGTAGTGACGTAATCAACATTGACTCCTGTGCGGCACGGGGCTGAGTCCTGCGCACAGGCCCATAAAACATTAGCACGATACACAGTCTGTGGAGGCAAATCAAAACACTGATAGACTCAAAAAAGTCACTGTGGATGGGAAGTGTCGTCCCGTGGGGGTGTTTCTAGTGGGGTCTGTGAAACTTTGGGCTTCAACCCAGATCAGTAAGCGGTTGTGTCATCAGCCTTGGGTGCCTGAAATGCTTGCTGCCAGGTTCACAGCCCTGACACTAATCGCCAGCCTACGAGCATGTGGTCGCACCCTGGCTGTCACCCCCAGTTACTGTTGGCAGGGTGACCCCAACACCCCCAGTCCCGAGTCTCCCCTGCGGTGTCCAGTCCTCTCCTGGGACAGTCACCGAAGTGAGGATGTTCACTGCTCCCTTAAAGAGAAAGCGTCCAGCAGCTTATTCCCTTAACTGGGGCTAACAGACACTTTGTTTTAAAACTGGCTTCTACCCAAAGTCAAACAAGTTTATTAGGGCTGTTGATTAATCGCAGTTAACTCATGCAATTAACTCAAAGAATCGCGATTAAAAAAATGAATTGCGATTAATCGCACCGTTAAACAATAGAATCCCAAGTGACGTTTATTAAATATTTTTGGATGTTTTTCTACATTTTCAAATATATTGATTTCAATTACAACACAGAATACAAAGTGCACAGTGCTGACTTTCTATTATTCTTTATTACAAATATTTGCACTGTAAACATGATAAAATAAATGGTATTTTTCAATTCACCTCATACAAGTGCTCTAGGGCAATCTCTTTATCGTGAAAGTGTAACTTACAAATGTAGCTTTTTTTGTTACACAACTGCTCTCAAAATCAAAACAATGTAAAACTTTAGAGCCTACAAATCCACTCAGTCCTACTTCTTGTTCAGCTAATCGCTAAGAAAAGCACGTTTGTTTATATTTGTGGGAGATAATGCTGCCTTGTAGCAGGGTGGACCCCTGCTCCGGCCCTGAAGGGGTTAAAAACAGCCCTGGAAAGGGGCTGTGGCTGGAGAAAGCAGCCTTTAGGCTGGGCTGATTGGGGAAGTGGCTGCAGCTGGGGCCACGCCCCAAACTGAACAGGGCCTTATAAGAAGGCCAGGGAAGCCAGAAGCCCAGACAGTCTCTCTCTGCCTTCAGAGAGAGAAGGGCCTGGCTGCAGGGAGCTAGAGATCAGGTACCTGAGTGGGGCAGGGCTGGGGGAAGGCAGAGGAGCTGGGGAGCTCCAGCCTAGAAAGCCCCAGGCTGCAGCCTAGCATTGGGCTAACAGGTACTGGGGGTTGCAGAGGGCAGCCCAGGGGCAGGCCAAGGCAGCAGGTCCAGACCCTCCTTGCCAGTGATGAGTGGCTGACACTGCAGTCTGCCCCAGAGTATAGGGCTAGACGATGATTGGCAGTAGCCTGATACTGAGGCAAGGTGGGGATAGAGGGTGGGGGTTCCCCGAGGAGGGGAGACCCAGAGAGAAAGGGGTTACTGCCAGGGGGCAGCATCCCATGTAAAAGGACACCGGGGTCCAGGGAGGGACCTGGGGCCAGAGAACAGGCGGATCACTGGCCTGCAGAGGGGGCTCCGTGCTGGAAAACAAGCTAATTCCCGGCGTCACCAGCAGGAGGCGCCGCAGGGGTGAGTCAGCCCGTCTACATGCCTGCTTCTTAATTACAATGTCACCTGAAAGTGAGAACAGGTGTTCGCATGGCACTGTTGCAGCTGGCATCACAAGATATTTACCTTCCAGATGCGCTAAAGATTCATATGCCCCTTCACAAGTTGGCCACCATTCCAGAGGACATGCTTCCATGCCGATGAGGCTTGTTAAAAAAATAATGCGTGAATTAAATTTGTGACTAAACTCCGTGGGGGAGAATTGTATGTCCCCTGTTCTGTTTTACCCACATTCTGCCATATATTTCATGTTATAGCAGTCTCGGATGATGACCCACCACATGTTCATTTTCAGAACACTTTCACTGCAAATTTGACAAAATGCAAAGGTACCAATCTGAAATTTCTAAAGCTAGCTACAGCACTCAACCCAAGGTTTAAGAATCTGAAGTGCCTCCAAAATCTGAGAGGGACGAGGTGTGGAGCATGCTTTAGAAGTCTTAAAAGAGCAACACTCCGATGCGGAAACTACAGAACCCGAACCACCAAAAAAGAAAATCAACCTTCTGCTGGCGACATCTGACTCAGATGATGAAAATAAACATGCATCGGTCTGCACTGCTTTGGATCGTTATCGAGCAGAACCCGTCATCAGCAATGACACGTGTCCTCTGGAATGGTGGTTGAAACATGAAGGGACATGACTCTTTAGCACGTCTGGCACGTAAATATCTTGTGATGCCAATTACAACAGTGCCGTGCAAATGCCTGTTCTCACTTTCAGTGACATTGTAAACAAGAAGCAGGCAGCATAATCTCCTGCAAATGTAAATAAACTTGTTTGTCTGAGCGATTGACTGAAGTAGGACTGACTGGACCTGTAGGATCTAAAGTTTTACATTGTTTTATTTTTGAATGCAGGTTTTTTTGTACATAATTGTACATTTGTAAGTTCAATTTTCATGATAAAGAGATTTCACTACAGTACTTGTATGAGGTGAATTGAAAAATACTATTTCTTTTGTTTTTTACAGTGCAAATATTTGTAATAAAAATAAATATAAAGTGAGCACTGTACAGTTTGTATTCTGTGTTGTAATTGAAATCGATCTATTTGAAAATGTAGAAAACATCCACAAATATCTCAATAAATGCTATTCTAGTATTGTTTAGCAGTGGGATTAGTCGCGATTAATTTTTTTAATCGCTTGAAAGCCCTAAAGTTTATCACCCAGAAGGTGGCAGGTTTCCGTGAGACCCGGGATAAGGAACAAAGACAGGAACGGTTATAGGCAAACAAAAGTACAACTGTGCTTCTAAGACTAAAACTTGGCAAGTGCCAATCTTGGCCTAAGCAGGTTTCTCACCTACGCTCGGTTCCCAGAGACTCCCGCCCCCTGGCTGAAGGATCCAACCTACTGTCATTCCAGGAGCTCTGGTCCCTTCGTCCCTCAAGTGACGGATGCCAGACTGGCTTTTTCTCGCTCCTTATATCTTCCGAAAGTTCCTTGCCCTGCTTCCCGAGGCAGGATGGCTTCCCGGGGGTGCCGTCTGCATCCCCGTTGAGCCTGTTGGGTGGTCGTCTTTCCCCTCTTGCTCTCCCGATGGCTTTGTTCACCTAGTGTGCAAATGTGTATTGCTTTGTGGTCACCATTGCAGCAGGCGGGTCCACATTCCTCTGCCTGGAGCAGCCATGGGGTGTGCACTGCTCGCCACATACACTGGAAGAACATGTCTCCAGCACAGTGCGATGCAGTCCTTTGGGGCTTACCATACAGACATCACGCAAGAATACTACCAGGGACCTGTTACGCCCCCTTTTCGGTGTCTATCAGAACACCAGTGCGCCAGCGGACTCTGGGGGCTCTCAGGGTCCCAGTACTAGTGACTATCGGTCAGGGAGCTGGCAGAAAATATCAAAGAATTGTGGGTAAAATCTGCAGATGACACAGAAATTGGTGGCGTGATAACCCCCTCCTGCACCCTGAGCCCCCTCCCAGAGCCAGCACCTCAACCCCCTCCTGCATCCTGAACCCCCTCCTGCACCCCGTTCTGGAGCCAGCACCCCAACAGTCTGCCCCAGCCCAGAGCCCTCTCCCACACTGCAAACCCCTCAGCCCCAGCCCAGAGCCTGCACCCCAACCCCCGGCCCCAGCCCGGTGAAAGTGAGTGAGGGTGGGGGAGAGCGAGCAACAGAAGGGGGGATGGAGTGAGTGGGGTGGGGCCTCGGGGAAGGGGCAGGGGACATCCTGGGTTGCCCTTAAATTCAACAAGTGATCTTGGGCATAAAAAGGTTGGCGACCCACTGGACTAGAGGATCCCGATGCTCCCACAGGTCCTTTAAATCTATGAATCTCCTGGCTCTTTCCAGGGGAAGCGCTGCAGGAGATGTGCGACATACCCTCACCTGCAGCAGCCTTTCCACGAAACATTTGTTGTTGTTTGAAGTCAATAGCAGGACGCCTCACGGCTGTCATGGGTGCAGGCTGGAGCCCAGGTTTCTCCAGGGCAGTGCCTGCCTCTGCAGTCATTTCTGTTTCGTTGATGTGCCTTGCCCTGCTCAAGTCCCCGCAGCAGGGTCATCGCCAGAGTGGCCCCGTGAGCAGCCGGAATGTGGCCCTGATCTCACCCCCCGAGCGTCTCAGATGTGGCCGGAGCCTGCGCCGGCATTGCCAGGGCCGTCGGAAGCACAGGCTGTGGGGAAGCTACGGTAACGTCCCAGGTGTGCGTGGATTCCCCGCGCACGGCGCAGATGCAGTGGATGTGCATGCTGACCCCTAAGCCCCGCGTGGGAGGGGTTTCCCAGCCCCGGTTAACAAAGGCGCCTGTTCTCCCCAGAGCACACGGTGGGTTGCCCAGAGCTCGCCCTGCACACTGGCAGGAGGATAAACCCGGCTGGCCGTGGGAGCGGCTTTCTTGTGTAATTCTGCACCACAGTGACCTGCCCTGGCCACCCACCGAACGAAGGGACCCTGAGGTGCCCCCCTGGGGACCACAGAAGCTGCCCCAGCCTAGAGCCCTGTGTGACAGCGAGGCCTCTGCCCAGGCCGAACCCGCTCCAGTCCCATGAGCATCTAGCGGAGTCGGCGGCATTCCTCTGAATTGTCCCTGGCGTAGCGCGGCCCCTTGTGCTCAGGCCAGGGGCGTTTGGCAGGAAGGCGATGGCTGCGTTCCAGCATCAGATGCATCCGGCCCCCGCAAGGCTGGAGCTGCCTGTGCAGGGCTGCGGGGATGTTCCTGCAGCCGCTCTGCTCGCCTAGACCATGCTAATGACTCTGTCAAACCAGCCCCCGGTCCCGGACACTGGCTCCGAGCACGCTGTTAAATATTTAGCCTCTCACCACGGCCCCCTCCCCCCAGCACAAGGGAGAGTCCCCGCCCCCATCCCTGCCCGTGACAGCTCCATTAGCATTTGTCCCGGTGAATTATTGATGAGCTAGAAGGTTGTTCTTGCTTTGCAATAAGAAGGAGAAGGCGAGAGCCGTGTGCATGGTGCAGGACGGGGCTGGAACAGGCAGCGCCTCCCTCCCATTTGTGGCTTTAAACCCCACGTCAGCTGGCCGGGTGGCTGATTAGCACGGCAGTGCAGGGCCGGCCTGGGCTCTCCTGTGCGCATTCAAGCCCTGGGCAGGCAGGGCTGCGTGTTTTCCCCTCCGAGTCCTGGACGGAGCTGCCAGCCCAACCCAGAGGCCAGGCCTCCCCACAGGCCCTTCTCAGCCTCCCTCCGGGTTGGGCTCCTGCTCTCCGCTCCGTTTGGCATCGCATCCTGAGTGCAGGCCTCGGGTCCCTTCCCGGCTCCGTCAGATCTCCAGGCCAGCCGCGTCGGGTGGGATCAGAGCCAGACAGGTCCTGCCCTGCCCTGCCCCGCCCCGGCTCTGTCAGAGGCCCTGGAGAGCTGGTGCCAGGGGCTTTCTACCCGGTTGTACAATGTGCTGGGCTCCGCTGGCTTCCCCTCTCGGCTCAGCAGAGCTGTGCTGACTGACAGCCGCCGGAGATCCCGCCCTGGGCCTCTGGCGTCGCCCACAGCCCCCTTTCTGGGTCGGCTGGGCTTGCAGGGCTGCCTTCTCTGCCTGGCCGCTCCGCGTTCCTCCCCCTTCCCCCAGCTCTCCCACTTAGCGTCAGCTGGAGCTGAGCTTTCATCCCAGAGCTCTGCGAGGAGCGGCACTGCCCCGGATCCGGCGAGCTGCTCCCTGATCCCACAGCCGTGCTCCGGGCGGCCGCTCCTTCCCGCTCCCAGGCTGCCCAGTGAGCGAGGGCAGGTGCCACACTCCTGCTAGCAGGTGTCCTCAGCCAGACTCCTCAACTGCCAGCAGCCGACCCGCAGTGGGGAAGCTTTCGGGCTGCTAGGAATGTGAGCCTGGGGGCGGGGGCAGCATGGCCCAGTGGCTAGGGCACTAGGCGGCGGGACAGGAGCCCGGAGATCTACTCTGGGCTCTGTCGCTGTGTCCCCTCCCGGGGCTTTGTTTCTCCCCTCGGTAAAATGGAGTTGATGCTGCAGATCCCCAGTGTAAAGCAGTGGGGGGACCCCTGGAGCTTCTGGCTACCACAGGCAGCGGGGGGAACCCTGGAGCTTTGAGCCCTCGTAGGTGGCGGGGGGACCCCCAGAGCTCCGAGACCCCATGGGCAGCAGGGGGGGACCCCCAGAGCTTCAAGCGGCCCCCGCAGCTGCCCACCTCTGCAGGTGGTGTGGGGACCCGCAGCGGAACTCCCTGTTTTGTCAGGGATATTTTAGTAAAAGTCGTGGACAGGCCGCGGGCTTCCGGGAATTTTTCTTTATTGCCGTGACCTGTCCGTGCCTTTTACTAAAAACAGCCCTGACAAAATCTTCGCCTGAGCTACATCCCGGGCCGGGGGTTACCCGCCTGGTGCCCAACCTGCCAGCGGGAAGAGGAGCAGCAAAGCCAATGCGAATTAGAGCTTATCCTGGAGTGCAGAGGTGAGCCCACCCCACGGCCGTGTCTTCACCTCCATCCTCCGCCTGCCTTCCGCCTGGCCTGGCAGCCCTCCCTGCAGCTTTTACTGGGATTCCTGCGGGATGGGCAGGTGGACACGTGGGCTTACGTGGCCAGACTGAAGCCAAGGCACCTAACTGCAGAGCCAGGCATGAGCCGGTCCCGGGGCCCGTCTGTCCTGCACAGCGCGTTGTCATGCCGTTGGAGCCGGCGTGATGCGCGGCTGTGATCCCCCGCCTGGGTCCCCCCAACTGGCTCCTGAGGATGGTTTTTATACAGCAAGTCCCCCTTCAGCTGTGATCACCCCCGGGCAGTGCTTGGAAGAGAGACCTCTGCTTGATGCAGGAGGCTGCAGGGACTGGGGCTGGAAAATCACTTCTCCTGCTGTCTGTACAGAACTAATGCCCCAGTGTGCTGTCAGGGGGTGCCATGCTGTTCTGCCGGATGCGCCATGCTGCCAGGGGGTGCCATGCTGTTCTGCCGGATGCGCCATGCTGCCAGGGGTGCCATGTTACCAAGGGGCACTGTGCTATTCTGCCGGCTGCGCCGTGGGGTCAGGGGGTGCCATGCTGCCAGGGGTGCCATGCTGCCAGGGGGCACCGTGCTGTTCTGCCGGATGCGCCATGCTGCCAGGGGGTGCCATGCTGTTCTGCCGGCTGCGCCATGCTGCCAGGGGTGCCATGCTACCAAGGGGCACTGTGCTATTCTGCCAGCTGCACCGTGGGGTCAGGGGGTGCCATGCTGTTAGAGGTGCCATGCTACCAAGGGGCACCGTGCTGTTCTGCCGGCTGCGCCATGGTGCCAGAGGGTACCATGGCGTCATGGTTTTCCTGGCTGAGCTGCCCCCTTCTGGCCACATGGCAAACCAGAGCCGCGGAGGGTGCCGCCCCTGCTGGCATGCGCCCACCGTGTGATCCATTGCTACAGGGAATGCCAGGCTTTGCTCCCCCCGCTGAAGCCCAGGAAATGGGGGGCTCCAGCAGAACAGACCTGCCAGAGGGAGTGACGCTCGTGAGCAGCCCAGCTCCAAGCCTCGAGCAGGGGCTCTCGCCTGATGCCAGCGAGTGCAGGGGGGCCTAGGGAGAGAGGGGGCCCTGGGCGCCTGGACTCCTTGCTCAGGTGCAGCACTGGCTGGCCTCCACACCGAGCCCAGCGGCTGGGAGAGCAGTCCTGTCCCAGCTGGTTCCCTCGCTCTGGGGGCACCCCCGTGGTCCCAGTGCTGTTTCATAGACTAAGGTCAGAAGGGACCATTATGGCCATCTAGTCTGACCTGCACAACGCAGGCCACAGACTCTCACCCACCCACTCCTGGAACAAACCCTTGATCTATGTCTGAGTTCCTGAAGTCCTCAAATCGTGGTTTAAAGACCTCAAGGAGCAGAGAATCCTCCAGCAAGTGACCCGTGCCCTATGCTGCAGAGGAAGGTGAAATACCCCCAGGGCCTCTGCCAATCTGCCCTGGAGGAAAATTCCTTCCCGACCCCAAATATGGCATCAGCTAACCCCTGAGCATGTGGGCAAGACTCACCAGCCAGCACCCAGGAAAGAATTCTCTGTAGTAACTCAGATCCCACCTGATCTAACATCCCATCACAGACCATTGGGCCTATTTACCTGCTAATAATCAAAGATCAATTAATTGCCAAAATTAGGCTATCCCATCATACCATCCCCTCCACAAACTTATCAAATCTGGCGCTGAGTGTGCTGCTTCCAGCTCTGTGCAGAGGAGTGCAGCGTTCGGCATGAACGTTTACAACCCCGACTGGTGGAACGTAGGCGAGAGCAGCTGCCCGCTGGCATCAGGCCGGCTGCGAGATTGATACCTGGGCACAGGCTTGGCATGCTAATGCCACGGGCAGAGCTGGTGCCAGAACCCCGCAGTGGGAGACCACGATCCCAGGCTCAGAGAAGGAGCGCTGGCCCTGCCAAGCTGTCTCTGTGGGCAGAGGCTGCAGCGCCAGCTCCTTGCGTTTGCCATGACGCCCAGCCAGCACAGATCTCCTGGGATACGGCCAGGAGCTGTTGCTATTCCACCGCCGGCAAGGCAAGGCAAGGCAAGGCAACGCTGTCCTGCCAGCGAGAGTGGCCACCGAGCTGTGGGGTGGTGCTGGGCTGTGCAAGGGGAGGGCAGAAGTCCAGGTGCCCCAGAGGAGATGTGCTGCCACACAGTCCCTCCGGGGAAAGCTCAGATGTGGATTCTGGATGGACGAGGCAGGAAACGGTCTGCCTGGGCTCCTGGGGCCTTCCCGACAACCGTCCCTGCTGGCCTGGCCTAGGAGGAGCTTTCCCAGCCGAATCCAGCTCCCCTTTCTCCCCAACGCCGCCTCGTCCTTGGGCGGGACCTGCGCTGCCCGCGTGCAGCCCCCAAGGTGACGGGCAGGTCGTTCTTCATGGTTCTGTTTGTTCACATGCTGTCAGAGCATCCGCGCTGGCCCCGCTGCCGAGGACCCGGCCTGGGGGAACTGCAGACTGGCCCTGGGCTGAGGGCTGTGCTCTGGGGTTCAGCTTGTGGGTCTGCAGATGCCAGTAACGATGTGCCTGCGAGCCTCCCGGTTCCCTGTCTGCATGGCTCCTCGTGGGACTCCTGCCGTCGGGCCGGCATGGAGATGGTCAGTCCAAGGAGCGGCAGTGCGAAGGGTTCGGCTGTGCCAGGGAGTGGCGGTGCGAAGGGTTCGGCTGTGCCAGGGAGCGGCGGTGTGAAGGGTTTGGCTGTGCCAGGGAGCGGCGGTGCGAAGGGTTCGGCTGTGTGTCAGTCAGCCCAGGGAGCGGTGGTGCGAAGGGTTCAGCTGTGCCAGGGAGTGGCAGTGCGAAGGGTTTGGCTGTGTGTCAGTCAGCCCAGGGAGCAGCAGTGCGAAGGGTTTGGCTGTGTGTCAGTCAGCCCAGGGAGCGGTGGTGCAAAGGGTTCGGCTGTGCCAGGGAGCGGTAGTGCGAAGGGTTTGGCTGTGTGTCAGTCTGCCCAGGGATCGGCGGTGTGAAGGGTTCGGCTGTGTGTCAGTCAGCCCAGGGAGCGGTGGTGCAAAGGGTTCGGCTGTGCCAGGGAGTGGTGGTGCGAAGGGTTCGGCTGTGTGTCAGTCAGCCCAGGGAGCGGTGGTGCAAAGGGTTCAGCTGTGCCAGGGAGCGGCCGGCTGTGTGTCAGTCTGCCCAGGGATCGGCGGTGCGAAGGGTTCAGCTGTGTGTCAGTCTGCCCAGGGATCGGCGGTGCGAAGGGTTCAGCTGTGTGTCAGTCTGCCCAGGGAGCGGCAGTGCGAAGGGTTCGGCTGTGTGTCAGTCTGCCCAGGGATCGGCGGTGCGAAGGGTTCGGCTGTGTGTCAGTCTGCCCAGGGAGTGGCAGTGCGAAGGGTTTGGCTGTGTGTCAGTCTGCCCAGGGAGCGGCAGTGCGAAGGGTTCGGCTGTGTGTCAGTCAGCCCAGGGAACAGCGGTGCGAAGGGTTCGGCTGAGTATCGGAGGGTGGGGATGGGGGCAGCACTCAGGTGCTATGGACAGGACGGCCGTAGGAGCCTCTGTCTAGACGGGGGTTTGCTGAGGCCTGACAATCCCTGTTGACCTCGGAAAAGAGGAACCCACAGAGGAAGCCAGAGACAGCGAGGGTGAGTGAGGGCTGTGCTGCCCTGCATGCTCTGCAGGGAAGTGGCTGTTGTATCTGCCTCCCTACCCAGGGAGCCTGCGTGTTTTGAGCACAGAGCAGGGGGGTGACCCCAGCAGTGCAGGCAGCATCCCCCGAAGGAGGCTGGTCTTGGAATGACATTAAATCAGCAGGGAGCCGTGGGAACCTGGCAGCAGAGCCCAGGGGGAGGAGATCGGCTTGAGGAAGGATTTCTGGTACCACTGATCCAGGCTTGTCCCTGGGCCAGAGGTAGTCCAGGGAGTGGAGCCCACCGGGGCCAGTGGCAGAGAGCCCTGGGCACCAGCCCAACCCCACAGCTCCTGGAGCAGTGGGGCCTGCTGAGACCAGCCAGCCAGGCTCCCCCAGACCCTGTCAAGGGGCAGCGGGCCTGGATCTGGATCAGGAGCTGCGTTCCGGCTGGCGCGCGGGCGGGGCTGAGATAACCTGGGCTAACCCCGCTCCCTCCCGCTGTGCTGAGCCGGGGCCGGACGCGCTTGGCCTCCCCAGGCCTGGCTTCTCTCAGAGCGCCTCCTTGACAGGATCGCCGAGCCGGAGCCTGGACGGGGAAGAGCCCTGTAGGCCAGTCTCCCGGGGGCTGTGCCCAGCGCTCGATGCCCCTGGGCGACGGGTCCCTGGCCAGATCTGTTCCCCCACCGGGGAGCTGCTGCAGCCTGAGTCCCTGCATCTTTCCCTCTCCGCTTCCTGCAGCCAGGACCCCGCTGGGGGGAGATCTTGGCTGTTGGAAGCTGGGAGCTGATAATGAGGAAGGAGTGTAAGTGTCAGCAGGAGACTGGCTTCAATCGGAACCGCCAGGGGTAATGGGGTGGAGCAGCTCCTTCCGCTGGGTCCTAGAGCCCCTGCTCTGCCGGCACAGAGCCAGCTGGATGCCGAGCGGGGATCGCTGTGTGCAGCCCGGGCTGAGAATCATCCCGGAGCCGCGGTGACAGGGGAGCTGCGCGCTGGGCCCTGTGAGTCCCTCCTGAGTGCAGCCGTCATGGTCTCAGCACTCTCCAGCTGGCTGGCTGCGCTTGCAGCCCCCGTTCCCAGCTGTGATAACACGACAGGCCCACCGCCCTTTACCTGGGGGAGCCGGACTCTAGCAGCTGATTAAAGTGACTCAGAAACAGCTGCTTTGAAGCAAAGTATTTATTCACCCAAAGGCCCCAGCCAGCAGAGCAAAGAGAGAGAATAGCAAAAGGCCTGTACGCCTGGGTCCTACCAAAACTGTGTCCCTTCCCTGCAAGGCCTGGGGCAGTTCCACTCAGCCCAGACCCCTACTCCTGGGCTGGGAGAGACAGACAGACAGCCCGGTCGTGTTCTCCCAGCGTCTCTGTCAGAGCCCCATCTCCAGCCACTGCTGCCCCCTAGGCTGGGGTCTTTCATGGGTTGGTGCCCCTTTGATCCTAGGCCTCGGAAAAGCGACCCTGCTAGCCTGGTTGGGCATTTCCCAGTTAACAGCTCCCCCCTTGTTCCCCGAAGGACCCTGGGTCTTCCCTCTGGAGGTACCTTCGCTCTGTCATCGTTTCGGTTCCTGTTTGTTTCTCCCCAGCAGCCTCCCCTGATTTAGCTCCGTGCAGTCTGGCAGTTGATGTTGATACATTGTAGAGGGGTCGGAGAAGAGCCACGAGATGGATCAGAGGGTTAGAAAACCTGCCTGGTAGCGATGGACTCAAGGAGCTCAATGTATTTAGCTTCGCAAAGAGAAGGTTAAGGGGTGACTGGATCCCAGTCTGTCAGCACCGACTGGGGCAGCAGATATTTAATACTGGGCTCTTCCATCGAGCCGAGGAAGGTCTCACACGAGCCAGTGGCTGGACGTTGAACTAGACACACTCGCACTGGAAATAAGGCGTCCGTTTAACAGAGCCAGGAATTAACCACTGGAACAGCTCACCCAGGGGCCTGCTGGATTCTCCAGCACTGACCATTGTTCCATTAAGACGAGAGGTTTTCCTGCAAGACCTGTGTGACGGAGCGATTCTGGCGGGACCCAACTGAGAGTGCCAAATCAGGACCAATTGCTTAAACTGGGCAGTCACAGCCCTAGGCTGGGGTTTTTCCACCTCTAAGGCAAACCAAACCAGCCAGACAAAAAGGACTTTGGTCTCACCCCACTGGCTAACCACAAGTCACACAAGCAATTTCCTTAGACACTCCTGTCTCCCAGTATCACCACCAGTGCACTCGTCCTGGGGATGAATGGTTATGAAAACCAACACCCCAATAAAAGAAAAAGGTTCTCTCGATCCCAAAGGACCAAGCCCCAGACCCAGGTCAATATACACATCAGATCTTACCCACAAATCACGCTGTTGCCAATCCTTTAGAATCTAAAATCTAAAGGTTTATTTACAAAGGGAAAAAGGTAGAGAAGAGAGGTAGAATTGGTTAAATGGAATCGATTACATACAGTAATGGCAAAGTTCTTAGTTCAGGCTTGCAGCAGCGATGGCATAAGCTGCAGGTTCAAATCAAATCTCTGGAACATCCCCCGCTGGGATGGGTCGTTCAGTCCCTTGTGTAGAGCTTCAGTTTGTAGCAAAGTCCCTCCAGAGGTCAGAAGCAGGATTGAAGACCAGATGGAGATGATGCATCAGCCTTATATAGACTTTTCCAGGTGTAAGAATCTCTTTGTCCCCACTGTGGAAAATTACAGCAAAATGGAGTCTGCAGTCACATGGACAAGTCTCTGCATACCTTGCTGAGTCACAAGGCGTGTCTGCCTCCTCTCCATGGGTCAATTGTGTAGCTGATGGTCCTTAATGGGCCATCAAGCCAGCTAGGCAGGGCTAACATCAGCTTGTCTGGGACACTTCCCAGAGGCAGAGCATAATACAAAATACAGACAGTACAGAGCCAATACTTATAACTTCAACTACAAAATGATACACAGACATACAGACAGCATAATCATAACCAGCAACCCAGAACCTGGTCTTAGACACCTTATATGACCCCCTTTACTTAGGATTTGGTGCCACTACAGGACCTTGGTTGCAACACATGTTCTATATGGTCCCAATTTATATCAATAACGTCACAACCTGTTACAGGAATTACTTTGGGGAAAGCCCGCAGCCTGTGTTCCACGGCGGCCGATGAGCTGATCACAATGGTCGCTGCTGGCCTTGGAATCTGTGACTCTAAATCGTTTTCATGCTGTAAAATCTCTCACACCTGGTCCCCACTTACAGTGACAGGCTGGGACACGTCACTCAGCCAGTTTTCAGTCCACTGAATGGGTCCTTTGAATGTGATAATCCAGGGTCATGCGGTGCCCAGTCAAACATCTTACTGAAGTTGGAGTGTATCACATTAACACTCACCTTTCTCCACCAATCCTGTCATCTCATCCAAATAAGAGAGCAAGGTAGTTTGACAGGATCTATTTTCCACAAACCTCTGTTGATTGTCATTAATTACATTACTGTCACGGAGTGCGGGGGAGTCCGGACCCTACACCCCACTTCCTGCGATTCACCGGGACTCTCAGCCAGGGTGTCACGGAGTGTGGGGGAGTCCGGGCCCTGCACCCCACTTCCTGCGAGTCACCGGGACTCTCAGCCAGGGTGTCACGGAGTGCGGGGGGTGTCCAGGCCCTGCACCCCACTTCCTGCGATTCACCGGGACTCTCAGCCAGGGTGTCACGGAGTGTGGGGGAGTCCAGGCCCTACACCCCACTTCCTGCGATTCACCGGGACTCTCAGCCAGGGTGTCACGGAGTGCGGGGGAGTCCGGGCCCTGCACCCCACTTCCTGCGATTCACCGGGACTCTCAGCCAGGGTGTCACGGAGTGCGGGGGAGTCCGGGCCCTGCACCCCACTTCCTGCGATTCACCGGGACTCTCAGCCAGGGTGTCACGGAGTGCGGGGGAGTCAGGGCCCTGTACCCCACTTCCTGCGATTCACCGGGACTCTCAGCCAGGGTGTCACGGAGTGTGGGGGAGTCAGGGCCCTGCACCCCACTTCCTGCGATTCACCGGGACTCTCAGCCAGCCAGTAACACAGAAGGTTTATTAGGGTGTGACGAAGTGGGACTGATTTTAATGTTCCCTCTGAATACTGTGGGCGGGTGGGGGGGAAGCCTCAGCTCTGGCCGACCCTCTGTCACCTGGCAACTAATGGCCAGGCCCTTTCCCCCTGCAAGGGAATAGCTAAAGATGATGGAGACAGAGAGATCAGGTGACCTCCTGGCCCAGGAAAGAGACACAGCCCAGAGAGAAGGGGCTGGGGAGGGGTTGGGGGTTTTTGGAAGCTGGCTGGGAAATGGAGGGGAGCCCCGAGGAGGCTTGGGCCTCCCAGCAGTGACGGCCTAACTAAGGGGGGGTCCTGCTGTCTGTACCAGCAAGGCCTGTTTTAGACCATGTTCCTGTCATCTAATAAACCTCTGTGTTACTGGCTGGCTGAGAGTCACGTCTGGCTGCGCAGTGGGGGTGCAGGACCCTCTGGCCCCCCAAGGACCCCGCCTGGGTGGACTCGCTGTGGGAAGCGCACGGAGGGGCAGAGGATGCTGAATGCTCCAAGGAGAGACCCAGGAGGTGAAGCCGTGTGAGCTTCTTGCCCTGCAGACAGGCTGCTCCGAGGGAGAGGAGGCTCCCCAGAGTCCTGCCTGGCTTGGTGGGGAGCAGTTCCAGAGCATCGCCCGGGGACCCCGTGACAGCCTCCTCATTATCTTGTCTGGGATCCATATCAGGCAGACAGGCCTATAATTTATTTACCTTTTTCAAACATTGGCACAACACTTGCTTTCTTCCAGTCGTCTGGAACTTCCCCAGTGTTCCAAGACTTATTGAAAATCAGCGTTGGTGGACCAGTGAGCTCCTCAGCCAGCTCCTTTAAAACTCTTGGGTGCAGGTTATCTGGAGCTGCTAATTTAACAATTTCTGACTTTATTAGCTACTGTTTAACATTCTCCAAGATACTAATGGAATAGAAAGAGCATTGTCATCATCATATGATATGACCACATCAAATACAGAACAGAAATCTTTAATGAACACTTCTGCCCTTTCTGCATTATTGGTAGTTCTACTGTTTCCATCTCGCAATGCACTAATATCATCGTTAGGATTCTTATTGTTCATAATATACTTTAAAAAACTCCTTAGTGTTCTGAACTCAGCTAGCCATAGAGGTCCCCTAGAGTCCCTTTGTTCCCTTATCACTTTTCTAGCTTCTCATTTATATTAATTTAGGAGGCACCTGGGCAGTTCAAACATTCGCCTGTACATTCCAAACCCTCTTTATAGGGATGCTGCATGGATGGGAACCTGTCAGGGAACCTGGGCCAAGAATTTCTCCTCCCCTCCCTCGCTTTTTGCCTATTTCCAAGTACGCCCCCCGAGTGTGGGGAGCCCAGAAGGTGCTTTCAATGCCCACTGAGGCAGCTCGTCCCTGCCACGCCCAGTGTGCTCACGGGATGAGTCTCTTTCTGCCAAGATGCTGGGCTCAGAGCTGAGTTTCAGAACCTGCATCCCTGGACCTGGAGGTTTGGTTCAGCCCATTATGGAGACTTGGATCTGGATCAGGGTTTGGCTGTGGGAGTTGGCTGGGGCCCGTCTGTACCTGGGAGAGGAGCTGGGTTGTGAAATGATGCAGTGACTGCGGGACGCTGAGCCTGCCAGAGGGCCCCAGTCTTTGCTGTTCCAGGGCTCTGGGCATGGGGTGAGAGCCTGTGGCCTCCAGCAGCATCACAGCATGGCTGGCCAGGCTGCCAGAGCCGAGCCCGGGGCCAGCTGGGACTCACTTCTCAGCTCTGCTCGGATTCATTCTCACCTGCCTTGAATCCGGACGGCGAGCGAGGCCGACTTCACACTTATTAGCAATTAAAAGCCCCAGAGCCCAGAAGTAAATTAGCTCTGAGCTTGGCCAGGACGCAAAGCCTCACTACGGAGAGCGGCAGCGGGGCCCAGCGCTGGCTCGGCAGCAAGGGCTGTTTGCTTTTCCATTTACACCTCAGCCGAGTGGTGCTGTGGGGAGACCTCTCAGCTGACAGCCCCCCTCCAGCCCCAGCCAGGGTCGGCAGGACGGGAGAGAGCTCGGGGGCTCCCTGAGGCACCGCACCTCCTGGCGCTGCCAGTGGGGCAGTGCAGCACCCATCTCATCAGGCACAGCGGAGCCCAGTGACTGAACCGCGTGGGGATCCTCGGAGGAATGGGGCAGTGAGGGGGGTCCCTGCACGGCTCCCCCCGCAGGTCAGCTCACCCCCCCCAGAACAGCCGGGACACTCGCGGGCTAATCCTTGTGCCCAGGGACCTCCCAGCACCCTGTGTTCCCGCCTGTGGATCACCAGCCGGCCGCACTTCCCTGACGAAAGGGCAGCGTGAACGGTACCTGGGAGGAGCTGGGTTGTGAAATGATGCCGTGACTGCGGGAAGCTGGGCCTGGCCGAGTTCTTGCTGTCCGGGGCCGCTCCCCTCCCAGCCTCTGTTGAGAGCCACGGGGTGTTTGACCGTTTTGGACAGCGGCTGTGCGGCACCGTTGTGCGGAGAGCCGGCCCGTGCGGACTCCTGCTGGGGGCTGGGGCGTGGGCAGTATCCGCCCCGACCCTTTGCAGTGCCCGGGGAAGCTGGAGAGGCAGGGGAGGAGGGTGTGAACAGAGCAGCGAGATTTGGGGGGACCATGGAGCACAAGGCCTGCCGGGCGGCATTGCTGGGGAGGAGTCGTCTCTGTGCGCAGGCTGCAGGAGAGGGTGGTGAGGGGTCAGGGCGCCAGGCGTGAAGTATCTGGCAACCTCTCGAACTCAGTGCTAAGCCCTGCTGCGCTGTCACTGCGTCCGGCTTGGAGTTTCTAGGCAGGGTTGTGCTAAGACTTCCAAGCGCCTGGTCCTGGCTCCTCTCTGCAGAGCTCGGGGGCCTGGTTTCAGGGGCGCTGAGCGTGGCGTCCGGAGGAGCGGTGCCAGCTCAGTGCGAGGCGCTCGCAAAGCGTGGGGCTGGGCTGCTCAGAGAAGAGCCGCCAGCGAAGGGAGTTTCCCCGCTAGCTCAAGTGGCAGAGGTCTGTGCTGAAGGTCCTGGGTTTAAACCCGGCTGACGGGCCATGGTGGAGGTCGGTACGTTGGCCTCTAACATCCCATGGCATTTCTGTCTGTGCCGGCGTTTGCAGCGGCTGAAACGCCCCCTCCTGTGGGGCCGTGCTGGAGGGGTTGCTCTGTGGGACGCTCTGGGAGGGTGGGGAGTGTTAAACTCACGGTCTGGCACTTTCATTCCCGGGGGTTTTCCTGGGGCTGCAAGCTGGGCTAGCAGCAGGCAGTTCTGCAGCCAGCCAGCCTAGGGCAAGGGGGTGAATCGTGCCTCTCTGGTTTAGGGAGCAGCCGGTTCTTGGGGGTTCTTATTCATAATCCCCCTGTGCTCCCACTCGCCTGGGTTTGGTGTAGCCTGCGGCCTCTTGTCTTACTCAGCGCGTGGGAGCGGCTCCGGGGCGGGACGCTCGTGGTGTCGAGGGCCGGGCACGACGGGGCTCTGATCCCAGATCAAGGCAACTAGATGCTCCAGCAGTGCCGAGCAGGGCGGATGAGGACAGTAGTGACAGCAATTACCCCTCTCATTTGCACAGGCTTAACGAGCTTGAGCCAGCCAGGCCTACTCCACCCTGGCCAGGTTGCTGCGGCATAGCTGGGCACTCGGCGGTGGGGATACTCCTCCCGCCCCTGCACCGGGCTGAGCGCTGCCGTCCCGCACGTATGCTGGACGTGCCCCTGAGCGTGCCCAGCCCCTGGGGGTGGGAATCGGGGGCGCCTGGGCTGTGTTCGGGCCATGCAGGCGGGAGTGTGGGTGACGGGCCAGCCTGCCAGACGGACCTTGCTTACGTAGCCGAGCCGCGAGCACAGACAGGAGCAGAGTGGTGTGGGGCCGGGCGAGGCCTGGGCTTCTGGACACAAGCTCACCCAGACTCCTGGTCCCAGCCGGCAGCACCAACCCTCCTGTCCACTGAGCTCAAGGGCCAAATTGCCCCTATGAACAGAGCTCCGTGCCCAGCGGTAGCTCCCGTTTACCTCCCTGAGAAACGAGTCCCTAGATGTCAAGGGCAGAGGAGACCTGCAGAGCCAGGCCAGAGACGCCCCCAACCCCTGCCGGGTCCTGCCCAGGGCTCCTGGCTGACTACAGCGTGGTCTGGAGAGGGTGACATGCGTGTGAGTGGGGGGGAGAGCGCACTGTGTTCCTGCAGGAGCAGCGCCCAGCTCGGCCACCCTCCCTGGGCAAAACTGGCACCGCCTTTCGAATCCGACTTCAGCTTCCAGCGTCTGATCCGTTCGGCCTGCGCCTGCTCCAGTACAGACCCCGCCGCTGTCCGAGATCTCCTCCCCGTCGCCCAGGGAGGAGCAAACAGCCGGGACACCTGCAGTCCCTGGCTCCCAGGCGGGTGGGCCAGAACCTGAGCCGTTCCGCTAGCTCTCCCTGAGCTCCTGGCCTGCGCAGCCCCCAGGGCTGGTCTCCCTGCCTCCCCCGTTTCTACAGCCCAGGGTTCAGTCCTGTGACTGCAGCAGCTCCGGTAAAGCGCATGTTCGCATGAGCCCACCTCACCCCGACACGAGGCCTGGCCACAGTCTGCCGAGCCTGGAGCCCCCGGCCATGTCCCAGGCGCCCTGGGCAGCACTCGGCCGGGGACAGCGAATGAGGGGCTCTGGCAGCGACCTGCTTGGAAGCAGAGCTGCTCATGGGATCTGTTCCCTGCTCCCTGCCTGGCACATTTCCACAGAGGGTCTTTGTTCTTGAGGGCTCTTGTGCTCTGCTCTCCCTGTCGGCCCAGTCCTCGGCTTGCAAGGGCCCAGGCCCATGCTCTGCTGTTAAAGCCGCTGCTCCGGGGAACCCCCGTCCCTGCCTGTTAGCCCGAGGGGAAACCCCACGGCGAGTCCCCACCTTCGGCTGGAGGGGCACTGAGCCGTGCAGTCCCGATGCCGAGTGCTACCAGGGGCAGGGCTGGCTACAGAAACGTGCAGACTTGGATTTTCAGACGTGTGCAGCCATAACGTGCACGGAGTGCTGCTGTGACTGCAGTACGGTCACCAGGAAGGTGCCCGTGCAATCACTTTAATTGTGCACGTGCAAGAGTGACCACTAGACCGGTGCATTGCAATGGGAGACGGGCCGGCTGGACGTGCAGTTACCGGGCCGCCAGGCACTGCTGCGGCACTTGCTGTCACACGTTTTTTTGTCACACCCACAATGCTGAGAATCTGGGACGCAGCATCCCACAGACTCAGCAGAAAACCCGAGCGCAAAACGCCGGCGTGTGACTCGTCTGATGGGGCTAGACGTGGCCTAATGCGAGTGCTGATTAGTCTATTGATTTCCGTTAATGCCGGAGCCTCTGTGCACCTTCCCGCTCCCTGCTGTCAGGCTGAGTGTGCTGTACCTAGCACTGCCCGCAGGCAGGTTCCGGCTCCCGCTCATTGCGCTGCTTCTACGCTAGGCTGGCTTGGATGCCAGCCAGGCGGCCCGAGTCCTCCATGCCCCCCCAGAGCACGGGCCTTGGCCTCAGCCTCGGCCAGTCGCTGCACGAGTCCCGCGGCGCTTCCGAAACTCCCTGCCCAGTTCAGTGCAGCCTTCTCCGGGGCCGTTCCGATTCGCTTCCCCGAGGGCTTGGGGCCAGGCCGTGCAGCCTTTCCCTGCAGGGCACCAGGCACCGTCCAGTCAGAGCATTCGGGGGACACTGTTCCCAGGGAGGGGGATTAAGCCCTGGGCCTCCGGGGTCTCTCCGGCCCCTGCTGCCCTCGGACCCTGTCTGGACGAGGTGCGTTGGGCACTCCCGAGTTGAGGGGCGCGCTCAGCCTGGGTGCTCGACTGGTCCCGTCTCACCCTGAACTCTCTGGAGCTAAGGGGTCGGCGGGCTGGGCCCATCCCCGCTGGAGGAAGGGGAGGCGGCTGAGGCTGACCACACGCTGGCCGGTGGCTGCTTGCCCCAGGGTTGCGGGAGGGACCCGACGTTGGCTGGGACTGTGGCATGGGAAGCCCCAGTTGTGTCTGGAATCAGGTGCAGGCGAGGCCTGGTCTGTCGCCCCCGTTCGCTGGGTAATTCCAGAGCAGGTGCAGGGCGAGACCCGCCCAGTCAGACGGCGCGAGGGTGCGAGCTGCCTCCACGTGCCCGCAGCGCCGAGCACGCTGCGATGGCGGGGGCCAAAGCCTTCTCCCCTCCCTCTGCCCGAGAAGGGGCCTGCTTTCACCCCGCCCCCACCCAGTCCTGCCAGCTGTTGCCTGCATCCCCCCCAGTAACAGAGGGAGACCAACAGCTGGGAAATGGCCTCGCACAATTGCTGGTGCAGCCTCTGTGCTAATTGCAGCGGCTCAGGGATGGGGGTGGGGGACGCTGGGGCAGTCGCTGGGTCCGCTGGCGGGGCCCAGACCACCCCTGGGGTAAGAGAGCATGACATCCCCTGCAACCAGCGGTGCTGCTCCCCCTTACGCTAAGGCTGCACTTGGCCCCCAGTGAATCTCCTTCCTCAGCCCCCTGTGCCGTCCCTGGGGGCCCCGGGTGCTGCGTCAGCCTAGGCTGCAGGAGACCCTGGCTTCCCCCAGCCCCTCCCCTGCTGCTGTGAGCCCCCCAAGGGGCAGGAGGGGTGTTCGGTCTCTGAGCTCAGCCCATGGCGGCTGGGCCATTGCACAGCTGTTAGACGCCGGGAGCCATTAGCCGTGAGTAACTGATGGCCTGACCCCTTCTCATTATAAACAAACAATGGGAAATCAAACAGCAGCTCATTTAAAACTGAGAAAACAACGTGCTTTTCCGTGCGTCGCACCGTTAGCCTGTGGAACTCACTGCCACAGGATGGCATTGAAGCCTTGGGATTCAGCAAAAGCCTGGACATTTCTGTGGATAATGAGACCATCTGATGGCCCGTTTGATGGGGCTGTAACCTCTCCTGCATCCAGCCCTGACTGGCTCCTCCTTAGTCGGTGATCCCAGACTGCCATGGCAGGGTTTGTGCCCTTCCTCTGCAGCAGCCGGTGCTGCCCTCTGGGGCTGGATGGCCTCTGGGCTGAGCCGGTCTCTGTTCTGGCAGTTTCTGGCCCAGTTTGGGCTAGTCACGTCTGTGCTGCTTGCAGCAGTTTGTGTGAGGCAGGCAGCCCGGGTGAGGTCCTGCTGGCCCGCACACCGCAGGGAGGCCAGTGCTACTCCACTGGCTTCTCTGGGGGTCACTGCGGATTGACGCTGAAGCTGCTGAAGATGGGATCTGGCCCCACTTCTGCAGCTAAACCCGGCAGATCCCCCTCTGTGGCGAGGGCGGGCTCCTGGGGGGAGCTGGGTCCCTCTCCCCGGACCGGCCCCACTAGCGGGAAGGATGGAAACCCCCCGCTCCGGTAGCATTGGCCGTACAATGGCAGGGCAGAGAGGAGCCGGGCGCAGCGGCCTGCTGCCGGGCCTGGGCAGTTCCTGGGGCACAGCTGTGCCATCCTGTCCCCGGCATGGCGGGCATGAAGGAGTTAAATCCCGAAGCTGGCAGAACCGGCCTGGTGCATTGAGCAGAGAGCCCCAGGAGCAGGAGCCTGGCGGCAGCGAAAGGGTTAACGCCTTTGATCTGCTGCGAGCGATGCTAACGAGTTCCCGGCACAGAGGCCTGGCGAGGCAGGAATTAACGAGCAGTAGAAATTCCATTTGCTTGCACTGACCTGGAGCCGGTGGGTGTGAAGGGCCCAGTGGAGGGGAGAGGAGAGACCCCGAGCGCTTGGGTGCAGGATGTGGAGCCGGCAGCGGACGACGTCAGACGCCAGCTGTGAGAGAGGCAAACTCCTGCCCGGCTCCCTGCTTGGCACCAGGCAGGGCAGCAGCGTGGGTCTGGCTGGGGACGGGGCACCGAGCGCTGGCAGGGAGGGCAATGCCAGGGGAAGGGAGGGATCTCACTGGGTCAGCGGTCAGGGCCTGATCCTCCCCTGCGCTGTGGCGTTTGGGGTCGGGGACGCAGCGGGAGCACCCTGTGCGCCAGCAATTCCTGACGGCCCCTGGAAGGCTGCCTGGCCAGGAGCTTGGTCCCGTCAGTGCCAGGCTGGGCCAGAGTGCGAGGGAGCTAGAGGTGGCATGAAGCCGTCTTTGTGTGTGTAGCAGGACCTGGTATCTGGTACGTCAGAGCCTGAGTTTCAGAATTAAGGGCGGGTGTGATCCCCGGCCGCAGCCAACCCCGAATTCACACACCCGGCCTCCTGCCCGTGCAGACGGGATTGCACTCGCTGGAGCGCCCCCACCCTGAGATCCCGCAGGAGCTGTCACCACCTCCCCTGCGGGCGCGCTGCCCCCAGGATCTCCCAGCACGCTCCGCACTGCGCTTTCGGCTAGCTGGGGGCCAGCGCGCAGCAGATTCCGCCGGCCCAGCCGCCCTGCTGCGGGCTCCGGAAGCCATGGCTTGTGCCTGGCACCAGTGACCCACCCCACCTGGCTAAGGTGCAGCCTGTGATGTGCTGTCTGGGGGGAGGGCGGCTGCCCTGAGCAAGCCACCCGCTCCGCACGTCTCAGTTCACGGGACCCTTCGCCCCAGGCTCTGGGCTTCCTGAGTGGGCTGCGTGCAGCGCCGTGGGTGGGGGGTTCTCGCTCCAGGCCCCGCAGGTCTGTCAGCTCTGCCCGCTGGGCGGCAGGGGGCAGCAGGTCTAGTCCCGTCCTGGGGTGCTGGGGGGGACTGGCCCTGCCCCTCCCGTTGCTCCCAGCTGGGCGGAGGCCGGGGAGGAGCAGGGCTGGGCCGTGGCCCCTGGAGCTGCCAGCTGCCGGGGAGCGCGCGGAGCTGTCTGGAGGGCTGGCACAGCCTGGGACTGCGGGGAGGGAGGTCGTGAGTCAGCGTGGGCCTGGGGTCGGCGTGGCGGGGGGGCACTGACCCAGGTTCAGCGTGTGCCGGAGGGGCTCTCCGTGGAGCTGCGAGCTGGGGATCTGGTCCCTGATTTCAGGGAGGGGAGCCCGCCAGGCCAGCTGCCCAGCGCTGGGAGACGGGCTGTGGGGAACTCCGTGCCCAAGGAGACGGCTCGCAGTTGCAGCCAGGTCTCTGCTGCCCGGCTAGCAGCCAGCGGGGGTCAGAGACGGCAGAGCCCAGGCCGCCAGGCAGCAATTACCTCCCTGCTGCGTCCAGCTGTAATCCCGCCGGCGGCACAGCGCCCATCGCCAAACAAGGCTCAATCAGGTTAAAGTGTGAAGGCAGGATTAGCCCGGAGCCGGAGCCGTGGTAAGAGCCCTGCCTGGCCTCGCCTGCCGCTCGCAGCAGGGGCCGGAGATTAACCCTGCCTGCTTTGTCTGCTGGAGCATGAGCAGTGCGCTGGGGGCTGCAGGCTTCCCTGCCATGTCCCGACCAAGAGCTGCATCCTGGGGCCGCAGGCCAGCAGCGAGGAGACAGGGCAGCACCCTCGGCGTGCAGCCAGGTGCAAAGGGATACGGCCCAGCTCTGCTCTCGCCAGGGCCGGCGCCTGGAGCTGCATGTGCCAGTGCAGGGCAGGACGTACTGTCGTCCCCCCAGGCAATGCAGGGGGGGAGCCTGTGGATCTGGGCCCACACTCGCACTCCTGAGTCCTGGCCTTCGCTGAGACACCGGAGCCCCACAGGACCCCACAGAGCCCCCTGGCCTCGGCAGGGAGCGCTGGGACCGGACTGGAGGGGAGGGAGAGCAGGGAGCTTTGCTGGTGAGACAATCAGGAGGCTGAAGGGACACTGCCTGGTCACCCCCTCCCCCTGCGCCGTGGGGCTCGGCTGCGCTCGGCAGGGCCGGGGTGCTGCGTGTGAACAGGCACTGGCTGGCCGGCGAGCTGCCCGTCCAGGGAAGGGAGAAGGCTTGGCTGGGAAGTGGGAGCCCTCCCCGGGCGGCTGGCTGTGGGTTGGGAGGGAGCCAGGGGCTAACGGGCAAGTCAGAACAGAGGCTGTGGGGGGCTGAGCCATTGGCTGAGGGTGGGATGGGGCGTGTGCACAGTGCAGACGGGACCCCCCCAGTGTCCTTGCAGGGGTCGCCCCGGGCCGTGGGGGCGGGGAATTCTACCCCCAGGTCTGAGAGCCCTGCCTGGCGCCTAGCGGGTGGGGGCAGCGTGGCCTGGGCAGCCTCACAGGTTGTGGCAAAGCAGCCAGGGGCACCCGAGCCGTCCCGGGGGCAGGCTGCAGCCCCGCCCTGCCAGAGTCTCGCTGGGAGGTTTCACTGCCCACCCAGCCAGCGCAGGGGATTAGCCGGATGTTCAGGGCAGTGAATTGTCACAGCTCCTTGGTGGCCAGAGCCGGGAGGCTGCTGCTCTCCTTCCCGGCCGGCTGCCGGCCAAGAGCCCTGCGGAGCGTTTCTGCTAGAAGGGTTATTTAGCGCCCGTTACAGCAGCGCCCGGGGGCCCGCTCCAGATCAGGCCCCATCCAGACCCCCTGGAATTACAGCCTGGCGGGTGGGCGAGGGGGGGAGGTGCCGATGGGGGCCCGTTTTGGGGGGTGTTTTGTGGGGGCAGGTTTCTCCAGTGGGGTTTACAGGCAGGATCAGTCCATTTGTTGGCGATTCCTCCGGCAGAGGAACATGGCCGGGGGCTGAGACGCGGGACTCAGTCTTTGAGCAAAGGCTTTGAGTGGCCTGGGCCGGCTGAGTGCCCACGGTGCCCGCTAGGGGCTCGGGCTGGGGCTGGGCGAGTCGGGGGGGCGTGCTGAGCACACAGCAGCTGTCTCTGGAGGTGGAAGAGAAGCAGGAGGGGAGTGTGTGTGCACAGAGCTGGGTAGGAAGTTTTTTCTGTGCAAAAAACATTTTCTTCTTCGTCAAATAACTGAAACCTTTTGGAAAGGGCTGAAATCAGTGAGGAAAAGGAAATGGGCCAGGAACAAGCCACGTTTCTCCCACCATTCCCGCCCGCTGGCCGGGGCAGTGTTTGTGGGCGTGTTGGGCTGGCTGGGGCCCCGTTGACACTGGCTCCCGTATTCCCGGGGCCCAGCTCCCCGTCCTGCCGTGGGGCATGCGAGAGCTGCGGGTCAGACTGCAAGCGGGTGATGAGCGTTTCCTGGTTATCGGGATGGCGACCTTTGCGCAGGGCGGTTCGAAAACAGCGGCCGAAGGACTGAAGCAACGAGATGAGAGGATTCGTCTAAGGTGAAGCCAAGTGCCGACAGAAGTGTCCCGCCCACGACGGGAAGGGTTCGTGCCCTGTTCCAAGGGCAGGAAACTGGCTTCTCCCCGTTCTTCGGGCCAGACGAGCCGGGGCAGGACTCGGTCTGACGAGGCGGAAGGGGTGAACGTTGGGGAGTTTGAGGATCCTGCAGGCAAGAGATGTTTTTATGTCCCTGTCATCATCAAAGCACAGCGGCGGTGACAGTTTCAGCCCCTGCGCTGGGCCTTGCAGCCGCGCTCCGGCTCCAGCTCTGTCCAGCCGCCACGGCCGTTGCTCTCAGTAGCCATCGTGCCACAGAAACGCTGGGCAGAGGGAGGCAGAGACTTGAGAACTAAAGTGCAGCCTTCAAACGGCCCGTCGTCGCTGATGGGCCGTTTGAAGGCAGGTTTCCTGCCCTCCCGCTCAGCAGTGATGCCTCAGGGAGCAGGGCGGGGGGCAGCCTCTAGCCGGCAGGGGCTGACAGCCCTGACCCGTACCAGTGTCCCGTGCAGAACAGCCCATTTTTTGGGGGGGGGGGGTGATGGTGCTGCCGGTGGGAGCCAGCCGAGGTCACTCAGTCAGGGCGAACTGCAAACAGACCGGGGCAGACAAACCCCACATGGAAGAGAACAGATTAGCAGGGACATGAGATCTGCCTTCAAACACGTGACAGGCTGCCCGAAAAGATGGAGAAAAGTGGTTCTCTCTGGCCACGGAGGGCAGGACAAGAGGCAGTGGGTTCAAACTACAGCACAGCAGATTTAGATTCAATCTCAGAGAAAATTCCCCAACCGTAAGAGCAGTCGGACAGTGGCCCAGACGCCTGGGGAAGCTCCTTCACGAGCCATCTGGCTTGGCTGGTTTAGACCCAATAAATCCTGCATCTCGGCAGGGGTTAGACTAGGTGACCCCTGTGATCCCGTCTACCCCGGGGCTCTGTCGTTTATTAGACCGAGGGCTGACGGTGAGAGAGACGAGCCCCCCCGGTCCCCGGGCTCTTCTCTCGGGGGACGCGGTAATGAACTTACCCAGATCCCTGCAGCTCCGGGACAGCCTGTCAGCGCCACCCCCTGGGCAGAACGTGAACTGCACGTCAGAGCTAGAAGCCCCTTTAAAACCCCACCTGCGCCCTTGGCCGGCTGGTGCGAGGCCTGGATTGGCTCTCGGCGCTGAAGGCCAATCTTTCCCCCTGCGTCACTGCTGGGGGACCGAGGCCGCCTGCCCCTTTCTCCTTGGGAGACCTGCTGCCTCAGTCCCAGAGAAGCTGTGACTGGCAAGGACCTTTGCAAATTCAACCTCAGGCAGGACCATCATTCCCATTGTACTGACAGGGAAACTGAGGCAGAGCACCTCCCCCTCAGTGCACAGCTTGGATGATTGGCGACATCCCAACAGGGGCGGGCGCTGAGCCTAGGGACAGTGCAGGCCAATCAGGCTCCCGTTCGGGTTGTCCCATCCAGATCCATTCGGACACGCCCTGCCCCGGCCCCAGGCAGCTCTGCCCTGCCCCTGAGCCACCCCTGACAGCTCACCCTGGCCGCGAGCCCGGGGAGGCTGCGACAGAGTCCCCCATGGCCGCTGGCTGCTTGGGGCCTGGGCCCAGCCGCGCTGGCTCTCTCCTGAGTGACTGGCTGTCCGGCCGTCCCCGCCTGGCTGAGTCGGGGGCAGCAGAGAGCTGTGGAGCCGCTCGAGGGGAGCTAGCGCTCCAGGTTGGGGCTGGGGAGATCAGCGCCCTAACGGGCTTAGCAGCTATAATACCCCTGCCCCCCCCACTCCCCTGCGGATGGCTGGGCTGGGGGTGGCTGCTGGGGCCACAGGGGAAGCTGCTCCAGGTCTCCTCTTTGGTTTGGAGGAGGGGGGCAGCCCCAGCCCCAGCCCCACGGGGTCAGGACTGCGGGAGGAGTAAAGTGACTCGACACTTCCTGAAACCTTTTCCTTGAGTCTCCCGGGGGAGCGGCATGGACCTGGCGGGGGCAGCCTGGCATGGTACGCAGGGCAGGGACTTCCACATAAGACCCCTGGGTTCTAGTCTTAGTGCTGCTCTGTGCCTCAGTTTCCCTAGGGTGGATGGGGAGGGGGAGGATCCAGACCACTTGTCCACGGATGTCTGGGGCCTGGGATCTGTGGTCCAGTGTGGAGGTTGTTCTGTTTTCTCTGTGCCGAGGGCCTCGTTCTCTGGAGGGATGCACCGGAGACCTGGCTGCTGCTGTGGCTGGCCAGGCAATGCCTGGATGCAAGACAGCCGCTCTGCAATGTAACCCGCCACCGAGGCGACCGCAGGCCCAGCAAAGGTTCCCTGCCACCGGTAACCCCTCACATTGTCTTGGGGGCACCCAGCCAGCCAAGGGCTCAGCTCTGGCAAAAGAGCAGAGAATTACCCTGTCCCTGGGCGCTGCGGCTCCCCAGGGAGCACCCACCTCCCGGTGCAGATCAGCCTGGATTAGCCGGCGTTTCCGTGATCCACCTGCAGTGGAGTGACCGGCCTAGACCGTGGGGTCACATCACTGACTGCAACACAGAGACTCACAACACGAAGCGGCTCCAGCAACGCCAGCTGCGTGAGCGCCGATGCCCTGCCAGGGGCCTGGCGCAGTGATCAGGCCGTCACGTGGCGAGACGCGGTCTGAGGAGCCCGGCGAGGGACCGATCCTATTTCTCTGTTCTCCGTGGTCAGCGCTGGGCCGTGGGGCCTGCGTGTCTCCCCTTTGTCGCCCCCCCGGCAGCCTCTGCCTCTCGCTGGCTCTCACCTGGTTGGTGCTGCCCGGCCCCCCGCCAGATCTGTGGTTCAGAGCCAAGCCTCAGAGAATTCAATTCTGATTAGCGTGACCCGGGTGGTGTCCGTGTGCTCTGGAATCCGGATCCCATCGCACGGGATGTGCTGGCGCTGCCCAGGGCTGCCCAAGGCTCTGTCCATGTGTTCCTGGTGCCCCTGTGTGATGGAGTAGGGACTGTTTGTGTGGTTGATAGGTGAGAGCCAGGTATTCAGCTGTAACATGATCCTGGCCTGGGGGAGGGGAGGTCGTCACCTCTGGCTGGGGCTAGACAAAGGGAAGGGTGGAGTGGAGTCAGTTTCGGTTTAGGAGCTGGGTGGTGGGTTTACAGGGGAACCCATGCTGGATTCCAGACACCCTGAACCCCCAGAAGGGCCAGATTGAGGGGTCCTGGCGCTGAACACGAGCTCTGCTGTATCCTATGCTCATGTTGTCCAATAAACCTTCGGTTTTACTGGCTGGCTGAGAGTCGCTGTGAGTCCCAGGAAGAGGGGTGCAGGGCCGGGCTCCCCCACACTCCGTGACACCCTGCCAGCCAGGAGAGCAGCTCCTGCCCCGGGGCCATTCGCTGGTATCTGCACTGAGCCCTGAATAGGCTTTGCTGCTTACGGGATTGAGCCAGAGCCTGGGGGTCTCTCCATTCATTGCAATGGGCATGGGCCCTGTCGCCAGGGGAGCCCCCTTCTCCCAGTGCTCTGCAGCGAGGACAGCTTCCCCCCACATCCCACGCAGTAGGGCCCGAGCAGCAGTGGCCGAGTTAGACGTGTGCATGCAGTGCCCGTGGGGTGTAGTAGTGTAGCTCAGACACAGCCCAGCAGTGGGGCCCGGTGGGAAGGTGTCTGCAGAGACTCGGCTGAGACCTCTCCCATCATGTCTGTGCTTGTGATCTGGCCTGGAGGGGTGGTCACCGTTGATGATTTGCGCTTCGTGGGAGGACAGTGGGTGCGGCAGCTGGCACAGGGCACAGCCCAGAAACCCAGGTCTCTCCAGAGTAGGGAGGAGTGTCTGGCACACTCGACACCAGAGAGTGTAGGAGTGCTACAGCCCCCTAAAGCTTGGTCAATGGTGGTGCTGCTGTGGTACCAGATAGTACACAGCACAAGGAACCCAGCCATGGGCTGCGCTCTGCTGCCCTCTGCAGGCTGGAGGTGTGGTTGGGGATAGTCTGCAAACCCGACAGTGCCGACAGAGCATTTTGTGATGTGACTTTTGATCATTAGCCCAGCCTTCGGCCCCAGCTGTTCCTGCCCCCTGGCCTGGCGATACCAGCCAGGGACACTGAGCTGACCTGACACGTCTCGGTTCCCCCAGCGCCTGCCCCACTCTCAGGGAGGGGACGTCGCTTTCGGGGCTTCGCTGATTTCACCGCCCACGTTTTGTTTCCCCAGGGACCTGAGCGAGAACCTCCTCCAGGCCGTGCCGAGGAAAGCCTTCCGCGGAGCCACCGACCTGAAGAACCTGTGAGTCGCCGTGGTCCAGCCGCTCCTCCGGCCTGGCTCCCCTTCCCCTCCGGGACGGGCCCCCGAGCTGTGCCAGGGGCTCCCCGGTGCTTTGCTCCAGGATCACGCACGCTGGGGGCGCTGGAGCGTGGGGAGTCCAGCTGGGGAAGGACGGGTCTCGGGATGCAGAAAGCCGTGAGGAGTGTGTGTGTGGGGGGGAATGTCACGGCCTCCCGCCCCCAGCTCGGGCTTGTTGCATTGGAGTCCCTGGGGCGTCCCGTGCTCTGCTGCTCCCCAGGGATGTAGACAGATGGGTGCTGCCCTGCACCACACGGCCCTTCCCACCAGTGCAGTGGGAGCGCACGGTGCAGCAGGACCCCCTATCCTGCCATGAACGATGGGACTCGGTGCCGGGCAGCGGGGGCAGGATGATCCACCGAGCGTGGCAATGGGGGGGCTCAGCCCGGGAGAGCCACGTCTCCATGGCAGGGGGGCGGCCCCTGGGCTCACAGCCAGGATGCACACCTGGGGCGATATCTGCTTAGTTCAGGCCAGGAGGGGGCCTCGTGGGGGCAGATACTGCGTAAGCCTCCCCCCACAGTTCTGCCAAGGGCCACCCCTCCAGTGCCAGGTCCCCAGCGCTCGCTGTGCCAGACAGGGCCTGGTGCTTACCCTGTGTCTGGAGAGTGCCAGGGACATTCAGGGCACTCTAAATAACAACTAATAATTGTAGTGCCGCTCACTCCCGACCCGCAGCCCCTGCTGTCTCGGCCCTGGGCTCCCCCAGCTCTGCCGGCGCCCCTCACTCCCGACCCGCAGCCCCCTGCTGTCTCGGCCTTGGGCTCCCCCACAGCTCTGCCGGTGCCCCTCACTCCTGACCCGCAGCCCCTGCCAACCCAGCCCTGGGATCCCCCAGATCTGCCGGCGCCCCTCACTCCCGACCCGCAGCCCCTGCTGTCCTGGCCCTGGGCTTCCCCAGCTCTGTCGGCGCCCCTCACTCCCGACCCACAGCCCCCACCAGCCCAGCCCTGGGCTCCCCCACAGCTCTGCCAGCGCCCCTCACTCCCGACCCGCAGCCCCTGCTAGCCCAGCCCTGGGCTCCCCCACAGCTCTGCCGGTGCCCCTCACTCCCGACCCGCAGCCCCCTGCTAGCCCAGCCCTGGGCTCCCCCACAGCTCGGCCGGTGCCCCTCACTCATGACCCACAGCCCCCTGGGCCCTGACATTCCTCTGCCCAGCTCAGGGCGCCGGCCCGGCCTGCAGACTGTCCTGGGGCCCGGAGTCTGTTCAGCAAAACGGGGTCCCTTTTGTTGTGCAGGCAGCTGGACAAGAACCAGATCGGCTGTATCGAGGACGGGGCCTTCCGCGCGCTGCGGGGCCTGGAGGTTCTGTAAGTGGGGCGGGCAGGGGGCTCGCCGCCTCTCCCGGGGGCGCGGGCTGGAGTCGAGCCGTGAGTTCGGCTGTCGGGGTGGGGAGCTCCCACCTGCCCGGTCTCCAGGTGCCAGCTCCGGGAACAGGCTGTCCGGGGCGGCCAGTCCGGCGAAGCCTCGCGGAGCAAACCGGGGCCAGAGGCCTGTCCTGGGCCTTGCTAGCCAGGGGTGTGACCCGCTCTCTCCTTGTCCCGCAGAGCGGGGGCCCCTTCGCGCAGCCCCCCCGCTCCCTGGCAGGGGGAGCACGCGGTGGGGGGGGCTCTGGCTGGTCTGTCCCGGCGGGGGGAGCACGCGGTGGGGGCTCTGGCTGGTCTGTCCCGGCGGGGAGGGGAGGCAGGCGGGGAGGAGGGGGCTCTGGCTGGTCTGTCCCGGCGGGGAGCACGCGGTGGGGGCTCTGGCTGGTCTGTCCCGGCGGGGAGCACGCGGTGGGGGCTCTGGTTGGTCTGTCCCGGCGGGGAGGGGAGGCAGGCGGGGGCTCTGGTTGGTCTGTCCCGGCAGGGGAGCACACGGTGGGGGCTCTGGCTGGTCTGTCCCGGTGGGGGCAGGTGGGGGCTCTGGTTGGTCTGTCCCGGCGGGGAGGAGGCAGGCGGGGGCTCTAGTTGGTCTGTCCCGGCGGGGGCCCTGCCCCGTCTCCATCGCCGCTCGCAGGACACTGAACAACAACACCATCAGCACCATCCCCGTGTCCAGCTTCAACCACATGCCCCGACTCCGGACCTTGTGAGTGCGGGGGGGGGCGGGGGGGGCTGGGGGGCTGGGATGGGGGAGGGGCCGGGGGCCTTGGGGGCTGGGGAGGCCCCCGTGGGGGTGGCCTGGGGGGTGGGACGGGGAGGGGCCGTGGGCCCTGGGGACAGGAGGCTGGGGATGTCCCCGTGGGGGGGTCTGGGGGGGAGGGACAGGGGAGGGGCCGTGGGCCCTGGGGAGGCCCGGCCAGGGATATCCCCGTGGGGGGGGGCCCGCCACTGACCCTCTGCCCTTCCCCAGCCGCCTCCATTCCAACCAGCTGTTCTGCGACTGCCACCTGGGCTGGCTGGCGCAGTGGCTCCGCCAGCGCCCCGCCATCGGGCTCTTCACGCAGTGCGCTGGGCCCCCCCCGCTCCGCGGCACCAGCCTGCCCGAGCTCCAGAAGAACGAGTTCAGCTGCTCAGGTGAGGGGCTGCGGGGGCCCTTCCTGGGGGGGGTCCGGGATGTGGGGGCAGGGCCCTGACCGGGGGGGTCTAAGATGTGAGGGGGCCCTGCCTCGGGGGGGTCTGCGCTGTGGGGGGCCCTGGGATGTGTGGGGGGGCTCTGGGCTGCAGGGGGACCCTGCCTGGGGGGCTCTGGGCTGCAGGGGGGGTCTGGGCTGCGGGGGGTTCTGGGCTGCGGGGGTGTGACGATGTGGTTCTGGCGGGACCCAACTGAGGTGCCAATTCAGGACAAATCGCTCAAACAGGGCAGTCACAGCCCTAGGCTGGGGGTTTTCCACCTATAAGGCAAACCAAACCAGCCAGACAAAAAGGACTTTGGTCTCACCCCACTGGCTAACCACAAGTCACACAAGCAATTCCCTTAGACACTCCAGTCTCCCAGTATCCCCACCAGTGCACTCGTCCTGGGGACGAATGGTTATGAAAACCAACACCCCAATAAAAGAAAAAGGTTCCCTCGATCCCAAAGGACCAAGCCCCAGACCCAGGTCAATATACACATCAGATCTTACCCACAAATCACGCTGGTGCCAATCCTTTAGAATCTAAAATCTAAAGGTTTATTTACAAAGGGAAAAAGGTAGAGATGAGAGCTAGAATTGGTTAAATGGAATCAATTCCATACAGTGATGGCAAAGTTCTTAGTTCAGGCTTGTAGCAGTGCTGGAGTAAACTGCAGGTTCAAATCAAGTCTCTGGAACATCCCCCGCTGGGATGGGTCCTTCAGTCCTTTGTTCAGAGCTTCAGTTTGTAGCAAAGTCCCTCCAGAGGTAAGAAGCAGGATTGAAGACAAGATGGAGATGAGGCATCAGCCTTTTATAGGCTTTACAGCAACATGGAGTCTGAAGTCACACGGGCAAGTCCCTGCATACTTTGCGCCAGAGGTTGGTCCTGGCGGAAGCCACCAGGGTCGGAGACCTCCTGGACTACGACCCGGGAGACTGGCTGGATCCCCTGACGCTCGCTCGGCGGATGGGGCTCTCCAGACCTTGTACTCCCCGGCGCGTACTACAGGAGGTGAGGGCCGCTTTGCCGCCCACTGCTCAGGCCTACCTCGACCGGGTCCTGCGTGAGGGCACGCCCCGCCCACCCCCCACCCCGAGCCCTCCGGACCTCTTCATCGGGCCTCTGCCCCGTGGACCCGACCGGCCCCCCCGCCCCTTCTCCGCCAGCCGGCTGCACAATCTGCAGCCGGTCCGTTTCGAAACCGCGCCAAGGAAACAACTCTACGCGCTCGTGCTCCACACCCTTCACTTCCTCACCCTCGTGTCCCGCCCCGACACCAAGTGGCGGGACCTCCTGCCACCTGTGGCGGGTGAGGAGCCCCGGTGGGCCAGCCTCTACTCCACCCTGGTCCCGAGGCCCGCCGGGGATATCAGCTGGCGGCTCCTCCATGGGGCCGTGAGCACAGGCGTGTACTTGGCGCGGTTCACCCCTGTCCCAGACACCTGCCCCTTCTGCGGTGTGAGGGAGACCCTGGCGCACGTTTACGTAGAGTGCGCCAGGTTGCAGCCCCTATACCGGCTCCTCACCAATCTCCTCTTGCGTTTCTGGCTGCACTTTTCCCCCCACCTGCTTCTCCATGCACTCCCTATCCGTGGCCCCACAAAGTCGCGGGACCTCCTGGTCAACCTCCTCCTCGCCCTGGCTAAGATGGCCATCTACGCGACCAGGGAGAGGCGGTTGGCCAACGGAGACTCCTGCGACTGTGGGGCCTGTTTCCGATCCTTAGTCCGCTCACGTCTCCGGGCGGAGTTCCTCTGGGCGGCGTCCGCTGGCTCCCTTGACGCCTTCGAGGAGCAGTGGGCGCTGTCCGGGTTCTCTGCTCGGTGTCCCCGTCAGGCTCCCTCCTTATGACCCTTTGACCGCACTCCTGTCCCTGTTCTTTTATTAGTTGTCCCCTGCAATTAGTGGGTTTCTGAGGCCCTGTGGAACCTCCCCTTAGGCTGCGGGGGGATCCGTTAGCATGGGGCAGGCTTTGCCCACCCCGTTTCCCGGAAACCCAATAGATACTTTGCTGAGTTACAAGGCGTATCTGCCTCCTCTCCATGGGTCAATTGTGTAGCTGATGGTCCTTAATGGGCCCTCAAGCAGGCTAGGCAGAGCTAACACCAGCTTGTCTGGGGTGTCACCCAGCAGCACAGCACAAGTTTGAAGCACAGACAGTACAGAGCCAATACTCATAACTTGACACCGGCACCCAGACAGCATAATCCTAACCAGCAACCCAGAACCTGGTCTTAGACACCTCAGATGACCCCTTTACATAAGATTTGGTGCCACTACAGGACCTTGGTTGGAACCATGTTCTATATGGTCCCAGATTATGTCAATAACCTCACAGGGGGACCCTGCCTGGGGGGCTCTGGACTGCGGGGGGGCCCTGCCTGGGGGGCTCTGGGCTGCGGGGGGCCCTGCCTGGGGGGCTCTGGGCTGCGGGGCCCTGCCTGGGGGCTCTGGGCTGCGGAGGGCCCTGCCTGGGCCTCTGGGCTGCAGGGGCCCTGCCTGGGGCTCTGGGCTGCGGGGCCCTGCCTGGGGCTCTGGGCTGCGGGGCCCTGCCTGGGGGGCTCTGGGGGGCCCTGCCTGGGGGGCTCTGGGCTGGCGCCCTGGGAACCGAAGCGGCTCTTCGGGGGTGCGAGGGGCGGGCGATGCCGCGTCTCAGCCCAGCCCGGCCCCAGCTGCCCCCTGAGCTCCCTGCCCCCACCCGGCCGGGCCCCCGTCTCACTCGGCCGCTGGTTCCCCCCGGCAGGACAAACGGACGCCGCCCGCGCCCACGTCTGCAGCCTCTCGTCCGGCTCCTGCCCCGCCATGTGCACCTGCAGCAACAGCGTGGTGGACTGCCGCGGCAAGGGGCTGACGGCCATCCCTGCCAACCTGCCCGAGGGCATGACGGAGATGTGAGTGCGCCCGTGGGGGGAGCACGTGGGGCGCGGGCACCCAGCTGTCACAGCCCCCCCCCTCGGTGCTTCACAACCGGGAGCCAGACCCCTGGGGTCCTCCTGCGCGGCCCCAGAACCGGGGAGCAGGGCCCCCCCCCACTTTTTACCGGCCGCGAGGGTGAGTGGCGGTGGCCCCCCCACACTTGTAGGGCGCTTCCCCCGCTCCTGCCTGCTGGGTGAGTCACATGGCTCCTTGTCCCGCCTCTTCCAGCCAGGGCCCCACCCACAATCCAGCCCTGCTCCGCCCCAGTCCCCACCCCCACCCGGCCCCCTCCCTGCTCAGCCCCCCCACTGCCGCGCGCTGCATCCCACCCCCAGCCTGCGCCCTGCGCCCAGACGGCCCCGAATGGTCTGGTCACCCCCAGCCGCGGGGGGAGGCACTGAGGCTACAAACACTCCCCTGCCGCCGGCCCTGCTCCGTCCAGCCAGGCGGGGCCTGTGCCCACGGGGCTGGATCCTGCCGTTAACGGCGCCGCGGTGCCCGTGGGGCTGCGTGACGAGGCAGAGCTGAGGGGTCACGGGCCAGGCTCCCTGCCTGCCGAACGCCCCACGGTGCACACGTGCACTGTCACACACGTCTGTGCACACACGTTTGCACACGCACGGTCTGTTCGGGGGGGCTGGCAGCACTGGGCAGGGGGTGAGGGATCCCCCTCGGGCGCTGCCGAGCGGAGCTGGGGCATTTCCCCCCGTGGAACGGGCCAGGGAGCCGAGTGGGGATGGCCCCACTGACCCTGCCTGCACCCTCCCCTGCCCCAGCTTCGGCAGGGTCCCGCTCATGGCCTGCCCCTTGCCGGCGATGCCCAGGGCCCCACACCAGAGGCCCCAGAGGGCTGTGAGCGCCGAGCAGGGCCCCTTGCTGCCCCGGCGGCTCCTGCTCAGCCTGGGGGTCCCCTCCCTCGGGAGCCGTCGGGAGCTGCCAGGGCCGCCCAGGCCCTGGGAAAGGGGTCGTGCATCAGGGCGGCCATAGGCAGCAGGAGGCTGGCGCCGGCCCTTGGACGCGCCAGTTGCCCCGGTTCCCCGGTGACCCCCCCCGGGGGCGCCGTGGCCCTGCTCGCCCCTTCCCCCAGGACTTCACCCAAACTGTAACTAGAGCGAATCTCCATCGGGAGCTCCAGCTGAGCAGCCCAGGGCGAGCCCACGCCGCTGAGAGCGCCCCCTGCTGGGAGAGGTGGGGCCGGGGCAGCCCCCCCCCAGCAAGCGCCCCACTGTGCCCCACAGCGCCCCCTGCTGGGAGAGGTGGGGCCGGGGCAGCTCCCCCCAGCCAGCCCCCCACTGTGCCCCCACAGCGCCCCCTGCTGGGAGAGGTGGGGCCGTGGCAGCTCCCCCGCCCCCAGCCAGCGCCCCACTGTGCCCCACAGCGCCCCCTGCTGGGAGAGGTGGGGCCGGGGCAGCCCCCCCCCAGCCAGCGCCCCACTGTGCCCCTGGCGCCCCTGCTGGGAGGTGGGGCCGGGCAGCTCCCCAGCCAGCCCCACTGTGCCCCACAGCGCCCCCTGCCTGGAGAGGCGGGGCCGTCGCAGCTCCCCCCAGCCAGCGCCCCACTGTGCCCCCACAGCGCCCCCTGCTGGGAGAGGTGGGGCCGGGGCAGCTCTCCCCACAGCCAGCGCCCCACTGTGCCCCACAGCGCCCCCTGCTGGGAGAGGTGGGGCTGGGGCCGCTCCCCCCCGCCCGCGCCCCACTGTGCCCCTAGCGCCCCTGCTGGGAGAGGTGGGGCCGGGGCAGCTCCCCCGCCCCCAGCCAGTGCCCCACTGTGCCCCACAGCGCCCCCTGCTCGGAGTGGTGGGGGCGGGGCAGCTCCCCCGCCCCCAGCCAGGGCCCCACTGGGCCCCACAGCGCCCCCTGCTCGGAGAGGTGGGGCCGGGGCAGCTCCCCCGCCCCCAGCCAGTGCCCCACTGTGCCCCCATAGCGCCCCCGGCTGGGAGAGGTGGGGCGGGGACAGCTCCCCGCCCCAGCCAGTGCCCCACTGTGCCCCAGCGCCCCTGCTCGAGAGGTGGGGCCGGGGCTGCTCCCCGCCCCAGCCAGTGCCCCACTGTGCCCCCATAGCGCCCCCTGCTGGGAGAGGTGGGGCCGGGGCAGCTCCCCCGCCCCCAGCCAGTGCCCCACTGTGCCCCACAGCGCCCCCTGCTGGGATAGGTCGGGCTGGGGCAGCTCCCCCCAGCCAGCGCCCCACTGTGCCCCCATAGCGCCCCCTGCTGGGAGAGGTGGGGCTGGGACAGCTCCCCCCACAGCCAGCGCCCCACTGTGCCCCACAGCGCCCCCTGCTGGGAGAGGTCGGGCTGGGGCAGCTCCCCCCAGCCAGCGCCCCACTGTGCCCCCATAGCGCCCCCTGCTGGGAGAGGTGGGGCTGGGACAGCTCCCCCCACAGCCAGCGCCCCACTGTGCCCCACAGCGCCCCCTGCTGGGAGAGGCTGGGCTGCAGTAGGCGGCCTGGGGCACGGGCAGGTTTGGTTCATTTTCTGTCTCCCCGCAGACGCCTGGAGCTGAACGGGATCAGATCCGTCCCGCCTGGGGCCTTCTCGCCCTACAAGAAGCTGCGGCGGATGTAAGTGCCCCGAGGCTGACCCAGTACTGCCCCCCACGCCTCTGCCCCGCGTCCCAGCAGCCGCCTCTGGGCTCTCAGCCCCCGAGGGGCACTGCTCCTGTCCTGGGTGCCCTGTGGTCCCTCAGCTCCCTGCCCCGTGGAGGCCCCTGGCACTGGGCCCCTCTGCCCCGGGCTCACACAGCAGGTGCCAGTGGGGCTAGGGTGCCTGTGGGGTGAACCCAGCCCTGACCCGCCAGCAGCAATTCCAGGCCCCAGGGCAGAACAGCCCCCAGGAAGGTCGGCCCGACACCGGGTGGTGCCGAGCCAGCTGCTTGGTGAGCTCTTCCGGCCCGGCCAGGCCTTCCACGTGCCCACCCGGCTGCCAAGACACGGTGCCCCCGGTACCCCGTACCTGCCGGAGAGTTCTAGCCGGTCCGGGGCACTGGAGAGACGGGGGCCGCATGGCGCCAGGCCAGCGGCTCCGCCCCCCGGACATTCACTCTTAACAGCCCAGTACATACGCTAACAAACCTAAACAAAGGCTTCGTTAGCGCACGTAGGGCTGGTTACGGTGGTCAGGCCCAAGGCAAAGGCCCAGGAGCTGGTGAAGACAGGCCGGCAGGAGCTTAGTTAGGACGTAAGGGAGGCACCGGGAGTGTGTTACCGGGAGGTGGGGTGATTGTCCTCCCCAGCCGTCATTCAATGGGGGTGCGGGCGCTGGGGTGGGGCCGGGATGAGGGGCAGGGGTTGGGGTGAGGGCTCGGCTGGGGTGGGCGCTGGGGTGGGGCCGGGACGAGGGGCAGAGGGTTGGGTGCAGGGGTGAGGGCTCTGGCTGGGGTGGGCTCTGGGGTGGGGCCGGGGTGAGGGGCAGAGGGTTGGGTGCAGGGGTGAGGGCTCCGGCTGGGGGTGGGCTCTGGGGTGGGGCCGGGGTGAGGGGCAGGGGTTGGGTGCAGGGGTGAGGGCTCCGGCTGGGGTGGGCTCTGGGGTGGGGCCGGGGGTGAGGGGCAGGGGGTTGGGTGCAGGGGGTGAGGGCTCCGGCTGGGGGGTGGGCTCTGGGGTGGGGCCGGGGATGAGGGGCTGGGGCGGCGGGCGGGGGCTGGGCATTTCCCCCTTTGCCTTGCAGAGACCTGAGCAACAACCAGATCTCGGAGATCGCGCCCGACGCCTTCCAGGGGCTGCGCTCGCTGAACTCGCTGTGAGTCCCCGCGCCGGCCCCCAGCCCCCCCCCAGCCCCCGGCCACGGGCTTCACCGCACCCCGAGCCCCGGGAGTCCGACCTCCAGCCTCACTAATCATCACGCTGCGCAGGGACCCCTCTGCTGCCCCTCACTCCCGACCCGCAGCCCCCGCCAGCCCAGCCCTGAGCCCCCCCCAGCTCCGCCGGTGCCCCTCACTCCCGACCCGCAGCCCCCGCCAGCCCAGCCCTGAGCCCCCCCCAGCTCCGCCGGTGCCCCTCACTCCCGACCCGCAGCCCCCTGCTAGCCCAGCCCTGAGCCGCCCCCCAGCTCCGCCGGTGCCCCTCACTCCCGACCCGCAGCCCCTGCTAGCCCAGCCCTGAGCCGCCCCCCCAGCTCCGCCGGTGCCCCTCAATCCCGACCCGCAGCCCCTGCCAGCCCAGCACTGAGCCGCCCCAGCTCTGCCAGTGCCCTCACTCCCGACCCGCAGCCCCCTGCCAGCCCAGCTCTGAGCCGCCCCCCAGCTCCACCGGTGCCCCTCACTCCCGACCCGCAGCCCCTGCCAGCCCAGCCCTGAGCACCCCCAGCTCTGCCGGTGCCCCTCACTCCCGACCCGCAGCCCCCTGCTAGCCTAGCCCTGAGCCGCCCCCCAGCTCCGCCGGTGCCCCTCACTCCCGACCCGTAGCCCGTGCCAGCCCAGCCCCTGAGCCCCCCCAGCTCCACTGGTGCCCCTCAATCCCGACCCGCAGCCCCTGCCAGCCCAGCCCTGAGCACCCACCCCAGCTCTGCCGGTGCCCCTCAATCCCGACCCGCAGCCCCTGCCAGCCCAGCACTGAGCCGCCCCCCAGCTCCGCCGGTGCCCCTCACTCCCGAACCGCAGCCCCCACCAGCCCTGCCCTGGGCTCCCCCAGCTCCGCCGGTGCCCCTCACTCCCGACCCGCAGCCCCCTGCAGGTTTGGTCCTTGACCTCTCTGGAGTGAGGGTGAACAGCCCTGTCTGTTGCCCGTCGCACGGTGAGGTGGGTCTGGTTTAGATCCCTGGCCAGGCCCGAGGCCTGGGGGTCCGTGCTGGGGTCGCTAAAGCTGGGGACTGGGGGGCTGAGGTGGGGGGATCGGTGCCCCTGTCTGGGGTCCTGTGGGGATGCCCGGTGGCTGGGCTGGGGGCTGTGGGGCCGAGGTGGGGGGATCGGTGCCCCTGTCTGGGGTCCTGTGGGGATCCCCGGTGGCTGGGCTGGGGGCTCAGCCGATGCCGGGGGGCTGCGTGCGAGCGACGGGCTCTCTCTTTTCCAGCGTGCTGTACGGGAACAAGATCACAGAGCTGCCCAGGGGCGTCTTCGGGGGACTCCACGCGCTGCAGCTTCTGTAAGGAGGCGGCGGCTCCGGCGGGGGCGGGGGGCTGCTCTCGGGACCCCGCGTGCCAGCCCCAGGGCCGGCCTGCGTCTCTGTCTGACGTCTCCTGCCCCCCCAGGCTCATCAATGCCAACAAGATCAACTGCATCCGCGCCGACGCCTTCGGGGACCTGCAGAGCCTCTCTCTGCTCTCGCTGTACGACAACAAGCTGCAGGGCCTGGCCAAGGGCACCTTCGCCCCCCTGCGGGCCATCCAGACGCTGTGAGTGCCGGAGCTGGGGGGGTCCTGCCCCGGGGCAGGCGCCTGGGCTGGGAGGGGGGCAAAGGGGCCTTCACGCCCTCCGGATCCTGGGCTCCCCCGGGGCCGAGAGGGGAAGCAACCCTGGAACCGGGTAAGTCCACGTGCTGCAGCCCCCCAGCAGGGCTCAGTGGGGCAGCATGGAGCTGGCTGGGGGGCAGGCCCCAGGAGCGGAGGGGGGCCAGGCCGGGGGTTGCTGGGATTTACCCTGGAGCCCTGCCTGGGCCCAGGGGCGAGCTGCGAGCCGGGGCCCTGCCCATGGGGCCGGCACCCCCAGCTCAGGCCTGGCCAGTATCGCTCAGCGCTGGGCCCAGCATCCCCCTCCTCCCCTCCCCAGGCACCTGGCCCAGAACCCCTTCATCTGCGACTGCAGCCTGCGCTGGCTGGCGGATTTCCTGCGCGCCAACCCCATTGAGACCAGCGGGGCCCGGTGCGCCAGCCCGCGCCGCCTGGCTAACAAGCGCATCGGCCAGATCAAGAGCAAGAAGTTCCGCTGCTCAGGTGCGTCCGTCCCTCCCTGCCCCCTGCGGCCGCGGGCCCCGGGGGTGGGGCTGGGCCCAGCCGTGACGGGAGCGAGAGGCCGGCGCCCCCGTGTGCCGAGCAGGCAGGACACGAGCCGGGGCACAGAGTCTCCACGCGGCCACAGGGAAGCTGGAACCGGGCTCCTGCTCCTCCAGCCCCGGCCCCTTCCCTGGGTCCCAGAGCGTCCGTCCACGCAGCCGCTGTCGCTGCCCCCCCCGCCCAACGCGGGCTGGGGGCTCCCCCTCGGGCTGCTGCCAGGGCAGCACTAGCCAGAGGCCTGAACCGAGCCGGGGGGTGCTGGGCCCTGCGGAGCCACCGCGTCACGCCCTGCCCTGCCCAGCTCCCAAGGGAGGAGGGGAAACCGAGGCACGGAGCTGGCGGGACCTGCCCAGTGGCAGTGGCAGAGCCGGGGCTCGAGCCCTGGTGCCAGTGCACCAGAGATCTCGCCAGGCCCCCCTGCCCCCGCTAACGTGCTTGGGCCTTTCTCTCCGCAGCCAAGGAGCAGTACTTCATCCCAGGTAAGCACCGGGCAGAGCTCTGCGGGCGGGAGCTGGGGAGCTGCCCAGGGAGTGTCCGGGGGCCTCTCTCGGACGGGCTGTGCTTTGCCATGTGACGTCCCTGGGTACGGGGCCACGCAGGACTCCCACGGCCCGGCTCTCCGGCCTGGCACAGATAGTGCCGCCCGCTGCTGGCACCCTGGCTCTGGCTCCAGAGGCAGCGAATGGCCCTAACCCAGCCTGGCCCCACACAGCCCCCCAGCGCAGTGTCTGGCTCCAGGGAGCGATTCCCACGCAGCCAGCGCCCCCCGCAGGCACAGAGCAGGAATCCTGCAGACACCCAGGAGCCGGCTGCGGCTCGCGGCCTCGAGCCTGCCAGGCACCCAGCGAGGGCAGGACGCCGGCGCCGGCGCGGGGGCTGGGATGGAGAGACGAAAAGCAGCCGCGGCCCCTCCCCACGCCCGGCTGCCGGGCCCTGGCTGGGCTTCTAGCAGAGAGCAGCTGGGGGCTGCGATTGGGGGATCTCGGGCTGGGGCAGGGGTGGCCCTGAACCCCCGATGGCTGCAGGGAAATGGCATCTGCCCCTAAACCTGGGGGAGCAGGAGGTGCAGCTCCATGCGCGGCGGGCTGCGCTGCCCCCTGCTGGCCTCGCTGCACTGGGGCCGGACCCCCCTCCCCAGCAGGGCGGTGGCTGGCGTCCTGCCCTCCCCGGCGTGTCTCTCGTGGCAGGCGCGGAGGATCAGCAGCTGAACAGCGAGTGCAGCAGCGACGTGGGCTGCCCCCCGAAGTGCCGCTGCGAGGCCAACGTGGTGGAATGCTCCAGCCTGAAACTCACCAAGCTCCCGGAGCGCATCCCGCAGGCCACGGCAGAGCTGTAAGACCCCCCCGCCCCCCCACGCTGGGCGTCCTGCCCCGGGTCTGTCTGTCGCACGCGCCCCCGCCTTGCCAGAGCCCGCAGACCCCCGCGTAACGCCCCCGCCCGGTTCAGTGAGGGGGGGCTGGGGGCTTCCTTATTCCTCCCGGGGGGGCGAGCACTGCCCGGGGCTCATCCGTTCCACCTTTGTTCTTCTCTCCCCGCCTCCCCCACCCCCAGACGCCTGAACAACAACGAGATCTCGGTGCTGGAGGCCACGGGGCTCTTCAAAAAACTCCCCCACCTGAAAAAAATGTGAGTATGACGCCAGCGAGGCCTCGTGGCCGTGGTGCCGGCGTGTGAGATACCACCCGCAGGGCCTGACGATGCAGCGTTAACCTGTGGAACTCACTGACCCAAGATGTCACGAGCCGAGCAGGAGTGGGCATTTCTGTGGCTAGTGAGGCCAGCCAGAGTTACAGTAAAGCTGCCATTCCAGGGCACAAGCCAGCCTCTCTCGGCCAGGGGCCAGGAGGACCCTCCCCCCCGGAGCGGTTATTCTACTCGTGCCCACTGGGGGGTGCCGTGCACCTTCTCCGCAGCAGCCGGGGCTGGACTGACGCCCCAAGCCGGCCCGTCTTCCCGCTCACGCAGGACGGGACCCCCAGGGGCGAGGGGGTGCGACCCAGCAGGCGATGGCCCACAGTGCACAGGGGGGGCTCTCTGGGGGGCTGCATCCCCCATCCCCTACATAGGCCCAGCCTGCCGCTCCCCTCTCTCCCCAGCAACCTGAGCAACAACAAGGTGACGGAGATCGAGGACGGGGCCTTCGAGGGGGCAGCGTCCGTCAGCGAGCTGCACCTGACGGCCAACCAGCTGGAGTCGGTGCGGAGCGGCATGTTCCGGGGCCTGGCGGGACTGCGCACCCTGTGAGTGGAGCCGGGCCCGGAGCTCGCGGCGGGGGCTGGCGGGGGCTGCGGGCGGGTTTCACCGGGGCCTGGGGGAGGCTAAACCCGATGCCTCGTGCTGCACCCTGTGCCCGCGTCCTCCCTCCGGGTGCCTCGTGCTGCACCCCCCCCCGCGCCCGCGTCTCCCCCCGGGTGCCTCGTGCTGCACCCCCCCCCGCGCCCGCATCTCCCTCCGGGTGCCTCGTGCCCCCGCGCCCGCGTCTCCTCCGGGTGCCTCGTGCCGCCCCGCGTCCTCCCTCCGGGTGCCTCGTGCCGCCCCGTGGCCGCGTCTCCCCGGGTGCCTCGTGCCGCCCCCCCCGCGCCCGCGTCTCCCTCCGGGTGCCTCGTGCCCCCCCCCGTGCCCACGTCTCCCTCCGGGTGCCTCGTGCCCCCGTGCCCACGTCTCCCTCCGGGTGCCTCATGTCGCCCCCGCGCCCGCGTCTCCCGCCGGGTGCCTCGTGCTGCCCCCCCCCCGCGCCCGCGTCTCCCTCCGGGTGCCTCGTGCCGCACCCTGCCCGCACGCCGCCTGCTCCTGCTCCCTGCAGCTCCCCCAGCCGGCGCTACCCACTCGGGGCAGCCTCCCGCTGCAGCCCTGCCCTGGCACAGGGCCTGATCATTGCTGCTTCCGGCTGCCTGCCGCCCGCACTCATCCCCGCCCTGGGGAGACCCCCCCACTTACCCCGGTGCTGTCGGGGCAGGAGGGGGCCTCGTGCTGCGTCCTCACCCCTGGGGCCGGGGGCGGGAGGGCTGGGGAAGAGCCGGGACGTGTGCAGGGGCGGCTCTAGGGATTTTGCTGCCCCAAGCACGGCAGGCAGGCTGCCTTCGGCGATTCGGCGGCGCCTGCGGGAGGTCCCCGGTCCCGTGGATTCGGCGGTGCCTGCGGGAGGCCCCCAGTCCCGCGGACTCAGCGGCGCCTGCGGGATGTCCCCGGTCCCGCGGATTCGGCGGCGCCTGCGGGAGGTCCCCGGTCCCGCGGATTCGGCGGCGCCTGCGGGAGGTCCCGGTCCCGCGGATTCGGCGGTGCCTGCGGGTGGGCCCCGGGCCCGCGGATTCGGCGGCGGGCCTGCGGGAGGTCCCGGGTCCGGCGGATTCGGCGGTGCCTGCGGGAGGTCCCCGGTCCCGTGGATTCGGCGCCACGCCTGCGGGAGGTCCCCGGTCCCGCAGTTCGGGCGGTGTCTGCGGAGGTCCCGGTCCCGCGGATTCGGCGGCCGCTGGCGGGTGGCCCCCGGTCCCGCGGATTCGGCGGTGCCTGCGGGAGGTCCCCGGTCCCGTGGATTCGGCGCCACGCCTGCGGGAAGTCCCCGGTCCCGCGGATTCGGCGGTGCCTGCGGGAGGTCCCCGGTCCCGCGGATTCGGCGCCACGCCTGCGGGAGGTCCCCGGTCCCGTGGATTCGGCGGCGCCTGCGGGAGGTCCCGGTCCCGTGGATTGGCGGCGTGCCTGCGGGAGGTCCCGGTCCCGCGGATTCGGGCGGTGCCTGCGGAGGTCCCGGTCCCGTGGATTCGGCGCCACGCCTGCGGGAGGTCCCCGGTCCCGCGGATTCGGCGGTGCCTGCGGGAGGTCCCCGGTCCCACGGATTCGGCGGCAGCCTGCGGGAGGTCCCCGGTCCCGCGGATTCGGCGGTGCCTGCGGGAGGTCCCCGGTCCCGTGGATTCGGCGCCACGCCTGCTGGAGGTCCCCGGTCCCGCGGAGTCGGCGGTGCCTGCGGAGGTCCCGGTCCCGGATTCGGGCGGTGCCTGCGGGAGGTCCCGGTCCCGTGGATTCGGCGCCACGCCTGCGGGAAGTCCCGGTCCCGCGGATTCGGCGGTGCCTGCGGGAGGTCCCCGGTCCCGTGGCTTCGGCGCCACGCCTGCGGGATGTCCCCGGTCCCGCGGATTCGGCGGTGCCTGCGGGAGGTCCCCGGTCCCGCGGATTCGGCGCCACGCCTGCGGGAGGTCCCCAGTCACGCGGAGTCGGCGGTGCCTGCGGGAGGTCCCCGGTCCTGTGGATTCGGCGGCGCCTGCGGGAGGTCCCTGGTCCCGTGGATTCGGCGGCGCCTGCGGGAGGTCCCGGTCCCGCGGATTCGGCGGCGCCTGCGGGAGGTCCCGGTCCCGCGGATTCGGCGGCTTGCCTGGGGGAGGTCCCCGGTCCCGCGGATTCGGCGGCGCCTGCGGGAGGTCCCCGGTCCCGCGGATTCGGCGGCAGCCTGGGGGCGGGCCCCGGGCCCGCGGATTCAGCGGCGCCTGCGGAGGTCCCGGTCCCGCGGATTCGGCGGCGCCTGCAGGAGGTCCCGGTCCCGCTGGATTCGGCGGCAGCCTGCGGAGGTCCCGGTCCCGCTGGATTCGGCGGCGCCTGCGGAGGTCCCGGTCTCGCTGGATTCGGCGGCGCCTGCGGAGGTCCCGGTCCCGGATTCGGCGGCAGCCTGCGGGAGGTCCCCGGTCCCGCGGATTCGGCGGCGCCTGCGGAGGTCCCGGTCCCGGATTCGGCGGCGCCTGCGGAGGTCCCCGGTCCCGTGGATTCGGCGGCGCCTGCGGGAGGTCCCCGGTCCGGCGGATTCGGCGGTGCCTGCGGGAGGTCCCTGGTCCCGCGGATTCGGCGGCAGCCTGTGGGAGGTCCCGGTCCCGCGGATTCGGCGGCGCCTGCGGGAGGTCCCCGGTCCCGCGGATTCGGCGGCGCCTGCGGGAGGTCCCCGGTCCCGCGGATTCGGCGGCGCCTGCGGGAGGTCCCCGGTCCCGCGGATTCGGCGGCAGCCTGCGGAGGTCCCTGGTCCCGCGGATTCGGCGGCAGCCTGCGGGAGGTCGCCGGTCTCGCGGATTCGGCGGCGCCTGCGGGAGGTCCCCGGTCCCGCGGATTCGGCGGCGCCTGCGGGAGGTCCCCGGTCTCGCGGATTCGGCGGCGCCTGCGGGAGGTCCTCCGAAGCTGCGGGACCAGTGGACCCTCCGCAGGCATGTCGCCGAAGGCAGCCTGCCTGTGCCCTCGTGGTGCCGGCAGAGCGCCCCCCACGGCTTGCCACCCCAGGCACGCGCTTGGTGTGCTGGTGCCTGGAGCCGCCCCCGGTGGTGCCACCCTCAGGTGCTGCCCCTGCTGTAGGCAGCGTTGCTGCGCTGACGTGGGGCGTCGGTTTGCTGCTCGTCTGGGCCAGGCCCCAGCTGGCCTGAGTCCCTGGGGTGCTCCCGGGGGGTTCGTGCGCCCAGCACCCCATGCGTGTGGCAGGGTCCCTGGCGGGGCGGGGCCGAGTCTCACTGCACTGAGGGTCCCTGGGTGCGAGGTGGGCAGAGGGCGGGTGCGGCTGTGGCGACAGGCGCTGCTCGCGGAGCCGTTAACCCTCCCGCTGCTCCCTCCCCCCCTCCCTCCCTCCCAGGATGCTGCGAAACAACCGCATCAGCTGCATCCACAACGACAGCTTCACAGGGCTGCGCAGCGTGCGCCTGCTCTCGCTCTACGACAACCAGATCAGCACCATCGCGCCCGGCGCCTTCGACACGCTGCAGTCGCTCTCCACGCTGTGAGTCGGGGCGTCCCCACGGTCCCTGCCTCTCCCAGCAGGCTCAGCCCGGCCTGGGGACCCGGCCCTCCCCCTCCCGGCCCCCTGGCGCTGGGCTCTGGGGTGGGTGATGCTGTAACCATGTGGGAGCCAGCTGAGGCCACTCAATTAGGGTGAACTGCAAACAGAACGGGGCAGACAAACCCCAAATGCTGGGGGATCTTCCAATACTGAGATTTACCAACCGGCACAGAACAGCTTCTGTAGCACCTCCCTGGTTACTCAGAAGTCCAAACACCGCAGTTCTCAGCCCTCCATCCACACACACGATATGATGATGGTTACTGAAAATCTTTTCTCATCATATAAAAGAAAAGGTTCTTCCACCCCGAAAGGATCAGCCACACACCCAGGCCCAATTATAACTTAGATCTTACCCAGAATACACGCTACAGCCAATTCTTATTAACCAAGCTAAAATGTATTAAAAAAGAAAAGAGAGAGAGAGTTGGTTGAAAGATCAATCTACAGACAGACTTGAATTCAACTCTTGAGGTTCAGACACAGCAGAGATGAGCTTGTAGTTGCCAAAAGTCCTTTTAGAAATAGTCCAGAGGTTATAGTCCAATGTCCATATTCAGGGTGGCTCCAGTCAGTGACTGGGGATCTCAATCCTTGTGGCTTAAGGTTTCCCCCTCTTGAAACCCAAAGCAGATCTGAGATGAACTAGGATCGTGTCCCAGGCTTCTTATACATTTCCAGCAGCCTTTTGGCCTGAGAAAACAATCGGCTTAACTCCTTCTCCCAAACATCCTGGCAATTAGCACAGGGTAATTTAGCCATTAAACAGTTCAGATACAGGTTAGCACAACCTTCAAAGAGACACATAGACAATAATACTATTTCACTCAAGTGTCTTCCTAAATGTTAATATTCCTTTGTTGATCTTTGAATCAAAGCTCTAGCAATAGACAAGACTTGTTTGCTGACTCTCCAAGCCCTGAGCAAACACCTCCCCTTCTACCTCTAACAGTGCGGCTGCATTTCAAAGCTCTGTTCATTTACAGATCTTCCTAACCAGTCTCTACAGTTCGGCCCTGGGGCGGGTCAGCCTGGGAGGTAATTAACCCCTTCTGGCCCTGTCACCCTCCCATGAGAGATTAGCTCACACTCAGGCTCGGCTCAGGCCCTGCTGGCTCAGGTGCTGGCAGCCGTGGGGACTCCGGGTGCCCGGCCCTGCTGCCACCACGTTAGCCCCGCGCTCCCCTCTGCGGCGCAGGAACCTGCTGGCCAATCCCTTCGACTGTAACTGCCGGCTGGCCTGGCTGGGCGACTGGCTGCGGAGGAGGAAGATCGTGACGGGGAACCCGCGCTGCCAGAACCCCGACTTCCTGCGGCAGATCCCGCTCCAGGACGTGGCCTTCCCCGACTTCAGGTGTGAGGAAGGTAACTCACAGGCGCCATGGGGCCGAGCAGGGGCGGCCGACGAGGGGGACCCCGCAGCAGCGTCCCCAGCGGGTGCTTCCGGGCTGGTCCCGTTGGCACCGGCGGTGCTGACTCTGCCCACATCCAGGCTGGGCTGGGACACAGAGCCTGGCTGAGCGGGGGCTGGGCTGGGACATTTGGATTTTTAGCCTTGGTTTGGTTTCGATTAAGGCCACATGAGACTGAGGAAACCTGCCCTGTAGTGCCGGCCCGGAGCCCCGTCTGCTCGGTGAAGGGGCGACTTGATTACAGCCCACAGGTATCGCCGGGGGACGGCGCTGCCGGCCAGTCCGGCCGAGGAAGGTCCCCGGCCCGGGGCTGGAAGCTGGAGCCAGACGCGCTCAGGCTGGGAAGCAGCCGTGGATCTGCACCGGGAGTGGGGGGGGAGTGACTGTTGGAACAGGTGACCCGGGGGCAGGTGGAGTCTCCAGCATGGGCGGATGTTTGTCTAGAGTCTGCGCTAGGGGCTGCGGGCGCGGCACAGGGCCCTTCTGGCCTTGGAGTGTGGGACTCTCTGCCCCCAGGACAGGGCAAGAGCCCGGCTCTGGATGGGCCCGTTACTAGCTGTGCCCCCCTTTGCAGGCCAGGAGGAGACAGGGTGCGTCCCACGCCCACAGTGCCCTCAGGAGTGCACCTGCCTGGACACGGTCGTTCGCTGCAGCAACAAACACCTCAAGTCCCTGCCCAAGGGGATCCCAAAGAACGTCACTGAGCTGTGAGTATCCCGGGCTCTGCCCGCCCGCCCCGGGCCATGGAGCCTGCTGGACACAGGGAGAGCGGGTCAGATTTCCCAGCAGGGGCTGCGAGGCGGGAGGGGGTGAGTCACAGACCAGCCGAGCCCTCGTCCCCCAGAGTCCAGGGTCACCCCCTGCACACTCAGGCCAGCTGATCCGCCCGGCCCCGGGCCCAGAGCTGTGTGCATCGCACGCTGGTGCAAACGCTGCTCTGTTACCCTGGTGTAACTCCAGAGGGACCCCACTGGCTTTGATGGCGAGCGGAGCTGGCCGTGGGGCTGGAGGTGTGAATTCCCGCCCCGGGAGAGGTGCCCACGCCAGCTCTGGCCCATCGTGAGGGGGGCTAGCCCTGAGCCAGAGGGGATTCCCCCTCCGCGGCGGCCCGGGAGAGCCCAGCCCTGTGAACCTGCCCCATGGTGCCCCGGGGCTCGGCTGGGCTGAGGCTGCTCCAAGGGGGGGGTCAGGGTAGCACCACCTCACTGGGCCCCAGAATGCCGCGGGGCGACCAGGTGAGTGACCCGCCCGCCGGGAGACGGGGGGCAGGAAACGCAGCTAACGGGGGCTGCACATTACAGTCGGGGGGGTTAATTGTTCACCCTCCTGTGACCCCCCCACGCCCCATCATTAAACAGAAGCAGAGCAAACCCTGGTTAGCAGTGGGCCCCCCCATGCCCCGGCTGGGCCGGCTGTCACCAGGCGTTCGTGCAGCACCCGCCGCACTGGGGCCCTGAGCTCGCCCGGTGCGGCACCCACGGGCCCTGCTCCCAGCAGGGGCTGCTGAACCGGCACCAGGCCCCGGCACCTGTCTGCACCGCGGGGCGAGCGCCCGACCTCAGGCTGCCGCACTAAACTGAACACGCTGCCCCGCCCCCTGCCCCGCCTCTCCTCTGAGACCCCGCCCCCTCCGAGGCCCCGCCCCTCTCACTCCATCCCCCCTCCCTCTGTCGCTCGCTCTCCCCACCCTCATTTTCACTCACTCGCTCATTTTCACCAGGCTGGGGGAGGGGGCTGGGGCCGGGATGAGGGGTTTGGGGTGCAGGAGGGGGATCCGGGCTGGGGGTGGAGCCGAGGGGTTCAGAGGATGGGAGGGCTCCGGGCTGAGGCAGGGGGTTGGGGTGTGGGAGGGGTAACGGGCTCCGGGCTGGGAGTGGAGCCGAGGGGTTCAGAGGATGGGAGGGGGCTCCGGGCTGAGGCAGGGGGTTGGGGTGTGGGAGGGGTAACGGGCTCTGGGCTGGGGGTGGAGCCGAGGTTCACAGGATGGGAGGGGCTCCGGGCTGAGGCAGGGGTTGGGGGGTGGGAGGGGTAACGGGCTCTGGGCTGGGCTGTGGGGGGGTGAGGGCTCCGGCTAGGGGTGCAGGTTCCAGGGTGGGGCCAGAAATGAGGGGTTCAGGGTGCGGCAGGGGGCTCCAGGCTGGGGAGGGGTTGGGATGTGAGGCGGGGTGAGGGCTCTGGGGTGGGGTCAGGGATGAGGATTTTGGGTGCAGGAGGGGCTGGGGCTGGCGCTGAGGGGCTCAGGAGGCAGGAGGGGGACCAGGGCTGGGGCAGGGGGTTGGGATGTGAGGGCCGGGGGGTGAGGGCTCCGGCTGGGGATGAGGGATTTGGGGTGCAGGAGGGGGCTGGGGCTGGCGCTGAGGGGTTCGGAGGGCAGGAGGGGGACCAGGGCTGGGGCAGGGGGTTAGGGCCTGGGAGGGGGTAAAGGGTTCAGGCTCCGGGTGGCGCTTACCTCTGGCAGCTCCCGGAAGCAGGGGCATGTCCCCCTCCGGCTCCTACGTGCTGCCCCCTCCTGAAGCACCAGCTCTGCAGCTCCCATTGGCTGGGAACCACGACTAGCTCGCACACACTTCCAGCCAGCCCACCTGGAGTCTCAGACAGACGCCACACACACGTGCACACTCACACACGTGTGCCCCCCCGCGGTCAGAGCGGGACCCCGATCCCCTGCATGGCTCTGGCAGTGCTCCGCTCGGTGCGGTGTCAGGGGGGCTCTGCACGGACGGACCCCAGGGCCGAACTGGGGCGGTTGGTCCTGCACCCCCACGTGAGCAGCGGCTTCCTGGGCGCAGCCCCGATGGGTGACGGGCCTTTGTTCTCTCCCGTAGTTACCTGGACGGCAATCAGTTCACGCTGGTCCCTGGGGAGCTCTCCTCCTTCCGATCCCTGCAGCTGGTGTAAGTATCCTGGCCCGGCCCCGGCGGCTGGGATCCCGGGGGCTGGGCTGGCTGAGACTCGAGCCGCAAAGGCCGGGCAGTGGGGGGGTCGGGGCGGCGAGCTGGCCAGTGGGCCGCACAGCCTGGCAGCTGTGACAAAGCTGGGATCAGCCCTCGGGGCTCCTGGCTGCGTGTGCGGAAGGTTTCTCAGCTGCTTTCCCGCGGGGGCCGGGACCGCGGGGGCCCTTCCAGGCTCTGGCAGGCCCAGCTTCTTCTGCCCACTCACCCCCAAATTCACCCCCTCTGCCCCGTCCCCTCCAGCCTGTCCCTGTCCCAGTCCCACATCCCGCTGCACTTCCCTGTTCAGGGCACAGCCCGGCACCTCTGCCGAGCAGCCCCCGGCGGCTCACGTCCAGCACCCAGAAACCAGGCACACACCGTTAGTCGCCCCTTTACGCGACTGGCCCAGCGTCTCACAGGAACTCTGTGGCAGAGGCAGGGACAGACTCCGGTGCTCCAGGGCAGCATTCGACTGCGTTAACCATGGACACCGAGCAATGGTGTAATCCCAGACCAAGAGGGGGGCCCCGGGGGCCGGCGCTAGCCCCCGCGCTGTGGCCAGGAACAGGAACGGGGTGACGGGCCCCACAGGGGACTGTGGGCAGAGGGCAGGCAGAGGACGTGCTCCGGTGCTGCAGGGATCAGGGCCGTGCTAGTGCTGGAGGGAAAATGCGCCTGTACATGGGGTGGAGGAGGGTTGCCGGGCTCTGTTCTGGCCTTTCCTAGCGACTCTGCAACTTTCATATTGTTCTTTTAATCCAGTTTTTAGCCCTGCCAGTCCCAGGCTCCTGCCAACCAACAGCCCCAGTCCTCTGGGGCCCGGCTCAGCAGCCTCCTTCCCCATCTACTCCTGGGCAGACCGAGCCTTGTTCTCCAGCCTCGGTCTCAGAAACAGCTGAACTGCTTTGGCTGAAACGTTCCCCGAAAATTCAGCCCGAGGCAGCCACCCGGCGAGGAAAGTTTCAGCCCACGTGGCTGAAGTTTTGGGGACCCTTCCTGACAGACGGTGCTCCCAGCCCCTGTCGAGGAAAGCCCACTCCCTTCTCTCTGGAGCCCCGGGAGTGCTTGTTCCCCGTCGCAGACCCTCCCCCTCCCCGCAGGCCCCGCGACGAGCTTCTCTCATCGGAGCTGAGAACTAAAACTCGCTGGATTTGCCAGTGGGCTCTGCCCCGGGGATGCGAAGCCGCCAGACGGAGGAGCTCTGAGGCAATGCCCAGTGGCTGGAGCCCACGGCGAATCCAGCCCACTGGCTGCCTCTGTGCTAACTCAGTGGTTTGCTGGGCAGAATCCCACCAGCAGCCGGACAATTCACTGCAGTAGCTCAGAGCCGTCCCCGGCTAGTGGCCCGTCACCGGCCACGGGGGTATTTGCTACTAGCCGTCGCCGACTGGCCGTTGTGGGCAGCCCCATCACACCGTCCCCTCCACACACGTGTCAGGCTCAGGCGTGAAGCCGGTTTGGCGTCTTGCCCCCGCGGCTCCCCTTGGGGGGCTGTTCCAGACCCTCACCCCTCTGGTGCTTAGAAACCTTCGCCTCATGTTGAGCCCAAACTTGTTTGTTTCCATTTGTCTGCGACGAAGCAGCGAACGACTTACCCAGCGTTGCAGCCCCGCTCGCCTCCCTAGGGCGAGTGGAACCTGCGTCACCCCCACCCCCCCCCGCAAAAATCACACCAGGCCACAAAAAGTCGCGACTGGCTTAGCACCCGGAGGGGGACCAGCAAGTACATGTGGAGCCTTCCCTTTGCCTCCTGGCGCCGGCACGGGCAGGGCTGGAGCCTAGCGTGGCAAGGGGAACGCTCAGCTCAGCGCCTGACTCGGCAGCTGGGGCTTACACGAACCACCAGCGGCCAGGAGACCTGCCAGCGACGTGAGCATTGGCAGCACTCGTTAACCGAGTGACACGTGGTTAAACTGCGACAGGAAACAGCTTCCTCCTGGAGCTGCCGGCGCGCAGCGTCCGGCCCCCAGTGGCCGAGGGGAGCCCGCAGTGGCAGAGGAATCACCACACCACCTGTAAGGCACCCAGGGGTGTCCTAGACTGGCCACAGGGGGCGGCATCTCCTGCAAAACCACTGTTCCCTCGGGGTGCCAGCCAGCGCCACCCCACGGGCTGGGGGGAGGCCGGGAGCCCAGCTCCAATGACCCCCCTGCTGCGCTTGTGTTTTCCAGTGACCTGAGCAACAACAAGATCAGCTCCTTGAGCAATTCCTCCTTCACCAACATGAGCCAGCTCACCACCCTGTAAGTCCCGGCCCGGGGCCGCGGCTCCTGGCCCAGCCGAGCGGAGGGCGGGCGAAGGCCGGGAGACAATAGGCCGGGCTTGCTGCTGAGGCCTCTGGGCTGTGCAGGCCAGCGGCCGGTGCCTGTACTAAGAAGAACCGTAATTAGCGGCCCTGCTGGAGGGCGCCCGAGAGGCGGGGTGCCCGGGGTGCGAGTGAGACGCCCGTTAGGGGGGAATGGCGCGGGAGCCGCCCAGGGGAGCCTCGCCGGGTGCGTGTCGGCGCTCAGGGGACGTGACCACGTGTTGTTTCCTCCTCTGTCTCCCCAGGATCCTCAGCTACAACGCCCTGCAGTGCATCCCCCTGCTCGCCTTCGAAGGGCTCCGGGCGCTCCGGCTGCTGTAAGTGCGTGGCCGTGCCCGGAGTGGTGCCCTGCCCTGCCCTGCTCACAGCACGGGGCCAGGGCGGGGCACAGGTGGCACCTCCGGGGCCCTGTCAGTGGCCTGCTTTGGGGGAGTGCTGAGCACCCACAGCTCCGGGGGGTGAGGTGTACGGTGTCAGGACGTGTGTCCCGGCTCGGCTCTGCAGCAGGAGGCTGGGGACGGTGCCGCCGGGCGGACGCTGTGCAGTGCAAGTGAACGGGGGGCTGGGGAAGGTGCCAGGCAGACGTGGTGCAGTGCCAGGGGACGGGGGGCTGGGGAAGGTGCCGGGCGGACGCTGTGCAGTGCCAGTGAATGGGGGGCTGGGGAAGATGCCAGGCAGACGCTGTGCAGTGCCAGGGGACGGGGGGCTGGGGAAGGTGCCGGGCAGACGCTGTGCAGTGGCAATGCCGGGGGGGGGGGGAAGGTGCCAGGCGGACGCTGTGCAGTGCCAGGGGACGGGGGGCTAGAAAAGGTGCCGGACGGACGCGGTGCAGTGCCAGGGGACGGGGGGCTGGAGAAGGTGCCGGGCGGACGCTGTGCAGTGCCAGGGGACGGGGGGCTGGAAAAGGTGCCGGGCGGCCGCGGTGCAGTGCCAGTGAACGGGGGGCTGGGGAAGGTGCCGGGCTGACGTGGTGCAGTGCCAGTGAACGGGGGGCTGGGGAAGGTGCCAGGCAGACGTGGTGCAGTGCCAGTGAACGGGGGGCTGGGGAAGGTGCCGGGCGGACGCTGTGCAGTGCCAGGGGACGGGGGGCTGGGGAAGGTGCTGGGCGGACGTGGTGCAGTGCCAGGGGACGGGGGGCTGGGGAAGGTGCCGGGCTGACGTGGTGCAGTGCCAGGGGACGGGGGGCTGGGGAAGGTGCCAGGCAGACGCTGTGCAGTGCCAGGGGCTGGGGGGCTGGGGAAGGTGCCGGGCTGACGTGGTGCAGTGCCAGGGGACGGGGGTCTGGGGAAGGTGCCGGGCTGACGTGGTGCAGTGCCAGGGGACGGGGGGCTGGGGAAGGTGCCGGGCGGACGCTGTGCAGTGCCAGTGAACGGGGGGCTGGGGAAGGTGCCGGGCGGACGGGGTGCAGTGCCAGGGGACGGGGGGCTGGGGAAGGTGCCGGGCGGACGCTGTGCAGTGCCAGGGGACAGGGGGCTGGGGAAGGTGCCGGGCTGACGTGGTGCAGTGCCAGGGGACGGGGGGCTGGGGAAGGTGCCGGGCAGACGTGGTGCAGTGCCAGGGGACGGGGTCTGGGGAAGGTGCCGGGCAGACGCTGTGCAGTGCCAGGGGACGGGGGGCTGGGGACGGTGCCGGGCGGCCGTGGTGCCGTCCCCGGGACGGGGGGCGGGGGAAGGTGCTGGGCGGACGCTGTGCAGGGCCAGGGGACGGGAGGCTGGGGAAGGTGCCGGAGGACGCTGTGCAGTGCCAGGGGCCGGGGGCTGGGGAAGGTGCCGGGCGGACGCTGTGCAGTGCCAGGGGACGGGGGGCTGGGGAAGGTGCCGGGCGGACGCTGTGCAGTGCCAGGGGACGGGGGGCTGGGGAAGGTGCCGGGCGGACGCTGTGCAGTGCCAGGGGACGGGGGGCTGGGGAAGGTGCCGGGTGGACGCTGTGCAGTGCCAGGGGCTGGGGGGCTGGGGAAGGTGCCGGGCGGACTCTGTGCAGTGCCAGGGGACGGGGGGCTGGGGAAGGTGCTGGGCGGACGCTGTGCAGTGCCAGGGGACGGGGGGCTGGGGAAGGTGCTGGGCGGACGCTGTGCAGTGCCAGTGAACGGGGGTGGAGGTGGGCGAGGGGCGGGACTGCTGCTCCGCTGACTCCATGTGGCTATAGCCCGAGTGTCTGAGCTGCCTGGGTGTCCCTCCGGGCACTGCGCTGGGCGGGCGCGTGCCTGGCTCTGATGGAAGTGCACCGGCTGCCCCGGTGGCACACTCTGGCCCTGTGCTGGCATCAGCCTTGATCCCAAGCTGCCGGCGCCCTCTGGCCTCAGAGCCTCTTGTTCCCACAGGTCTCTGCATGGCAACGACGTCTCCGGCCTGCCAGAGGGCATCTTCGCCGATGTCACCTCCTTGTCCCACCTGTGAGTAGCTCCCTGCGCCTGGCTGCCCCGGGAAGGCCGCACGGTGCCAGGCTGGGCTCCCTGCAGAGCCCAGAGATCGCAGACAGGCCCCAAAGGGCAGGAGAGAATCACTGCCGGGTGTGGGGGGGTCTTTCCTTCTGGGGTCAGCGCCATCGGGCCACACCTGGGGCCGGGTTCCAGCTTCTCTCTGCAGCCTGGCGGGCGCCATGTGGCCGAGGCCTTGCCGTCACCGCCGTGCGACCTGTGCCGCGAGTGCTGCCCCGGCCATGCCCCCGGCTCCCTGCCGCGTGATGTGGGGCTGCAGCTCCAGTGCCGCTGACGCGGGACCCAGCAAGTGCAGAGGGGACCCGGCTGCTCCGTGCTGCTGGCGGGCGCCATCCCTCTGCGCTGCGGGGCCGGGCGGCTTCTCGGCTTTTTAGCTACGATCCCACTGGCCCAGGCCAGCCAGCCCCTGATGGGGGCACCGCAGCAGGCGGGCAGCCAAGGGCCGAATCCCCGGGGAGCAGGACGTGCCCTGGGGCAGCGGCGTCCGATTGCTCCTAGGAGGGGGGCTCCGGGGGGGGCGGGCAGGACTGCCTCCTTCCCAGGGCACCGTGGAGCAGGCCGGGACAGGCCAGGACGCCACTCGCCTGGCTCTGGGGAAGGGGGGGCTCCCGCCTGCCCCAGGGGCTGGAGCTGCTCCCGGCTCTGCAGCTGGCGCTGGCTTTGTGGGAGCGGTGTGCCCCCTGGAGGAGGTGCCTTGGCACTGCACCCTTGTGTCCCCGCACCCGCGGGTGGGGGGCACCTGCAGCCGCCATGGAGCGCCGGCCCTGCCAGCTGGCCTCGCTCAGCCCAGGGGCTGCGAAGGGAGTAGGGCCAGGCGGGCTCGTCCCGCCCCGGGCCAGGGGCCAGGTCTCGCTGACTGGCCTTTGCTCTTGTCTCCCCTGTGCAGCGCCATCGGGGCCAACCCCCTGCACTGCGACTGCCGCCTGCGCTGGCTCTCGGGCTGGGTCAAAACGGGCTACAAGGAGCCCGGCATCGCCCGCTGCGCCGGCCCGCCCGACATGGAAGGCAAGCTGCTGCTCACCACCCCGGCCAAGAAGTTTGAGTGCCAAGGTGAGGGGCCCATTCAGCGCCTGGGCACCGACAGGGTCCCATGGATCTGACCCCTGCCCTGGCTGTCACCCCCGCGGGCTAACGCCGGAGCGAATGGGCCGGCTGGGGTCGCTGCAGGCAGGGGATCGTGTGCTGCCGTGGGTCACATGCAGAGCTTGGACCCAGGGGGTCCTGAGCCCTACACCCAGCTCTGAGACACCTTCTCCATGTGGCAAAGCCCCGCCCCAACCCTGTGCCTCAGTTTCCCTCCGCTGATCCTCCTGGGCTGTTGTGAGCGTCAGAGACGTCAGGGCCACGAGGGACCCTGCCGAGCAGCCCATTGGACGTCCTGCACAGCACAGGCCGGGGAACCTGCCCTGGATTCTGCCTCCAGCCCTGTCGCACTGGAGTACGTCTACCCCTGGCCGCAGCGGGTGGGCTCAGCCGACGGGGGCTCGCAGCGCTAAGCTCGGCTGTGCAGACGTTGCGGCTCAGGCTGCAGCCCGGCTTCCGGGCCCCAGAGCCCAGACGTCTCCCCAGCAGCTTTCCCCGAGGATTGGCAGGGACTGAAACGGAGCCGCTCCGCCGCGCCAGGCTCCCGTTCGATGGGCTAGTGGCCATTGCAAACGAGACCCCCACAAAGCGGCCTTGGCACACGGGGAGCGGGGCAGGAGCTGGCTGGCTGAGGGGGGCTCGGCCTGGGGCGGGCGTGTGGCCAGTGGGGGCCTGCGGGGAGGGGTTCTTGGCCCTACGCTGTGTAACGTCTGTAACAGGGACCCACAAACAGTCACTAGCCCCAGGTGTGCGGTGACTTGGCGAGCTGGGGACGCTCGGAGGGGTCGATACCCGGAGCGCTGAGGAACGGCTGAAAACGGGGGGTGTTCAGGCTGGAGACGGCTGCGGGGGGGCCTGAGAGCGTTCTAAAGGGGACGGGGATCCGGTCCCCACGCCCACTGCAGGCCGGACAAGCAGCCGGGGATTTCGGTTTGGTGTTCGGAAAACGAAGGCTCAGGGCAGCAAATCTCTGGGCCAGGCTCCCGCGGGAGGCTGCGGGATCCCCATCGTGGGGGTTAGACACACGCCTGGCAGGGCTGGTTGGGGGACGGCCTCGCTGCCTGACAGGGCCGTGGCTCTGCCTGCGTTTCGTACGGCTCTGTAACGAGCTCTGGGCACAAGCACTCGCCCGACAGGGGACGCCGTCCTGGGAAGCACGAGGGTCAGGGTGGCCACTCAGCTGAACAGGAGCTCCCAGTGGGAGGCCAGAAGGGCCAGTGCGACCCTGGGCTGCATGAACAGGGGGCTCCAGAAGGAGCAGGGAGGTTCTTTTACCTCTGGGTTGGGCACTGGTGTGACCGCTCCTGGGCTCCTGTGTCCAGTGCTGGTGCCACAAAGCCAAGAAGGATGCGGGTAGATTGGGGGGTCAGAGAAGAGCCACGGGAAGGATTAAAGGGTTAGAAAACCTGCCTGATCGTGTGACTCAAGGAGCTCGCTCTATTTAGCTCAACAAGGAGGTGGCTAAGGGTGGCTGGAGCCCAGCCTGCCGGCACTGCCTGGGAACAGGTGTTTAACCCTCCGGCCGAGGAAGGTCTCCCACGGGCCAGTGGCTGGATGTGCAGATGGGAAACAGTGTTTCTTTACCAGTGACAGTCACTAGCCACTGGAACGCGTTACCCGGCCTCGGGCGGATTCTCCATCACCGGCCATTGCCGAACGGAGCTGGGCGGTTTCTGGCCTGGTGCAGAGCACAGTGACTCCAGGGCCATCGCGTGGCTCGTGCTGGGCACAGCTCAGATGAGGTGATCACAGGGCTCGTGGCCGTGGCCGCGCTGAGTCTGGTTCAGGGGCTGGAAACCTGCCGTAGGGCAGGAGGCGGCTGGAGCTCCGGCTGCTCAGTGTCTGCTGGCTGGGAGGTGGCTCGATCCCGGTCTGTGTGTGTCGCCCTGGGGAGGGGAGGTTTGGCTAGGGACAGCCCTGCTGGAGCCAGACATCCCCATTGAACAGGGAGGACAATTACCCACTGGCCCCTCGCAGGGCACGGGGCGGGTTCCCCTCGCTGGAGGCTTTGCAGCGGACGGCTCTCTCTGAACCAGTTCCAGGAGCTCGGGGCCGTGGGGAGGGTCCCTGGCCTGGGTTGTGCCGGCGGTCAGACGGGGCAATCAGACTGGCCATAGACCCCTGCTCCTGCGCCCCGGGCCCCCAGCCCATTGCAGCTGGGGCGCTGCCCTGCTGTGCTCCAGGGACAGTCATGCTGCGCTCGGCGCCGGCTGCCGGGCACGGTGGTCGAACACCTCCCTGCGTAGCCCGGCCGTGGCTTAGCCGGCCCTGGGAGTACGGCCCCGAGCACGAAGCGCCGTGGCTCAAACGGCGGCTGGGCCTGTGCCTCCGCGTCCCCCCACACGGTCACACGCTGCCAGCGGGCTCCAGGGACCCTCCCTCGTAACTCTCGGGACCTTCCCCCCGCCAGGTCCGCCGGCCCTGAGCATCCAGGCCAAGTGTGACCCCTGCCTCTCCAGCCCGTGCCAGAACCAAGGCACCTGCCACAAGGACCCGCTGGCCGCCTACCGCTGCGCCTGCCCCAGCGGGTACAAGGTGAACGGGGGGGAAGGGGCTGGGCATTCGTTCGCTGTCGCTGCCTCCCGCTGCATGTCACAGGCAGCAAGACGTGAGCAGGAGCCCAGGGCTCTGCCAACACCCCAGATCGAGGGGGGGCACTCGCACCCACTGCCTGCTGGGCTCAGCTGCTGCCCCCCGAGCCTGCCTGGCGGGGCACCGCGCCCCACAGGATGGGGCTCTGCCAGGGGATTGCCCATGAAAGGGTCCAGGGACTGTACGGGGACCGCGCAGCCCGTGCTGTGACCAGCTCCTAGCGTCCAGCTCTCCGTCCCCAGGGCAAGGACTGCGAGGAGCCCGTGGACAGCTGCTCCAGTAGCCCCTGTGCCAACGGCGGGACCTGCCAGCCCCCGGAGCGGGAGGGAGCCGGGTTCACGTGAGTGCGAGCGTGGGGGTTACGGCTGTGGGACCCCTGGAGATGGGGCGGCACTGGGTGCCTAGCGCAGGGTCGTGTGACGCTGCACCGTGGCTCCCAGGGTGGATCTGGGACTCGCCTGCCGCCGGCATGGCTGGGGTTCCCGGCTCCCCACCCCACGCACTCTGGGCCGGAGCAGAGTCTGGAGACCTGCCGCGGGACGGCTCAGTGCGGCGGGGGTGGTCTGTGCGGCCGGCTCCCAGGGCGCATCCCCCAGAGCTGCGCTCAGTGTCTCTCCGAGGGGCTGCGAGCACCTGGCTGGGAGCGAGGGGGGAACTCCTGCAGCTTGAGACCTGGGCCCAGCTGCCGTGCAAGCTCAGAGCCCGGGGGGCTGGGACCCCGCGGGCCAAGGCCGGGTGGGGCTGGCTGGGGGGCGGGAGCAGGGAGGTGCTGGAGACGGTGCAGCGAGGGACTGGGGGGCCGTGCTGCAGCCCACGGGCCGTGGGGCAGGGATACTGGGCGCCCCCCCATCCCTGCATGTGCTCTGCTCTGTCCCTCAGACAGGAGCCCCCCATGCCGCCGGGCCCAGCCGCTCGCCCTGTTCCCCGGCGATGAGAGCTCAGTGCCAGGGCAGGTGCCCGGGGGCGATTCCCCTGGCAGGTCTGTGTGCCAGGCCGGTCCCTGCAGGCGGGGGCCCAGCCGGGCCCAGCCGCCAGCCCTGGGAGCGGGGCTCACGCACTCCCCACGGGACGCCGGAGGCAGCCTGGTCTCTTCCCGCGCCCCAGAGAAACGTCACTGCGGAGGGAGGGAGCCAATGGGCCCCAGGAAGCGTGGCACAGCCAGCCCTGCCCCCACGTGCCCCCCCCGACACCAGCGCCCACGCTGGATGGCCTCAGCCCGTCGCCACGGCAACCCAGCCTCCGCGCCAGCCAGCCTGGTGTTTGGGGGTTTGCAGAGCTCACCAAGCAGCCCCGACCCCGGGGGAGGGCAGCACGGCCCTGGGCCCACAGCCAGCCACCCCCAGCCTCCTTTGCACACACACGTGTGTACACATGTAACACGCACATGCATGCTGCACCCATCTACGCATGTGCAGTGCGTGCACACACCAGCAACACGCACACACGTGCACATGCACACACAGTCGCACACGGCACTTGCACACACACTCACGCGCACACACACAAACTGTGCACATGCACACACACACTCACACACGCACACACACACACTGGCAGAGACGTGAACTGAGGCTGAGCAGAGATTTCAGGCCAGGCAGGTTCTTGGAACTGCTGGGTTTGGTGCGTCCCAGTAATTCATCCGTAAGGGCTGAACACGGGCCCAGCTCATGACGGGGCGTCCTGTGAGCTCCCGCCCCTTTACAACACGGGACTCACAGCTGGCCCTGAGCCTGGCCCGGGCCTGGGTGCATCCTGGGCTGGGCCTGTGCAGAGCCCGTCCTGGGTTCCCGCTGATCCGCGCGGTGCCGCAGCCCTCACCCCGGTGCCCGCGCTGCAACGGGCACCAGGCCTCAGGGCGCTTCCTGCAGCAGGCGAAGCCCAGCCCAGTCCTGGAGCCTTTCCTGGCCTGATCCTCTCTGCAGCTCTGCGCCAGTTCAGAGCTAGCGGGCACTGGGCACAGGGTTTAATCACCAGCATTGCCACAGCCATGCCCGGCTCTGGGCGGGAGGGGGATAGAGCCCAGGACTCCTGGGTTCCACCCATGCCCGGCTCTGGGCAGGATGGGGACAGAGCACAGGACTCCTGGGTTCCGCCCGTGCCCGGCTCTGGGCAGGATGGGGACAGAGCACAGGACTCCTGGGTTCTGCCCGGCTCTGGGCAGGAGGGGGATAGAGCACAGGACTCCTGGGTTCTGCCCGGCTCTGGGCGGGAGGGGGATAGAGCCCAGGACTCCTGGGTTCCGCCCGTGCCCGGCTCTGGGCGGGAGGGGGACAGAGCACAGGATTCCTGGGTTCTGCCCAGCTCTGGGTGGGAGGGGGACAGAGCACAGGACTCCTGGGTTCTGCCTGTGCCCGGCTCTGGGCGGGAGGGGGATAGAGCACAGGACTCCTGGGTTCCACCCATGCCCGGCTCTGGCGGGAGGGGGACAGAGCACAGGACTCCTGGGTTCCGCCCGTGCCCGGCTCTGGGCGGGAGGGGGACAGAGCACAGGACTCCTGGGTTCCGCCCGTGCCAGGCTCTGGCGGGAGGGGGACAGAGCACAGGACTCCTGGGTTCCGCCCGTGCCCGGCTCTGGGCGGGAGGGGGATAGAGCACAGGACTCCTGGGTTCCGCCCGTGCCCGGCTCTGGGCGGGAGGGGGATAGAGCCCAGGACTCCTGGGTTCCGCCCGTGCCCGGCTCTGGGCGGGAGGGGGACAGAGCACAGGACTCCTGGGTCCCGCCCCGAGGGATTGCGCGCCGGGGGCTAGAGCAGGGAGCTGCCGGGTGCGGCTGGTTCTAGTCCCAGCCCTTTCGCTGCCTTGGGGCGTCTCCTCGGAGCTCTGGGTGTCGGTTCCCCCGGGGACAGGGGGTCCCCCTCTCCCAGGGGGGTGCGGGGTCCAAGGCAGCCGTGTCTGCAAAGGGCAGGCGGTGCTGCCCCTGGCCCCCTGGGCGTCGCTCGCTCCATTGACTGTCCCGGGAACGCGAGCGGGGGCGGGGGGTGTCTGGTGACAATTGCTGCAGAGCCAGCAGGGGGCGCTGCGCAGTGGTTTTGGGGCTGTTTGGAGCCAGCCCAGCCGTGGGGTTAGCCGGGCGGCTGGGTCTGTGGGGTTACCTGTGGGCTGTTCTCCTCCCCGCCTGGCAGGTGCCTTTGTGCAGCAGGATTCGAGGGGCCGACCTGCAGCGCCATCACCGACGCCTGCCGGGACCAGGACCAGGCCTGTGCCAACGGGGGCACCTGCGTTCCTGGGCTCGGAAACGCCACCTGTCTGTGCCAGCCCCACTACACAGGTAAGGGGCAGGAGGGGCCCTCCCAGGGCTGCCAGGGAATCGGCCTCCGAGGGCCCCAGCCGGGCAGTCTGGGTGGAAGGGCCAGAGCCCCTCCCCAGGAGGAGAAAGCTCTCCCTGTCCGCCTGCCCCCACTGCCAGCCGTGCCAGTCCCGCCCTGCTCCCCTGAGCTGGGCCCTGCCGCTGGGCAGATGGTGACATCCGGTGTCCCAGCCCATGCCCATGGGGGCTGGGTCCTGCGGCTTGTGCCAGGGGGACATTTCACAGGCCAGGCCTCTCCCTGACCCGGAGCCGAATGGGCGGGGCGGGGCGGGGCGGGGCGGGGCCGGGAGGCCTGGCTGGGCACCGGGGGGGAAGCCTGGAGAGCACATGGCCTGGGGACCTTCTCTGCCAGGCTGCGGTGCCCTGTGCCAGCCTCCCGCACAGACCCGCCTGCATGCTCCCCGTGGCCGTGGGGACAGCTCCCCTCCCTCCCGCCCGTCTCGCTGAGCCGGGCCCAGGGGGAGCTCGGGGCAACAGGCTGGGAGGGGGCCGTGCTGGCACTGCCCACCCCCAGCAGCGCTGCCCGCTGAGCCTGGCCTCTCCCCTCCCTTGTCCAGGACGGGCCTGCGAGGAGCTGCTGGATCTCTGCTCCATGGAGCTCAGCCCCTGCCAGCCCCGTGCCCAGTGCGTCGTCACCGCCGAGGGGCCCCGGTGAGTACCCGCCCACGAAGGGTTAAACCCCCCTGTTCCCTGCCCGTGTGGCTGGGCACAGGGCACCTGGGGCTGCCCCAGACATGGCACGGGCACGAGCCCAGAGACCCCCAGTCCTCAGGCATGGGGGAGGGGCAGCGCCTGTCACCGCAGTGTCTGAATCGGGACCCCGGGGCTCCCCTCCCTTGGGCCGCAGCGGGCAGCGCTGGGGCTGGGGCACCGGCTGCACGGACCCGCAGCCGGGCGACACCGGGGGGCCAAGTGCCTTTGGCCTGGCCCCTTTCTGGGCGTCCCTCTGGGGCGGTTTGCCCTGGTGCCGGAGGGCCCGGGCACAGACCCCCCGGTGCTGGGAGCAGGGACGTCCCAACAGACACTGCCCGACCTGCTGCCCGGTGGCGTCCCGGTGCTACCCTGTGCGCCCTGGCGTCTCGCCTGCGTCCCAGGGCTGGGACTCACGCTGCTCGGGGGGCAGCCAGCGCCTAGCGCTCCGGGGCGCTGGGACCCGCCAGCGCTGAGAGTCAAAGGGTCCCCTGGCGCGGAGTGGGGAGCCCGGCCGAGCCTGAGGAGCAGATTGTCCCAGAGTCCCCGGGCGATGCTCTGGAACTGCTCCCCACCAAGCCAGGCAGGACTCTGGGAGCCTCCTCTCCCTCGGAGCAGCCTGTCTGCAGGGCAAGAAGCTCCCACGGCTTCACCTCCTGGGTCTCTCCTTGGAGCATTCAGCATCCTCTGCCCCTCCGTGCGCTTCCCACAGCGAGTCCGCCCAGGCGGGGTCCTGGGGAAGCCACAGGGTCCTGCACCCCCACTTCGCAGTCAGACGTGACTCTCAGCCAGCCAGTAACACAGAGGTTTATTCAATGACAGGAACAGGGTCTAACACAGAGCTTGTAGGTACAGAGAACAGGACCCCTCGGCCGGGTCCATCCTGGGGGCAGTGAGCCAGACCCCCACGTCTGCACTTCACTCCTCGTCCCCAGCCAGCCCCAGACTGACACCCCCTCCAGCCCCTCCTCCTCTGCTCAGCTCCTTTCCAGGGCCAGGGGGTCACCTGACCCCTTTGTCTCCAACACCTTCAGCTGGCACCTTTGCAGAGGAGGGGCCCAGGCCATCAGTTGCTAGGAGACAGTGTCAGGCATTTAGGTGCACTGGCCCTTTGCTCTGCAGCAACCACACCCCCTGCTCCCCCCACCTGGATATTAAGATCTGCAGAGGGGACACTGAGGCACCAACCCAGTATTCAGAGCAAACATTACGAACAGTCCCAGTTCGTCACACAGATTCAGCTCCGCCATGTCCCCACGGGCAGGAGGGGGAGCGGGGCTGGCACAGGGCGGGGGCCAGGCAGTGCCCAAGCACAGGGACAGTGGGACCTACCCCTGCCCTGGCCCAGAGCTGGGCTGGGGGGGGCCAGAGGATCTCTGGGCTCGTCGGAGCTGGGCTGGGGGGGCCGGAGGATCTCTGGGCTCGTCGGAGCTGGGCTGGGGGGGCCGGAGGATCTCTGGGCTCTGCCCGGAGCTGGGCTGGGGGGGGCCGGAGGATCTCTGGGCTCGGCGGAGCTGGGCTGGGGGGGCCGGAGGATCACTGGGCTCGTCGGAGCTGGGCTGGGGGGGCCGGAGGATCTCTGGGCTCTGCCCGGAGCTGGGCTGGGGGGCCCGGAGGATCTCTGGGCTCGTCGGAGCTGGGCTGGGGGGCCGGAGGATCTCTGGGCTCATCGGAGCTGGGCTGGGGGGGCCGGAGGATCTCTGGGCTCGTCGGAGCTGGGCTGGGGGGGCGGAGGATCACTGGGCTCGTCGGAGCTGGGCTGGGGCGGAGGATCTCTGGGCTCGGCGGAGCTGGGCTGGGGGCCGGAGGATCTCTGGGCTCGTCGGAGCTGGGCTGGGGGGGCCGGAGGATCTCTGGGCTCGTCGGAGCTGGGCTGGGGGGGCCGGAGGATCACTGGGCTCGTCGGAGCTGGGCTGGGGGGGCCGGAGGATCGATGGGCTCGTCGGAGCTGGGCTGGGGGCGGAGGATCTCTGGGCTCGCCGGAGCTGGGCTGGGGGCCGGAGGATCACTGGGCTCGCCGGCGCGGGGCTGGGGGGGGGCCAGAGGATCCCTGGGCTCGTCGGAGCTGGGCTGGGGCGGAGGATCTCTGGGCTCGTCGGAGCTGGGCTGGGGGCCGGAGGATCTCTGGGCTCGTCGGAGCTGGGGTGGGGGGGCCGGAGGATCTCTGGGCTCGTCGGAGCTGGGCTGGGGGGGCCGGAGGATCTCTGGGCTCGTCGGAGCTGGACTGTGGGGGGCCGGAGGATCTCTGGGCTCGTCGGAGCTGGGCTGGGGGGGCGGAGGATCACTGGGCTCGGCGGAGCTGGGCTGGGGGGGCCGGAGGATCTCTGGGCTCGGCGGAGCTGGGCTGGGGGGGCCGGAGGATCTCTGGGCTCGTCGGAGCTGGGCTGGGGGGGCGGAGGATCTCTGGGCTCGTCGGAGCTGGGCTGGGGGGGCCGGAGGATCTCTGGGCTCGTCGGAGCTGGGCTGGGGCGGAGGATCTCGGGGCTCGTCGGAGCGGGGCTGGGGGGGCGGAGGATCACTGGGCTCGGCGGAGCTGGGCTGGGGCGGAGGATCTCTGGGCTCGCGGAGCTGGGCTGGGGGCCGGAGGATCTCTGGGCTCGTCGGAGCTGGGCTGGGGGGGGCCGGAGGATCTCTGGGCTCGTCGGAGCTGGGCTGGGGGGGGCCGGAGGATCTCTGGGCTCGTCGGAGCTGGGCTGGGGGGGCCGGAGGATCTCTGGGCTCGGCGGAGCTGGGCTGGGGCGGAGGATCTCTGGGCTCGTCGGAGCTGGGCTGGGGGCCGGAGGATCTCTGGGCTCGCGGAGCTGGGCTGGGGCGGAGGATCACTGGGCTCGGCGGAGCTGGGCTGGGGGCGGAGGATCTCTGGGCGCGGCGGAGCTGGGCTGGGGGGGCCGGAGGATCTCTGGGCTCGGCGGAGCTGGGCTGGGGGGGCCGGAGGATCTCTGGGCTGCCGGAGCTGGGCTGTGGGGCCGGAGGATCTCTGGGCTCGTCGGTGCGGGGCTGGGGGGGGCCGGTGGATCTCTGGGCTCGTCGGAGCTGGGCTGGGGGGGGCCGGAGGATCTCTGGGCTCGGAGCTGGGCTGGGGGCGGAGGATCACTGGGCTCGGCGGAGCTGGGCTGGGGCGGAGGATCTCTGGGCTCGTCGGAGCTGGGCTGGGGGGGCCGGAGGATCTCTGGGCTCGGCGGAGCTGGGCTGGGGGGGGGGCGGTGGATCTCTGGGCTCGTCGGAGCTGGGCTGGGGCGGAGGATCTCTGGGCTCGTCGGAGCTGGGCTGGGGGGGGGCGGCGGAGGATCTCTGGGCTTGGCGGAGCTGGGCTGGGGGCCCGGAGGATCTCTGGGCTCGTCGGAGCTGGGCTGGGGGGGGCGGAGGATCTCTGGGCTCGGCGGAGCTGCACGTGGCACCTTCCCTTAGGCTTGTTTCCGGGGGAGCAGCTGCCCCCTTGCAGCGGCAGGACGTGGCGGCTCTGAGCAAGGTGCCTCTCCCCCCAGGTGTGAGTGCGCCCCCGGCTACGGGGGGGACAACTGCAGCCTGGACGATGCCTGCCGGGACCACCGCTGCCAGCACGGTGCCCAGTGCCAGGCCGAGGGGACCGGCTACTCCTGCCTCTGCAGGCAGGGCTACAGGTGAGGCCGGCAGAGCCGCGTGGCGCCGCGGGGAGAGGGGGCTGCCCGCCCTGTGGGGGGGGCGTGCGATGCCCAGCGCCGCTAGGCGGGTGCCCGGTGGTCTCCCCAGCACCCCGTCCTGCTCCCTGCACACGTCCCGGGCGGGGCCCAGCATGGGCCGTGCAGCTGGGGGTGAGGGGCCTCGTGGTCCGGGGAGTCTGCCCCAGTGCGGCCGAGGGGGGCCAGAACCTGCCTAGCTTTGCTCTCGGGGGTTGGCTGTGGGGGCCGTCGCCCTCAGCACCCAGCGCCCCCTGCACCTGCTGTGTGGAGGCTGAGCCGGGCCTGGCCCGGTGCTCCAGCCCCTGCTCCGGGAGGGGCCGGCCGCCCGGGGCGCACGGGCTCCTCTCACCACGGTGCCGGCCCGTCCCTCTCCCCAGCGGGCAGCTGTGTGAGCTGCCGCCTCGCGCCCAGCCCGGTCTCTGCCCGCGGGCCGAGTGCCAGAACGGGGCCGAGTGCCTGGAGCTGGGCAGCCGCGCCGTGTGCCGCTGCCCCCCCGGCTTCGGGGGCCCCAAGTGCGAGAAGCTGCTGAGCGTCAACTTCGTGGACCGGGACACGTACCTGCAATTCACCGACCTGCACAACTGGCCACGGGCCAACATCACGCTGCAGGTACGGGCCTGTGCCGGCCCCGCCACACCCCTCAGCCACCGGGCACGGCCCCTGCCAGGGCTGCCCCGGGGCTGCTGCAGGGCCGGCGCGTGGGGCGAGCAGGGGGGACTAGGTGCTAAGGGGCAGAGCTGGGTGCCAGGGGGGTGCAGGGAGGTGGGGCTAAGGGCGGGGCTAAGAGCAGGTGGGGTGCAGGGAGGTGGGGCTGGGGGGGTGGGTCTCAGTGCAGGTGGGGTGCCGGGAGGTGGGGCTGGGTGCCAGGGGGATGAAGGGAGGTGGGGCTGGGGGCGGGGCTGGGTGCCGGGGGGGGTGCAGGGAGGTGGGGCTGGGGGCGGGGCTGGGTGCCAGGGCGATGCAGGGGGGCGGGTGCCGGGTGCCCGGGGGGTGCAGGGAGGTGGGGCTGGGGGCGGGGCTGGGGGCAGGGAGGTGGGGCTGGGGCAGGGCTGGGTGCCAGGGCGTGCAGAGGCGGGTGCCGGGCGCCAGGGGGGTGCTGGGGATCTGCCCAGGCTGGCTGCTGGGCCGTGGCACCTGGTCTGACGCCCCCTCCCCCCGCCGGCCAGGTCTCCACGGCCGAGGACAACGGGATCCTGCTGTACAACGGGGATCGGGACCACATGGCCGTGGAGCTGTACCAGGGCCACGTGCGGGTCAGCTACGACCCCGGCAGCTACCCCAGCTCGGCCATCTACAGGTACCGCCCCCGCCCCGCCAGCCGCGGCGCCGGGGGGCAGCCCCTTGGGGGGGCAGCCTGAGCCCCCCGCCCCTCCAGCCCCCGCCCCTGCCCCTGCCCCTGCCAGAGCCGTACCCGTGATGTGGGGCCTGGGGCACAGCCCCTGCCCCCCTGCCCCTGCACCGGGCCCCCAGCCGTGTCCCACAGGCTGGCCGGAGAGCCTGGCCCGTCCCCGGAGGGCTCTGCCAGGCCTGGCACTGTCCCACCCGCCCCCAGCGCGGCTGGCCGGAGTGGCACTGACGGGGAGCAGCCTGGCATGGATGCCCCAGTGTAGACAAGGTCAGCGCCCCCCAGCTCAGTGCAACCGCACCCCTGACAGCGGTGCCAGCCCTGAGCCCTGACCCCCAGTCTGTGCGCTGGGATAGCATCCCCGCCCCCCGGGCCTAGGCACAGCCCCCCACGCCAGACACTGACTGCTGCGAGTGTGGGCAGCTGGAGGGGTGGGTGGGGCTGGGCTCCGTCACTAACCCCGGGATCTGGCCCTGCCCCCAGCGCCGAGACCATCAACGACGGGCAGTTCCACACGGTGGAGCTGGTGACGTTCGAGCAGATGGTGAATCTCTCCATCGACGGGGGCAGCCCCATGACCATGGACGGCTTCGGCAAGCCCCACACGCTGAGCAGCGAGGCGCCACTCTACGTGGGAGGTGGGTCCCGGAGCTGGGGCGCCCGGCTCGGGGGAGGGTTCCTGGGGCTGAGCTCGGCCAGGGGAGGCCTTGGGGAGGCTGGCACAAGGGGCTTGGCAGGGGGCGGGCCCAGGCTGGCGGTCAGCCAGGGCGGGTGGGGGAGGCTTCGCTGGGCCCAGGAGGGAGGGGATGGCGGCGCTCGGATCTCTCTGCGCTGTGGGGGCTGGGTGCCCCGTGTGCCCGCCTCACGCCCGCCTCACCCGCTCTCTGCCAGGCATGCCGGTGGACGTGAACTCGGCCGCCTTCCGCCTCTGGCAGATCCTCAACGGCACCAGCTTCCACGGCTGCATCCGCAACCTCTACATCAACCACGAGCTGCAGGACTTCACCAAGACCCAGATGAAGCCGGGGGTGGTGCCGGGCTGCGAGCCCTGCCGCAAGCTGTACTGCCTGCATGGCCTGTGCCAGCCCGACGCCGCCCACGGCCCCGTCTGCCACTGCGAGCCGGGCTGGGCAGGGCCGCACTGCGACCAGCAGGCCCACAGCCCCTGCCAGGGCCACAAGTGAGTGTGGGGCCAGCCCCTTCCCCACGGGCTGCCAACGCTGGCCCCTCGCGGCATCAGCAGCAAAGCCCCCAGCTGGCGCAGCAGGGGCTGCAGGTCGGGAGTGAGGGGCACCGGCAGAGCTGGGGGGGCAGAGATGGGCTGGCAGGGGCTGCGGGTCGGGAGTGAGGGGCACCGGCAGAGCTGGGGGGGCAGAGATGGGCTGGCAGGGGCTGCGGGTCGGGAGTGAGGGGCCCCGGCAGAGCTGGGGGGGCAGAGACGGGCTGGCAGGGGCTGCGGGTCGGGAGTGAGGGGCCCCGGCAGTATTGGGCTGGCGGGGGCTGCGGGTCGGGAGTGAGGGGCCCCAGCCGTATTGGGCTGGCGGGGGCTGCGGGTCGGGAGTGAGGGGCCCCAGCCGTATTGGGCTGGCAGGGGCTGCAGGTCGGGAGTGAGGGGCCCCGGCAGAGCTGGGGGGGCAGAGATGGGCTGGCAGGGGCTGCAGGTCGGGAGTGAGGGGCATCGGCAGAGCTGGGCTGGCAGGGGCTGCAGGTCGGGAGTGAGGGGCACCGGCAGGGCTGGGCTAGCAGGGGGCTGCGGGTCGGGAGTGAGGGGCCCCGGCAGAGCTGGGGGGGGCAGAGACGGGCTGGCAGGGGCTGCAGGTCGGGAGTGAGGGGCCCCGGCAGAGCTGGGGGTGGGGGAGGAATGAGCAGCGTACGGGGCAGCGGGCGCATGCTGCGTATGTGCCGCGCTCCCGCTGGTGCTGCCAGCTGCTCCCTTGCATGAGCCCCGAGGCCACACGCAGCCAATGACGGGCCTGGCTGGGGATGGGCAGCGCGGCCCCGGGTGGCTGAGTCCGAGCCGGGCCCGGCAGGACCGTTGCCAGGGAAGGAGCAGGCCGGGAGTAGCCGGCGTAGCCAGCTCGGATCTGCTGAGTTGCTGGGGGTGACGTGCCAGGGTTGGTACCAGCCCCGGGGGAGGCGGGGGGGAGGTGTTCGCCTTCACGCTCTCTGCTGCCAGGGGCTGCTCCGTGGGCGCTGTCCCGGTGGGTCACTGAGGCCGTGATGGGCTGCCTGGCCTACGGCTAAACCCCTGGGCCAAGGCCCCTGGCAGACAGAGCGCCCGGCGCCCCACGGTCCTGCCCGCAGCACTTGGCTCTGCCCAGGTTCGTGTCTCTGCTCCCGCAGGTGTGTCCACGGGGACTGCGTGCCCCTCGATGCGCTCTCCTACAGCTGCCAGTGCCGCGACGGGTACCGCGGCGCCCTGTGCAGCCAGCCGGGGGAGCCCCACAACCCCTGCAACAGCCTGCCGTGTGTGCACGGGCACTGCCAGATCTCGGCCCAGGGGGAGGCGTCCTGCGAGTGCCAGAGCGGCTACGCCGGCCAGCTGTGCAACCAAGGTCAGAGCCCCGCCCGCCCTGGGCCCCCAGTGCCCCTGCCCCGTCACGGCCTGCTCCAGCTTGCCCCAGGCGTGGCTGCGACGGCAGAGCCCCACGGACAGGCCTCCCCCACCCACTGAGAGGTGCCCAGGGCCCTGGCGTAGCGCTGCTGCCCGTGGTGGGTCTGGCCCCACGTCCCTGGAGCAGGGCTCCCGGTGGCGATTGCTATTTGGTGCTAGCTCCTGCCTCGTGGTCTCCTCCGCAGGGAGCACTCAGCCCCCTGCCTCGGGCTGGGCCTAGGCAGAGTCTCACAGCCAGCAGGTGCCACAGAGCAGCGCGCCCAGGGCCGGGGCCTCGCCCGCGCAGGGGGTGACATGCCAGGTTCCTCGGCGGGCGCCAGCCTGCGCCCTGCCCCCGGGGGCTGACTGCCTCTCTCCTGGCCCTGCAGAGTCGGCGTGCCGGGGCGAGCCGGTGCGGGAGCACCCCCAAGTGCAGCGGGGCTATGCCATCTGCCAGACCACGCGCCCCATCTCCTGGGTGCAGTGCCGGGGCTCCTGCCAGGGCCAGGGCCAGGGCTGCTGCACGGGGCTGCGCCTGAAGCGGAGGAAGTTCACATTCGAGTGCAGCGACGGCTCCTCCTTCGTGGAGGAGGTGGAGAAGGCCAGCAAGTGCGGCTGCGCCCGGTGCATGTAGCGGCCGGTGGCGAGAAGCGGCAGAGCCGGGGCCCGCCGAGGAGAACGCCGCTAGAGACGGGGGGCGGAGCCGCTGGAGGCACCGCCCGTGAGCCGGGACTCCCACAGCCCACGTCGCTGCCCGGCCACCCTGGAGCAGGGGCTGCCACGTGCTGCGAGCCGCCGCAGAACACCCGTGTCGATAGGGAGGGGGTTTAAAACGGCAGCTCCCCAAATGTATTTATAGTGGGGGGACATGGGAAGCAGGCCCAGACCCCACCCTGTGTTTGTACAGCCCCAGAACCACGCGCCCCCACCGGCCTGCGGAAATTCCCGTGGGACGGGGGCTGTCAGGGCGGCCGAGGCACCGGGGGCCTGGCCACTGGGGGCTCTGACCCTGCTGCCTTTGCCTAGGGGTGGCTGGCCGTGCCTGGCTCAGCGCCGTGACGTTGGCTGTAACGGCAGCCATGTCAGTTCATGGGCAAGGCAGGAGCCGTGGTGGCCAGAGACCTGGGCTCCCCCCGCCCCCCCTCGCCCTGGGAGTGGTGAGCCCTGCGCTGTCCACAGGGCATGAGCCCCCCTGCTGTGCCAGGCCCCCGGGTCAGTGTTTGGGCTGGAGACCTGGCCACGTGCCCCCCAGGCAAACGCAGGGTGGCCGTGGGCGTAGCAGTGTTGGGCCAGCCGCAGGCAGCTCTCCTGCCCCCCTCCCCTCGGCTGGCACCGGCGGCCTGGCTGCAGTGCAGGAGTGCCCGTGGCCACTGGTCCCCGGGCCGGGCCGCGTACCAAAGGAGCTCCCGTGTCGGCTGTTGGGTGCCACGGGGGGGGTGGGAGCTCCCCGTGGCTGCTGCACCCCCCCCCAAGTTAACACAGGGCCGTGTCACTGCCCTAGTGTTTGTGTGCCATGGGGTGGGGGCAGTGAATGGTTGGACAGCTGGGCTATTTAACCCCCCACTCCCGAGCCAGGCTCTGCCAGCGCAGGGCCCTGCATGCTGCGGGGGGACCCCACACTGCCCTGCGCCCCATGGAATAGGGCACTCGAAAAACCAGGGGGTGCCCGTGGCTGGGGGCCCAGCAGCGAGGCTGATGGCACCAGCTGGCGCACTGAAGGCCTGGCTGGGTCCTGCTCTGGCGTGGGCAGGAAGCAGCCCCACGGCGCTCTGGGGTGGAGCCAGGGATGAGGAGTTCAGGGGTTTGGGCTCCGGGGGGGGGGTGAGGGCTCTGGACTGAGGGGGATCAGGGCTGGGGGGGGCTGAGAGCTCTGGCGGGGTATGTAGACGCTGGGGTGGAGGGGGCTAGATGTGAGGGGTTTGGAGGGTGGGAGGGGGATCAGGGCAGGGGGTGGCTCAGGGGTGCAGGCTCGGGGCAGTGCTTACCTCAGGCAGCTCCCAGAAGCAGCGGCAGGTCCCCACTCCAGCTCCTACGCGGAGGCACGGCCAGGTGGTTGTGCACGTGCTGCCCCCGCAGCACCCATTGGCCATAGTTCCCAGCCAATGGGAGCTGCGGAGCCGGCGCAGCATGTGGAGGGCCCTGGATGACCCCACACGTAGGAGCCGGAGGGGGGAATGTGGAGCCACGTGGAGCCAGGGTAGGCAGTGAGGTGCCTTAGCCCTGCTGCGCCACTGACTTTTAATGGCCCGGTCAGTGGTGCTGCCCGGAGCCGCCAGGTCCCTTTTCGCTGGGACGTCCTGGTCAGAACTGGGCAGCTGGCAGCCCTGCACGGGGGCGGCCCAGGGTGTGTATTGGGGGGGCCTGAGCGCCTGAGCCAGGGGGGTGCAGCCTGGATATAATGGAACCCAAGTCATGCCAGGGGGTGCGACAGCCCCCCCCCCCAGCATCCCCTAGGGGCTTTGCGAGGGGAGGGGGGTGGTTATCCCAGGCCAGGCACTCGCCCTGCTGCCAGCACAGCTCCCCCCCGCCTCCCCCAGCTGGGGGCCAGTGCGCCTGTGACATACCCCTGCTGCTCTCCCACGCCCTGGGGGTGCCTGGTTCCTGGCCCATTGAGACACCCCCGCCCGGTTCTACACAAATGTACCAGGACCCAGGCTGACGGCTCCAGTTCACGGCTCCCGGCTGCTGTTTGCCTGGGCCCCGGCCCTCCCCCCGCCCTGGGGCATCGGGGCAGTTTGCAGCAAGTTCTGTCAAGAGCTTTAATTGATGCTGGCTTCACCCCAGCCCAAGCCACCAGCACCCGGGCACCCCCCGTCCTGAGCCCCCCCGCCTGCTGCTGGGTCTGGCTGGGCCGCGCCATTTCGCCCGATGCCAAGGCTGGGGTCATTGTCTGTTGCTCGTTGTAAGCTAACCTCTAAAGTATCTCTTTCTACAGAATACTTACAGATTCTAATATATATTTGTATTTCAGTTTGTTATAGTATTTTTATACGTTCCGGGCAAGCCCGCGGCCGGTTCGGTTCGGCTGCAGCCGCGGTGCCGCAGCGAAGGACAAGGGCTCCGTTTCACGCGGCGAGGTGCTGGGTAGCGCCGGGCAGGGAGGCGCCGTGCGTGGCCAGTGGCTAGCAGGGGCAGTGTTGTTTTAGAAGCTGTGTGGTCGTGTCGCTTTGTCTTCCACGTGAACATGACATTGATTCATTCAGAGGTGCCGGCCTGGTCTTGTCTTTCCTGCTAGCAGCATGGGGCCTGGCCCCTTTCCTAGGACACCCCCAGGGCCCCGATGCTGGGATCCCCCTGCAGGAGCCTGCAGGACGCCCCCTGCTCCATGCGGAACGCTGCCCACTTCCCGGCGCTTTCCACGGGCCGCGTCCTTGGCACGCGCTGGGTGTGCACACGGCGGGCAGCCCAGACACGGCTCCCACTCGCGCCCAGGGCTGGGGTGAGAGGAAACGGGACCTCCAGAGCCGCACTCGCCTGGAGGCAGAAGGCTCCAGGGACACAGGTCACAAAACAGCCCCTGCCCCACGGGGCGCGTGGCCGAGGCCAAACGAGGGGCTGGGAGCAGGAGTCCAGGGCTGGAGTAGCTGAGGTGAGCCAGGTGCAGCAGCCCGTGCGCCCGTTCAGGAGGGGCGAGGACGAGCCGCGTAGGTGCCAAGGGTGGGGGGGGTTCAAGCCTCGGGAGCTGGGGGTAGAGGATGGGGTGAGGCACAGAAGGGGCCCTGGGAAGATGACCCACGGGAGCACCCTGCAGGCTCCCCCCAGGACAGCCCCAGTCATTGAGGGTGGGCACTGGAGCTGGGCCCTGCAGAGACCTGCCCCGGTGCAGCGCTGAGCTGGGAGCAGGAGCCTGGGCCCTGAAACTCCCACCGGCCCAACCGTGACCTGGGCAGGGCTTAGTGTGAATGCCAATGGCTGTGGGTCTGCAACACCTACCTGCGCCAGCCCCTATTGCCCCATAGAGAACCCTGCAGGCAGGGCCGCGCCGCTCGCAGGGGGTTGTTCACAGCTGCACAGAATCTCAGGGTGGGAAGGGACCTCAGGAGGGATCTGGTCCCACCCCCTGCTCAAAGCAGGACCAATCCCCAACTAAACCATCCCAGCCAGGGCTTTGTCAAGCAGGGCCTGAAAAACCTCTAAGGAAGGAGATTCCACCACCTGCCTAGGGAACAGGACCAGCTCTAGGGTTTTTGCCGCCCCAAGCAAAAAAACAAAACAAAAAACAAAAAAACCCTCTGAGAGTGCAACTGCTGAAGCAAAAAAACAAACCATAAAACCCAGCCGGAATGCCGCCCCTGGCATTCTGCTGCCCCAAGCACGTGCTTGGTTTGCTGGGGCCTAGCGCCGGCCCTGCTAGGGAACCCATCCTGTCCCTGGTCGGACACTCCCGGCTCCCACCCCGTGTCAGCTCTGGAGGCTCAGGCTGAGAGCAAAGCCCGCTCAGGGTAGGGCTGGAGCGGGAGTCGAGAGACGCTCGGCTCGCTGACGGCAGAGGGACCCTTCCGCTCAGGCATGTTTAAAAACCCCAGCGCTCGGGCCCCGGGTGCTTTACTGAGAAGCTGCAACGTTCTCTCTTCATGCCCCGCTGGCAGGGGCCTGGCACGTCCTCGGGAAGGAGGCCCCGCTCCCACGGGGGTTACATTGGACACTGCTGGCGATCCAGGGATCGCCTGCCGAGCAGCCTGCCATTGCTGTGGCCTGGGCTGGCCCCAGGTACTTCCCGGGCCATTCGCTCAGGGTACCAGCACCGCTCCCAGGCGGGACGCGTGGCTGACGGGTGGCGAGAGCAGGAGACCTGCTAGGAATCAGCAACGTCAGCGACTTTAAACACCCACAGGCCCATTCACTCGCCCCAGTTACCACACCAAGCAGGCTTCGATATCAAAGGGAAGTTTAATAAGCTGCAATAAAATCAGGACTTTTAGAAAGCTCGTTGGGTCGTTATCAATGTCTAAGGAACAAAAGAAAACAAGGTGGTGGGAATCCGGAAGGAGTTTAACCAGTAACAAGAACACAACTTCTCCCAGAGTCTAACAGGAATAAAACACAGGAGCACAGAGTTCACAACGTCACTATTCAGAGACTTGAGACAGTTCAGATCACTCCAGCTCTTACAGTTACACGTATTGTTTTAAAGCAACTCAATATAATTTTATTTTGTTATATACACTTTCCAAGGTCCTTCAGGTGAGGTATGTAAACATTAGCGAATGAAAACCTTGTTCAACACTCCGACCCGCAATTCACAGCAGACATTTCATTTTCTCCGGTCACACTGAAGTCGTTCCTAATACCCAGAACAGAATGGAAATGCAGATCCAAGCCAGATCCTCCAACCTATACGGGCACCAGCCTACAGGCCTCCTAGCTGCTTCTAAAGTTCACATTGGTTAGGCTCATACATACAGTACCAGACGGGGCGGCAGGGGACTCGTGTGGTCCTGGGCTTCTCAGATCAGTGTCACAGGGAAACTACAAAGTTCTCCAAGGGCAGCAGATGTAGATGCAGAAAAACCTTTTTGTTATTAAAAGGAACTACCATTGGAAAGTTGACACACACTTTAAAAGAGAAAATTACTGGTTTCTACAATGTCCCAAAGGAGGAAGTTTGAGGGGTGCAGGGGAGAGCCCTATGTGACCAGGAAACCAACATCAGGAAACAAAAGATTCCACTGGCTAAAAATCAGAAGTTAAAGGACTAGAAGCACGAGACGCTCCAACGCAGACAGCTTGGGGCTAGGTTTGCTCTTCCTGAGGGCTAGAACCAAGACACGCATCAAGCACAAAAAGAGTGAAAAAAATTCTGAGCACATTTATAAAGACACAAACCCTAGACCAAAATCCCAGAAAGCTCCGAGCAAAGAGCCAGGGAGCATTTGGGAGCCATCCTGGGCAGGTCCCGAGGAAGTCTGGCTAAATGCCTTAAGAGCATCAGTGCAAGAACCCGGCGGGTAGGTCACCCCCTCTGTGGCTGTGGAATTACGTTTTCCACAACCAGAAGAGCAGACACATGATGGGGACATTAGTTAAAAGGTCCTAAGTTGCAACAGGCTAATAAGTAGCTTGGTCCATCCTGGCCATTTTAGGGGATTCCTAAGTTAATCAGGGGCTTTGCCCCAGTCAGATGCACACTGGAATACAAGCCCGTTGGCAGCTTTCCTCCCCAGACTCCCCAGCTGGTGTTGGGTCCAGCCCTGCCATCGGGTCCGTGATTTCCTGTCCTAAGGAGACACGAGAGCGCACAGACCCATAAACGGTGGTTCTAAGCTACCAGGTCCCTATGCAAAGGCAAACCAATCTGCAGTGAGATCCCCCACCCCCTCCATGGGCCCTGAAGACTCAGTTTTACTGACTTGGAACTTATTACTACAAACCTTATTGCTTACGGTGCCAGGGCCAACGAAGGCAACCAGGTCTTGCCGACCAGCTCCGACCAGCTTTAAGAAGATGAGATGAAGAAAAATATTTAATGCTTTGACTTTTTAATGTTGCGTCATTAAAAAATAAATCATCCCACCAGAACAGGCCACTGGCCTGGTGTGTGCCTTGAGCTGTGTCCAACGTGAGGCAAACGCGGCCACCCACTGGCACCAGGAACACTGAGCTGCAGAAAGTACACAAAATAAATATCAAAACTATTTACAAGCGTAGTTTTGGTGAACGCCAAGTGGGAGGAAATGCCTCAGCCTGCCCAGAAAGCTTATCAAGGAGATCCGCATTTCAATGGCTAGTCCCTGGCTACCCTCCCCAGCACCCCCAGAGCGCGGTACTCCTACACACAGATGCTTAAAAACCAACCACATGTGCTGAACGGGTCAACAGAGGCCATCAAAACCTTGCAACTCAAGTTCTCAGAATGCCAGGTCTGGAAGCTGCCAACGTGCCCAGAGACACGCCCAACACCCTGCCCCCCGTCCTAAAGGGAAGGCGACGGATGTGCTCCTGATGAGGGTAAGACCAATATGGTGAGGAGGAGGAGACCATGACTTCTTCCAAGCCTAGGGATGATCACAATGCAGATTACAGCTCCTGTGAACACCTTAGCTCGGATGGACATTATGCCGAGCCAAGGGGCTGGGCCCAGCTAACCGTCCCTGGTTTGCAGAGCTCCGAGCTGCATGAACCCAGGACTTTCTACAGACCCGCACGTTCAGCCTCCGGGAGGCCCTGCCTGCATTTTGGGGTGCAGTGTGTGGACGCCTGCGTTCAGGTGTGCAGACGCCTGCGTTCGGGTGTGCGGACGCCTGTGTTTGGGTGTGCTGTGTGTGGGCGCCTGCGTTCGGGTGTGCAGACGCCTGCGTTCGGGTGTGCAGTGTGTGAATGCCTGCGTTCGGGTGTGCAGACACCAGCGTTCAGGTGTGCGGTGTGTGAATGCCTGCGTTCGGGTGTGCAGTGTGTGAATGCCTGCGTTCGGGTGTGCAGACGCCTGCGTTCGGGTGTGCAGTGTGTGAATGCCTGCGTTCGGGTGTGCAGACGCGTGTTCGGGTGTGCGGTGTGTGAATGCCTGCGTTCGGGTGTGCAGACGCGTGTTCAGGTGTGCGGTGTGTGAATGCCTGCGTTCGGGTGTGCAGTGTGTGAATGCCTGCGTTCGGGTGTGCAGACGCGTGTTCGGGTGTGCAGTGTGTGAATGCCTGCGTTCGGGTGTGCAGACGCCTGCGTTCGGGTGTGCAGTGTGTGAATGCCTGCGTTCGGGTGTGCAGACGCCTGCGTTCGGGTGTGCGGTGTGTGAATGCCTGCGTTCGGGTGTGCGGTGTGTGAATGCCTGCATTCGGGTGTGCAGACGCGTGTTCAGGTGTGCGGTGTGTGAATGCCTGCGTTCGGGTGTGCGGTGTGTGAATGCCTGCATTCGGGTGTGCAGACGCGTGTTCGGGTGTGCGGTGTGTGAATGCCTGCGTTCGGGTGTGCAGACGCGTGTTCGGGTGTGCGGTGTGTGAATGCCTGCGTTCGGGTGTGCAGACGCGGGTTCGGGTGTGCGGTGTGTGAATGCCTGCGTTCGGGTGTGCAGACGCGTGTTCGGGTGTGCGGTGTGCGGACACACTGGCATCGAAGGCAGCTGAGTCCAGCCCATTTTGGACACGCAGGCACGAGTGCACGCACACACCTACGCAATCAGTAAATGGGGCTGGGAGGCGCCAGTGATGAGGGGAATGTAGCTCAATGGGGCAGTGACCCATTCTCTGCCCCGTGTGGGACTGGCTCCGGCGGGGAATGGACCTGTCACTACCAGGGATAAAAACAGCCCAGCGCAAATGAGGTCCCCCCCTTTTCCGATTGTTTTAGTTCCTCACAGCTCCACCTAGTGGTGGCGACAGAGCTCTCAGCGCTCAGAACTGACAGTAATTCCAGTCGTTCAATCTACTGGGCCAAAGAGCTGAAGGCTTTGTTCACCTGCCAAGGGTGCAAAGATACTCGGGGGCCGAAGACAATCTCCATCCCATCGAACGTTTAACAGCCAGGGAACAGCAGGGAAAGAAGATTTTCCCTTGGGGGGTTTCCAGGACAAAACACGGCAGTTGGGAAAGTTTGTTCCTAACAGTGAATACACGACTGGCAGCTCTTCCCCAAAATTCCTGGTAAATCCGTGCTACCGACGTGGCCTGGGGGGAGGTGTCAGCACAGAGCAATCCCATTCTTAACACAGTAAAGCTAACCTTAGAGCGGTGGGTCCAAGTGTGTGGGGGGGAGGGGTGCACACACAGATCCCCCACCCCCGCCGGCAGAGACCATCTCCCAGCTAGGAGCAGCTGCTGGAAGCAGTTCAGAGCTCTAGCTGCACTTTCAGGTCTGATGTCAACATGCAGGACAAATCTCACTTGAATTCGGCCCAGTGCACGCCCCACACTGCAAACCAAGCCGCTCGCAGAATTACCTGTGAGATGCCACGTTACAGATGCAGCGGGGCTAAAGACGCTGCCTGGAGACCCAGGGGAGGGCTAGCCACAGAAGAGGGATTTAAAGAGATTTGACCCAAACTGGCCAGTTGATGTGGTGGAAACATCCCGGGAGGCTGTTCCGGACGGATGGGGTTGCAGAGAAGTGTTATCTGACGGGAGCTGGGAAGCGAGGGAGGCCAGGGAAAGGTCCAGGAGGTGGTCTGGGGCCAGCCGAGGAGGGTGTTTGTTGGTGAACCCTAGGATGGCCATTGAATGATGGATCCCGACCTAAGGAGAGTCAGGGTGGGGTCTGAAGATGGGGGTGACGTGGCCTTGTGGCAGCCGCAGCATTCGGGGCTTGGGGAAGATGGGAGAGCAGGCCGCGAAGATGAGGAGTCCAGCAAGGCTGGAGAGCCGAGAGTGGCCCTAGAGCAGATGGGAGAGGAAAGCGCAGAGCCACAGGCCAGGCCAGGCCAGGCCAGGCCCGAAGGCAGTAAAACACACTGCTTCTCATCCTCCATTAACTGCCAGCCGCCTCGTGTCTTCGCTCTGTGAATGCGGCAGGGATCTGGAGCTGGTGGCCCAGCCACGTGCAGTCAGGCTGCGCAGCAGAGACAGGAGCAGCCCGTGTACAGTTACCAATAGGCAGACAGGTTCGGACAGTATCATCCGGGTGCACGTCATATCTCCAGCCCACAGCAGTAAGTGACAGGCCTGCGCCGAGGGCAGATGAGGAACAGTGTGATGCAAAGATGGCTGGTGGGGGCAGGGGGAGTCGAACACCTGAGGCCTGGCTGCCCACACAGCTCTGCCCCACAGGATAAAACAGACCCTGCGGTTTCTAATTCGTCCCTTCCCCGGAATCAGCAAGGAGCCCAGTGCCTGCCGGACGACGAGCTCCACCCTGCACTTTGGAAGCCGTGGTGGCTACAGGTGTAATGTAGTGACGCAGGAGAGGTGGACGGGGAGCGCGGCTCCCCCCAGAGCACTGAGCCGTAGCAGGAGTCCACGACAATGGGTTGGAGAAGCCTGGCGGGTGTTTGCTGCCCCAAGAGCCCAGCGACCGTGCCGGTGTCTGCAGCTCAGGGACCAGCAAGGGGATGCTTAGCAAGTGCTAAGCCACAGCGTTGGGTGGCCTGTAGCCATCATGGCCACCTCCTGACAGGCCAGGTCCCCCCGTAACCCTTCCTGGCCATGAGCCCAGGGTCTCGCTGGCCTTCCCTTCCACAAGGACATGATGCTCCAGGCACCCACTGCGCAGACATGCCCAGCTCAGCCCGGGGGCCTAGCGTCTCCGGCCAGGGCCAAGGGGGTGCTGAGCCAGCAAACCAGCTCCTGCCCTTTGAGCTGAGAGCTGCCCCAGTCACACAGCACTAGGCGCCCGGGCTCCAGCGCCGGCTCGCGGCGCAGATGTGCTGGGAGTGGGCGAGCAGGGGCTGGAGACACAGCACCTCCGGCTCTGAGCGGGAGGGTTCATAGTCTCCCACACAGTTACCCAAACGAGCGCAAGCTCCCAAATGAAGCTGCCTGGGGCGGCTGCGGCGTCCCCGGGCCCCTCAAACGAGGGTGGCGTGGGTAGGGTTAAAGCAGCGAGAAGCCAGCTGCGGGCCCTGCCTGGCACGGGGACGGGCGCTTCCATAGCAGAGGCACCAGGACGGGGACCGGTGCAGCCTGGCCCCTCCCCGAAGGCGTGGAGCAGTCCTGGGCCCCACCTGCTGCCCCACACGCAGCGTTCGACCCACCGCGGCCCAGTCGCACTCACATCACTCAATCAATCCACAGGGTTTGCTTGGCAGCAGAAAGACCTGAATTGCATCCTCTCCCCTGCTTTCTACAGACCCACCCGGGGTACTCACCCCCCCTTCCCCTGCACTGTCCCTATAGGCTAGAGCCAGCCACTCCCGCACTCAGCTCCTGCTCACCCCAAGCAATGGGTGTCTTGCCCCTGCCGGCCCCGGGCGCTGGCTCGGGCCCCTCCTTTGAGCACTTCACAGCTACTGGGGACACCAACACCTCCGCCGCAGGAGCTGCTGGGACCCACGTCCAACCCCCTGCACTCCCAGCCTGTGCTGAGCTGCGTGTCTGACCCACCTGCCCCCTGCAGCAGGCGCCCTGCCCGGTGATGCCCGGCTCAGCAGCTGCCCCAGCGGCGTCTCCACGGCTGAGGGCCGCGTTCTCTGGCCCGGCTTAGTGCTCTGACCTCTCAGCAGTGAACACACACACACACTCCCCTGGCTCACCAGAGGGGGAGGTGAAAGGACGCAGGCAGGGGCCTGCAGGGGGGACAGGAAGATTTTCTTTTCTTTTCTCAATGTAGCCTCCTGGGAAGAGTCTCCCATTTCCAGGGACTGTGTCCTAGCTGGGCACCAGTGGCAGGTGGGCACGGTTGCCCCCTTCCCCGATGGGCACACTGGCCCGTCTCTCACCCCAGTCAGACTCTGATCCAGACGTGCCACGAGTAACGTGGCAGCCCCTGGGTGACGTCACGCAGCGCCCCAAGAGTGCAAACGCTCCCTTCGCCCGCAGAAGGGACACTTGCTCCAAAGGCAGGGCAGACAGCGAGCGACCAGCTACGCAGGAGCCGTCAGGGCGAGACAGGCCCTAGAGCCCACCTGTCATGGCCCTGCCACAGCCCTGGAGACCTAGCAGGCAATCTGCAGCACGCGGCTGCCCAGAAGTGCTATTTCAGCTCATGGTTATTCTCAGATTTCTGTCACTCCCCAGCCTGAAGCTGGACGTTAAAATAGCCCCCGGTTCCTTGCAGGTTGTGAAGGACAAACCGGCCTAGGAGAAAGCTTTGAAATTCTAAAACCCCACAGAAACCGAACCCCTTTTCTTTCCACTCTGGCATACACACGAAAGCCGATGGGGTGGGTGGGGGAAAGGTTTGATTGGCATGACGTTGGGATAGGGGCTCCATTCAGAGACAGCAAAGGTCCTTGCACACGTGCGCACACACATACACACTCACTATTTATGAAAGCAGCCCAGACTACAGGAAACAAGAATATTCTAGATCAGAATTAAAAAAAATCCAGCTTTTCCTTTTAACATCTGAGGACCAATCCTCCACCAGCAGGTACAGCCCCCCCCCCCCTTAAATGCCTTTAGAGCTGTTCTGGCGGAATGCTTGACATATTTAATATGCACAGTACAATTAAAGTAATAGATAACTGCATATTAACCAGTGCAGGGCCGACAGGCCTGGCAGCCACAAAACAACTGTCCAGCATTTACTTTATTCAGCATGATTCAAAAAATAACAGTGCTTTGAAGATCACTGATTTCCAAGTCCCCCTGCCCCTGGGCTCTGGCTGTAGCAGCGCCAGTGCGGGTGCCCGCCTGTCTCAGCGCACGACACTCTCCAGCACACAGGGAGCGAACTGCTGCACTGGGAAGAGTGCTGTGGAGTCTCCAACGCTTAGTTTCATCCCCTGTGCTAAATGGATCCAGCAAGAGATTGAAGACAATTAATTATCCACTTTCTGCCTCCAATAATGAGCTTTGGTATCTGAGGTTCAGCGCTAACCGTGAAAATCAATCCCTCTGCAAGGCCGCCCTCTCCACGCCCCCAGAGGCATGTTCCTGTAACGCTCTCGGAGGGGAGAGCCTCGTTGAAGCTGGTTGGTATAACACAGATCTGTATGTATATTCCGATCGCGCCAGGACAATGGCGGCTGGAAGCTATTCTCCAAAGGTCAGGAGATTTCAGAGCCTTCACAATCACATTTCAGGTGTTGAACCTAGTGAATGGAAGGAAGTTTGCTTAGAAACTTATGCAAACAGCCCTTCTTTTGTACCGGCTCGGAGTGGAGCTTTTGAAATAAAATGAGTGGCCTTGAGCTTTTAAACTTGGGCACAGAGTGGGAGCTGACGCCATCATCTTACAGCTGCTTACACAAGGGGCGGGCGGAAATTTTCAACTCCCCACCCCCACCCCCACCCCAATTAGCTCCACCGCCAGTGTCTGCAGTGGGAATAGGATTCTGTGAATTTCTAACAGGTTTTCCTGCACGTATCAGCTGTTACTCTTCGTGATTCTCCACTGGAAACTATTGCTTGACCTTTAAGCCGTGCAAGGTTTGTGGTGATTAGACCTTCAAGGATATGTTTGCAAGGCGGGGTGTACAGAGTGCCTGGGCTGCTCTGACGATGAAGGGAACTACCCGCTCCTAGACTCCACAGCACACCACAACGCTGGCTGGAACCAAAACAGCTTCACTTTATTTTAAAATGAGATTGAAGTTAATAAAAAAAAGGAATCAGAGACTTTAGATCTCAGCATTATTCAAAGACGACATTAAGAATTTTGCCTTAAAATACAGGTGTTCTGTGTGGGTGGGGGAAGACAACGTGGGGAGGGTAAAAATATCCCTTTCACACAGACTGACTAAATAACAAGTGGAAATCTGCCCTGGCTTTTCACAGGAAGGAAAATACCCGATTATTAGTGAAAAGCTACCGTCCGAGAAAGCAGAAATCAACATGGATCCAGGTGCTATGAAACAAAACGCTGATTGGAGAGGGCGTTTTGCCCAACAGTAAGGCACCGTGGGACCAATTCATCCCTGACATACCGGAGAGCCCCAAGGATGAGCTTAGCCCACTGTGCCTGCAAACAGCTGTAGATGCTACAGAACTAGCGGCAATATGCCAAGCAGTGACCCCTTTGCCCCGGCGGTTTAGATCAGACCACACCACCTCAAGGCTTAAGAAGCAGCAGAGCAGAAATCGCTGTCTAACCCTAAAGACCATAAATTACACGCAAGTAGCCAACAATTAATATCTTTAAACAGTTACCTGCCCACCACCTGCTGCTAATGAACGGCGTAATGACCAATTCCCCCTTCCCTCTCTGGCTCCAAGAGAAATGCTTTTGGTTTTGCTTCCAATGTCACTCACAAACACACAGTCAGGATGTTTAATGCAAAGGGAAGGGTTTGTGTGCATGCCCCTCAAGAGGCTGCTGAAAGCTACTTTATGTGCATGAAGGTGGTTTCCTTTCTGCTACAGTACAAGTGCTTGTGCATCAAGTATAAAATGCAAGCCTTTAAATCACACAGACTAGCTTTTTTCTTTATTTGTTTAAAAATGATAAATAAGGCACTGTACTTTCAACTAAAACTGCCTGGTTCCAAGCTTAAAATCCAAGGAACATTCGAATTGCAGTAACTTCCCTCAACAGTAGAGACAGACGGCTCTCCTCTCTGTCTGAGACACACCTTCCGATGCCTAAAATCCCAGGTGTAATCCTTTAGCTGTGGATTTTTGAAGGCTTGCTACAGCTTATAAAAGCAGCTTCAGTTAATGCATGATCAAGGGTTACTACTATACAACAGTTTTTCCACGGCTACCATTCTCTTGGTTATTTTGCATCCAGTCGTGTTCGCTTGCTGTGTGAACAGTCAACTTTTGCCCTTAATTTTCTCTTGCCCTGGGACGTGCTGCTCTCTTGAATTTTCTTCATAGACCTGGTCAGAGTTTTCCCACTGCTGGGCTTCTTATCGGCTGCTTTCTGTGACCTGGTAGAGGGCTCCCCCGCAGGCTTCGGCTTTGCAGATTTTGTGAGCCCTTCCTGGCTGGGTGGGGCTGCAGCTCTTTTGGTGGGGTTCTCTCTGACTTTCGGGATGGGGAGTCTGCCTTTGCCAAGCTGCCTTTTCGGGACTCTCTTCTCTTTCAAAGACACCTTTTTCTCGAGCTTACTGCTTCTTTCCATGGCAGCCTGCTTTCGGGTAGCAGGAGCTTTCGGAGGACCCTCGGAATGTTTTACTTTGCTGCCCTTCTTAGCTGGCAGCCTGTCTTTACTGGAGGAGTGAGACGGCTCTGGCACAGCGCTGCCCTCCCGCAGCGTTCTCTTCTTTCTGCCTGGCTGAGGGTCAGCTTTGGGCAAGGAGTCCTCCTGGGACCTGCTTTTCCCTTTTCTTCCCTTTACCGCTGCTTCCGCTCGCATGGACTTAGCAGGAAACACATCTGCTTTGACTTGCAAGGCCAGCTTTGGAGACATCAGCGGGTTGATGCAGACGCTCTTCCGGCTTTGCTTACTTTCCACGGAGGGATGATCAGCTGCACTCTCCCCCTTTCTCTCGTTCTTTGCCAGGCGGTGCTGGGCTCGCAGTTTGCCCCGCAGATTGGAGTATTTCCGCAGAATCCTAGTGCTGGCCTGCGTTGGCAGACTTGGAGGGGGCTGCACGTTTCTGTCTTCACCAGCTTCTTCTGAGCTCGTCTCACAAGGAGACATCCCGTTGGGACTGGCGGCTTCCCCGGGCTCCGTACTGTCAGCGTTCTCCCGAAGCCTGGCCCATAACTTTTGATTCTTCAAGTTATTTTTAGCAGGGGTAGTTGCAGCAAATTTCTTGAGGTGTTTTTTCAAGCGTTCAGCTTGCAGTGAGCTGGGATACAGGCTGGAAGAACAATATTTTTGCAGGGGGATCTTGATGGGGGGCACATCTCCGGGGAGACGGGTATTGAGTTTCTTCACAATGACTAGCGACCTGGTTTCAGTTGTCTCCAAGAACCAACGGCAAATGTTGGATAACTTGAAGGCCTTCATAAACAGCATCTGGACAGGAGAAAGCTTCTGAACTTCGAGAGACGCCCTGCATTTCCGGGTTCTTTTCTTGCTTTTCCAAATCTCTTTCAGCTTGTCAGCTTTGTTCTTTACTTTGGGGGCTGGCTGTACTTCTTTTTCCAACTGAATCCAGCCTTTCTGAACTTTCATATACTGGGCATTGAAGTCAGCAATAAGCTCCTGATTCTCTTCCTCAGCACACCACTCCACAAACTTTGGTTTGTCCTCAGCCACTGTGTCCACCTCCTTCAAATCTATGGTGTCTTTGTTCCCTGAACTGCGTTCTTCCTTCTGGCTCGGATTTGCTTGCAGAACTTCCTTCCCTGGAAGATTCTTTTTTGCGGTGTCCACAGGTGTAGGGGTGTGTCTCAGGTTGTAAACGGGGAGGGCCAGCTTTTTATGCTTCCAAGTCTTGGATGGGACGTGTTTGCTTCCACTTTTGCTACTGGGACCTGTAGGCGAATCAGTCAGATCTTTATACTGTACCTTTCCAGCATCTACAGCATTGTCTGGGTTCTCCACATCACCTGGTTTCTCATCCGATCGCTCTGCATCCTGTACACCTGTTCCACTTTCCCTAGGAAGGAGAACACTTCTCTTATCAGAATTAGCCTCTACACAGATCTCAAGCATCTCCCCTGACTTACTATGGCTGGCTTTAGCAGGGGGGCCATCTTTTGATGACCCTTCTCTCTCTGCTGCACCCTCTTTTGCCAACATGCTTTTATAGGTTTGCCTAGTAGTAATGCCATTTTCATCTCCTCCCCGCTGCACGGGCTCTCTCTCTAGGGCACTCCCGGTGCCTGGGCCCTGGATGTTCTTCAGCAGTGTTTTGTGGAAACAATCCTTTGGGAAGCACACGGATGCTGCTCCATCAAGGTGCACCTCCCTCCTAAAACGCTTTGCACCGGGACTTTTAGAAAGCTTAATCTGAAGACAGGGAAGCTGCAGAGAGGTGGAAGAACCAGACTTTTCAGCACTGCCTTCTGTGGGTGGTTGGGATTGCTGGCTGCGGAGACGCCGGTCTGATGCTACGAGCGCTCTCCTGCCTTTCTTTTGCTTCTTCTCTGGGCTTTCTTTGGACAAGCCGGTCCCTTTACCATCTGTTTCCGAAGTGTCAGGTCCTGGTGGCATTTCGCCATCGCCGTTCTCTCTCTCACACAGCCTGCTGCTCTCTGGGGCAGTCTCGCCTGCCAAGATTCCACTGAGCTCTGCAAGAGTCGGCATGGCCTCCCCTGGCTCAGGTGGGCTTTCCTGCACCTCCCTTACGGCAGCTTGTGGGTCAGCAGGAACGCTTGTGGTCACATCGGCAGACTGCAAGCTCGCCGGGGGCTCCGTCTCCAAGCTCGCCGGGGGCTCCGTCTCCAAGCTCGCCGGGGGCTGCACAGGAGGCTCCAGGTCCATGCTGGCAGGGGGCATGGCAAGAAGCTCCAGGTCTGTACTAGTTGGGGGCTCTCCAGGAAGTGCTCCAGCCAGCTCTGGGTCTACTCCAGCAGGAGGCTCAGGGTCCAGGCTGGCAGGAGGCTCTGCATGGTGCACCAGCTCTGCACTGGTAGGAAGCTGCAAAGGAGGAGGCTCTGCATGGTGCACCAGCTCTGCACTGGTAGGAAGCTGCAAAGGAGGAGGCTCTGCATGGTGCACCAGCTCTGCACTGGTAGGAAGCTGCAAAGGAGGAGTTGGGTCCAGGCCGGCAGGAGGCGCCGGGTCCAGGCCGGCAGGAGGCGCCGGAACAACTTGTATTTCTGAGCTTGGAGAACCTTCCTCCCTACTAGCAGCTTCTGGCAGAGAAAGAGGTGTCGAATCTGTAGCCTCCCTGCTGCTGTCTTCTGTGGGCTCACAGTCTCCAGACAGGTCAGCACTGCTGCTAGCTTGCTGGAGAACATTTGCCTCCAGCTCTTCCAGCAGCTGGCACATCCTCTCCTCACTTCCTTCAGCAGCAGAGGGGCCGATGGCTAGAGGCTGCGTGGTGGCCGAGCCGCCTTCTGGTGCATTGTCAGGGCAGGGGGGAGCAGAGAGAGCCAGCAGTGGCTCAGTGTAAGCAGCTTCTCTTGACTCCAGCGAGCCGCCCTGGCTGGGCTCCTTTTCGGCTCTCTCGTTAGCTTCTCTGCTGGGGGGAGCCCCTTTGGACAGGAGCCTGAGGGAAGCTCTTTTGTCAGCCTCTTCCCGCCCAGCTGGGGCTGCCCCCGAAGGCTCGCCTCCGGAGCGCGCCGGGCTCTGCTTAGCACTCAGCAGCGCTTCCGTCCTCAGTGCCGGCCCCACTCGGGAGCTTTTCACCAGCGTGCGGACAGTTGGCAGCTCGCAGCACTCACCGTTGAAGTAATACCCGCGGGTGCTCTTCCGAGCTGTCCTCCGGGACGACACTGACCGCTGGCTCTCCAGGTGGCATTCAGTTATTGGCTGGCTGATGTAGACAACGTCACACTGGTTGTCATAGTCGTTTATTCTCAGCCCCGATGCCCTTTTGTTCTTCCGAGCTGTTCTGACGGCTGAGGACCCTGCCTTAGCTCGTGAGCGCCCACTGGAGGCTTTGTGCATCACTGGCACTGGGGCAGAGGCCACCCATCCGTCTCTGGCATGCTCACGTGGATGCTTGTCGCCAGCATGCGGGTGGTAGCCCCCCTTAGCCTTCCCCAGGGCATGGAGATGGGTTTCTTGCTTTGGTCTGGCATCTTCTTCGTTTATTTCTAAATCCTGGTGCAAAGAGGCTTTGGAGCTGCACTGCAAAGCGTTCTCCTTGTCAGCTCTTCTAGGAGAGTTCACTGGAAACCCTGAATCCCAACCCTCTTCTGGGAAAGCTTTGGAAGAGTTCTTCTGAGAGCCTAGGCAGCTGTCTGACTTGTCCTCACTGCCGTTCACATGGGCCACTTTGACAGCAACGTAGCCGTCTGCTAAGGCCTTGCCTTGGATCTGGTCTTTGTCATCCTCACACTTTCTGACACCAGCCTCTTGCTCCTGTCCAGGGGTTTGTCCTTCCGGGCTCCTGGTGCCAGGATGGAAGTGAAGTGAGGAAGAGTTCGAAGTGGTGAGGTATCCTGGGGTGGAACTATCCTTTGGACTAACAGAACTACTTCTAGTAGCAGAGTGTTCAGAGAAGTCTTTTTTGAAAGCAGTACTGAAATTCTCCATCCTGTTCATGGATTTCACCTCTGCGTGCTGCTCCAAGGGTTGCCCTGCAGCACGCAAAGGGCTATGAAGACCCACTGGGTCTCTGTCTGAGTCTGAGGAAGTAAGGGGCTTCAATTCAGAACAGGGAGCAGACTTCTTCCAATTTTCAGTGCTTTGCTGGCTACAACCAGAGCTGCAAGTAGCTGCATCCATGTTTTCGGATTCAGGTAACGGCCGGCCCTCGCAGCCTGGCTGGACTTCCGTGTAGATGTCGTTTAGCACACGAATGAATTGCTTCTGGTGATGTGTACACAGTCTGACCATAAACTTTTCCAGGGGAGACTTTGGCTGATTGTTAGGCTCTATTGCTATTGTCTCCGCTGTATCCTCACTAGAGAGACAAAGAGAGAAACAGTCAGTAAAGCAGAGGACAGAGAATTTAAGCTGTAAAAGCTACAGAAACCCTCCTCCTCCCCTTAGCAGTATATCCTCTCAAACGGCAACTGGTCTTAGCACCCTTGATACTCAGCAATCCACCCAGGAAGGCAAAGCGTTATCCATTTGCCAGAGCAAGGGGCCTATCGCCATGTTTGGCAGCTCCCTCTCAGCGCCTCGTGGAGATTGGCACTTATCTTCTATGCACGTTTGGACCCAGACTAGCATTTCACTTTTGTCTATCAGCTGGGAATCCGCTCCCCTCAGACACACCCCCCCCCCACAATCGGAAAGGGAAGATTTCAAGTTGTGGCCATTCGGCGGAGGACGCCTGGACGAGGCCCTGCACAAACCGACAAATACCAGCCTACAAGACACCGGGCCCCACAAGCGAGTTCTTCACTGCAGCTCACTGCCACTGACAACCCCTGCTGTGCCACTGACAGGGCTGCCGTCCAGGCCCAGCCACGGGCTGCTGGGCCCTGCGGCTAGACACCCTCCTCTTGTCTCTAGCCAGCTCGAAGGTGGGGGTGACCATACTTCCCTGCTGCACACAGGCCACTAGCTGGATTAACCAGGGGCGAGGTTAAGGGCTCATTAATGTCTGTCCTCGTCTTTGACAGTGTATTATGAAAGCCGTGCTAGTTCTCAATTACAGCTCTTTGAATTTCCACCCGAATGTCCTTCGACCGAGCCTGCAGCCTGGGCTCCAGCATATCTCCGGGGTCAGAAGCGAGGGGAAGTGGCCCGTAGTTCCTTTGCTAACATCTTTCTCCCCTTTAAAAGCTGGAAGTAACAAGTCTCCCCCCAGCCTTCTGCCAGCCAGTTGCACACCAAGGACAGATGTGCCACATGCGCTAATGGAGGCATCGCATCCTCCACAATCCCTTTACATCTGGGTATTAACTGGCTAGGCTGGATGATAGTTTGGTGGGCGCAATCCAAGGGGGGGCTACGAACCTCCTAGCCCCTTTGGTCCTCCCTGCACTAATGCCCCTCTGACGTCTCTGCACCTGCTCTCCGGCCCCAGCGAGAACGGCTCTGGAACGCTTGCTCTCACATTCTCCCTGGGGCCTGGCTCAGACCCCTCTCTCACGCTGCAGCACAGCAAGCCGCGGCAGAGCTGGGAGGAGAACCGGGTCTCAGGGCTTCAACCACTAGGCAACGCTGCATGGATGTAGCTCCAGCTGTTCTCCAGCACTGACAGACGTTACCCCCTACGCTAGACTGAACAGAGCTGACTGTCGCTCCAGGCACATGGCCCCCTGGTATATACAGTTAGACCCTTAGCTCCTTAGCCCACCATGTTTCAGTATCTCATTTTAGAAATCAGGATCACACCTAATGTGAGGAGCAGATTACGCCCCCTCTCCCCCCGAGGAGATCTCACACCTTCCCCCGCAGCAGCTGTGCTGGCCACTGTCAGAGACATGATACTGGGCTAGAGAGACCTGGGGTCTGCTTCCATCTGCCTATGTTCCTGTGTCCCCCCTGCAAGCCCTGGGAAGAGGGAACTGCTGGATTCCACTCAGCACACCTGCTGTGCCCTGGTGTCTTTCCTGGGGAAGATCCCACAGCTGTGCCACTGGACACTGCGCTCTTTTCACTCCCTCAAAGGCTCTTCACATGGCTGCAAGACGGAGCTGAGCGCCACAGGGTGTAATGGGTAACACCCCTGCGGGGCTCCCTGTGTTACAGAGACCCCAAGTGACTGGCCCAGCCGGGGAATCAGGGCCACTGGAGCCAGGCTAGCCCTGGCCCCTCTCGCTCAGCCTCTGACTGTTTGGAGGGCAAGGTGTGTTGTTATCCTGGACTCCCCACATTTAACCCCCTTCTTCCCTCCCCACGGTCCGAGCTACAGCCAAATCACTTAGGCCTGTGAGCTGAGAGCGCCTGGGTTAACCCTTGCACGGGAGCGCTAAGGGAATGCTGAAGCGAGGCTGGTGACGGGAGGCAGTCACTACGGACTAACTGCCCCTGTGCCGCACTTGGACTCGGAGCCTCGACCGCCCGGGATTGTTAACAACCCACGGGAAATGGCTGGCCAAGCCCTGGCCAAGTCACTCCCCAAGTTCCACCAATAATTTCAGTTGGATCCAGGCTCTTCGCTGCCTCCTGTCTGAAACAATCAGGTCGTGTGGCTGCTAGACCGTGGCTGGGTTTCAGAGCAGAGAAGGCTGCATAAGTCAGTCCTGTACAATGCACCACACAGTGTTATTAGACGGGGGCAGGCACTGGTTCCACAGCAATGAGAATGAATAATAATAATGCCTGTAGCTTCTCTCTTCCTCCTCACTCCCTTTCCATGCTAAATAAATAGCCCTGCTCTTTTTAATCCTCTCTTTAGAAGCCCCTCCCCCCCAGGCCGTTCATTATTTCGTTACCATTCCCAGCTCTTCTCTCTTTCTGCTGGATCCTGTTCTGGGCTGAGTGGTCACCACTCACTGCGGGATTCGAGGGAAGGGCAGAGAACAGTAATAATGGCTTATCTGGAGAGAGCCCAGAGAAGAGCGACACAGATGATGAAAGGGCTGGAAAACGGGAGCTCTGAGGGAAGATTGAAAGAATCGGGTTTGTTTAGCCTGGAGAGGAGCAGACTGAGCGGGGGCATGAGAACAGGTTTCAAGTACATAAAAGGTTGTTACAAGGAGGAGGGAGGGAAATTGTTCTCGTTAACCTCTGAGGACAGGACGAGAAGCAATGGGCTTAAACTGCAGCAAGGGCGGTTGAGGTCGGACATTAGGAAAAACTTCCTACCTGTCCGGGTGGCTAAGCCCTGGGAGAAACTGCCCAGGGAGGTTGTGGAATCCCCATCACTGGAGGTTTTGAAGAGCAGGTTAGACAAACACCTGTCAGGGATGGTCTAGATCAAGGGTTCTCAAACTGGGGGTCAGGACCCCTCAGGGGGTCGTGAGGTTATTACATGGGGGGTCACAAGCTGTCAGCCTCCACCCCAAACCCTGCTTTGCCTCCAGCATTTATAATGGTGTTAATACATGAACAAGTGTTTTTAATGTATATGGGGGGGTCACACAGAGGCTTGCTGTGTGAAAGGGGTCACCAGTACAAAAGTCTGAGAACCCCTGGTCTAGATAATACTTCATCCTGCCATGAGTGCAGGGGACTAGACTAGATGACCTCTCAGGGTCCCTTCCAGTCCTATGATTCATACATGTTTCCCGCAATACATCCTAGCATTCTATTGCCGTTGTTATATTTTCAGTAACACCCACAATGCCCTTGGCTTCTTCCCGACATACAAGAAGGCAATGCTCCTGACCCGGAGAGCTGACACACAGACAAAGGTAGGACACGGGGAAAGAGGAGGTCAAGCTAGAAGATCTAGTGTATTGCTGACACAATGAGTGTCTGGTCTGTGAGAGTGCTAGAGAGCACTCCTCAGTTAGTATCACACAATTACTTGTGGGTTCCTAGTCCCTTTTCTAAAGCTACTAAACACTGGGTTGGTGTCTTCAGTGATCTCTCCCCAGGGACCCTTAGGGTCTGATCCAAAATCCACTGGAGTCTGTGCAAACACTCCCAATGGACTGCAAGTGCTGGATTCAAAGCCTATTTGGGTATTTGCATTCCCACCCCTCGAGATGTTATACTGAGGCCAATCAGTGTGCAAGCTGCTCACACTACTCTTCCCAGAATGCATCACTCTGCACTGGGCTAGGCTGGATTTCATCTGCCATCATGTTTCCTAGTTATCTCACGTTGTTAGATCCTTCTGAAGCTCCTTGCTCTCCTCCCTAGTCTCAGCCACCCCTCAGAATCATTTCGTTTACAAGTTCAAAATCTTACAACCATCCCTTAAGAACATAAGAACGGCCAGACTGGGCCAGGCCAATGGTTCATCCAGCCCAGTGTCCTGTCTGCCGACAGTGGCCAATGCCAGGTGCCCCAGAGGGAATGAACAGAACAGGAATCATCAAGTGATCCAGCCCGTTGCCCATTCCCAGCTTCTGGCAGTCAGAAGCGAGAGACACTCAGAGCATGGGGCTGCATCCCTGCTCATTTTGGCTAATAGCCATTGATGGACCTGTCCTCCAGCAACTTATCTGGCTCTTTTTTGAATCAACTTATACTTTTGGCCTTCACAACATCCCCTGATAGAGAGTTCCACCGGTTGGCTGTGCGCTGTGTGGAGAAGGACTTTCTTGTGTTTATTTTAAACGTGCTGCCTATTAATGTCATTAGGTGATGCCTGGTTCTTGTGTTATGAGGAGGAGTAAATAACACTTCCCTCTTCACTTGCTCCACACCACTCATGATTTTATAGCCCTCTATCAAATCCCCCCTTAGTCGTCTCCTTTCCTAGCTGAACCGTCCTAGTCTTTTTAATCCTCACTCCTTCTTCCAGCTCTTTAATATTTTTCAAACAACTGATGCCTGGGCACCCCAGTATTAACCACTGGCTACTTTTTACTTCCCATTTCTCCGCCAGCTTTGAATTCATAACAAGACTATCACACACCCTGGTTACAAAGGGTCCCTACCAGGGTTTCGTGTAGGGCTTTAGCAAAGACTTTTGAAAGAGTGAGTACATGACACTTAGTGGGTCTCCTTCAGCCACTGCTTTAGCTCCTTCAGAAAATATCTAACAGGTTAGAGAGGCACCATTTCCCCTTACAAAAGCCAGTGATATCATTTTACTACACACAGTTTTACTCTCCTTTATCATTCTATCTCCAGTGAGTGTCTGAAAGGTGTTTGCTGAGAGACAGCTTGGAATTCCTGAGACAACGTTCTAAAGGCACAGGTACAACGCTGGCATCTCTCCACGGCTCTGTATAGTAACTGTTTTCACTGCATGTCAGAGCAAATCCCTCCCCCAGTCTGCAGAGTAACAATGGAGAAAACAAGCCTCAAACCCCACTAGAGAGAGGAGAGGGGGGGTTTCAGCCTGACTGTTCAAAGAGACGGGGCTCAGCAGTAACTACTCCAACTGGAGGCGATTGCCATTTTCCCAAGGGAGAGGCATGGGTTCTTTTACCTGTTGGAAAGCCCAGGTTCTGAGGATGGCAGCCATTTTCAAGCAGTTGGCCAGCAATCTGGCCTGACTTTATAGCACACTCAGGGATGTGGCTACTGACTAGCCCCCACCTGTGTGACACACTCCTTTGCCTACTGTGGAATTAGCGAAGTAGGCTCAAAGGAATGCTGGAACGATGGCGGATCAGGAAGTGGTTATGATGGCAAAACACTGAACGTCTTCCTTGTTAGGGCTGGTCGGGGGGGTTCAAGCAATGGGGTTTGTGAAGGCAGACCCTAGGCAGATACAGGATTGATTTGGATCTGCTTGATATAAGGAAAAGCATGTTGTGATCTGAACAGTTTCTTGCCAGGGACAAGGTTATCAGTCCTCAAAGGCCAAATCTGGGGGCCCCAATCCTGGGAAAGGAAAGGTGGTGACTCTCCCCTGCTTTACCTGGACCTGTGCAGAGAGTGTGCAAGGCAGGGGGTGGCACTGTACAGCCCCTTTGCACAGGCGTGAATAACTCTCTGGGCTCTAGGACGGGGAAGCAGCAAGTCCACAGAGCCCACGTTCCACTTGCGTCACTAAGATGATACCAAGCTCCCATTCTTAACAGCTCGCAGGGCATGTCTCTCTTCTGCTTGTGCGTAGTTTATTTTATTCCTGGTGTGCAGGCTGGGGGCCTGATTCTGATCTCATTTACACCCCCATAACTCAGCTGGTACCAGTGGGGTTCACTCCTAGCTCCATTAACTTGAAGATTTACAAGGGAGGAAAAAGTTTGCATTTTGTAAAGGAAATAAGGGGGGGGGGGTTATCATCAATGAACTGACAGCCCCCCCCCCCAGCGACCCAGAGCCACTCAGCTGTTTCGGGGCATCCTTTGTTCAGAACTCTCTGGTTTAACACTTTCAGTCCTGGGGATTTATTTCAATATCTCATCTCCAGTTGACCCATCCCCTCGTCAGCTGGAAACAGTAGTCCTGCCTCTGGCTGTGCCTCATCTCCCTGGGCTGCAGAGTGACCTCAGGGGAGAGATTTCTCCATTACCTGCAGCAACATTCTTCTCTTCCTCAGAGCACATCTATCAGGGTAACCTGGTCTTTTGGGTTCCCCTGTAGTTTTCAGTGCTGAGTGTAGGGTTATAGGTGTTATGGTGCAGATGAGTTGCAGGCTGCTACTTGCTTCCATTCTCAGGTCTACTGGGGACAGCGGCTCTCAGCAGCTAGCATTCCTCACCAATTTGTCTCTGTTTTGGCAGTACTGTGAACCGGGGATGGTACAAGAAACAGACTGGGCATATGGCTCGCTTTGGGATAAATGGTGTTGGGGGGCTCTTTAAGGCACCCAGTGTCCTTTAGGCAGGGTTCCCTACAGATTATGTAGATTACTGCCTAGAAATCATTCACCTGCGTGGTTTATAAAAAAGAAGGAGGGGTGACTTGTGTGCAGTGTATAAATACCTTCCTGGGGGTATTAGAGGGCTCTTTCATCTAGCAGAGAAAGGCAGAACAAGAGCCAGGAGCTGGAAGCTGGAGCCCAGTACAATTAAGAATCCAACCCACATTTTTAACAGTGGAACGAACTCCCGAGGGAAGTGGCAGATTCTCCACCTCTTGGTGGCTTCAGACCCAGACTGATCACTCTCTGGAATTCATGCATTAGCCAAACAAGTTAATGGGCTTAACACATAGGTAACGAGGCGGACCGTAATGGCCTGTGTTATACAGGAGGTCAGATTAGATGATCTAATGGTTCCTGCTGTCCTTAACCTCTATGACCTGCTCTCCAGTCTCTTCCCCACTTGTCCTCTTTCCCTGGGGATGGAGCTCAGGGGTTTCTTACTTGGATGCACACACAGAATCTATCACCCTATCAAGGCGGTCTCTGGAGAAGCTATGGCCACACAGTTCTGCTACCAGGGTACAGGGGGGCTGAGTATCTGCTGGGAACACAGGAGCTTCATGTGGATCTGTGAGGATCACCCATGTTTGGGGGCCTGGTCAGGAACGCAACAAGGGGATCTTCAGCGAGATTTACTCCTTGGGGGAAGGGCTGCTCCAGCACTAAGATTGCTAGTCTCAGCCCAGAAAGTTACCGCAGTACCTGTGATGCGCAGGTCCTTGCTGCCAGTCATTCCAGCTTTGAAGCCACTCACGCTGAGCTGTAACTAGCTGTTTTAATGACCCCTTCTTGCACATACTCCACTAGCTGACTGGTCTACACCACCTCAATCCCCGCCTCGCCCTATGTCCCAGCCACACATGCGACTCCAGTTCCACTGCTGCGTACACAATTTCACGGGTACTCAGGGTAGCCCTAGTAGATTCCCTGGCCTGACACAGGTGCTCTTAGCACCTACTAGCTTTCCTGGGGACAGCCCCCTTCTTTTCAATTTGTCACTCAGGGTGGCAGAGAAATTCAGGGGCAGTAGCTGTCAGCTGTACAAATGCAGCTGTTGCTATGCAACAGTCCTGGTGTAGCAATTAATGCTCAGCAAAATGGGCTGTGCTCTGAAGCTATTTGCATAGCTGGATGCTGTAATCCATTTGTTTGCATTGAGCCTCCACTATTTTGTAGAGTTCACAATCATTCCTTCCAGCTCTCACAAAATCCAGGGGCTCTTACATAAGTGATCTAGTCCATAAAAGGCACTTCTTTATTTCTCAGTAAGAGCCAGAGCCTGCCGGGTATGGGGCACGGCCGTGCGGCCCGGGAGGAACCACCAGATTATCTGCAGTGCACGTGGGAGCTCTGTGGGCTCTGCCGTTAACTCATTTTGCCCCTGCCATTACTGGTTATGGAATTACCCTGCTCCTCCGGGGTGGTGCCCATCACTCTGGGCAGCCCCTTGCCGAACGAGCCCGGGAGCCTGTGCGTGTCTCCTGGGGCCAGGCAGGGGAGGAAAGGGGGAGTGTGACTGTTTCACACCAACCTACCTGGAACGCTGGTCTCCAAAAACCTGTCCCTCGGAATAGTGCGGTGCCAGTTTCCCCACCCCAAGAGTCTTTTATTGAGCGTGAAGCCTGGGTCTCTGTTTTTTTAAGCCCCTGAACATCAGTTTGATAGATTATAAGTTTACAGATACGTTTTGTACCTCAGAGGCACAAGAAGCAGCAGCAGAACAGAAGTTCAAGGCTAAGTGTTTCTGTTCCTTTCAGACCACTCTAAGCACCACGATTATATAGTTCCTGAAAAGAAACAAAACATAGCTATAAACTTATAAAATCCAACTGAGTATTGTACTGGGCAGACCTTCCCCCTCCCTCTTCTGCCATCACGCAGATGACTGTGCTGGGCAGGAGCACACAATGTACTACGCCCCGCCAAGGCAGGTTCGCCTTTCAAACCCAATTAAAGGAACAGACGACATTTTTCAGGCCTCTCTATACCTGACCTGAATATTTCTCTAGCAATGTGTCAATCCAAGACACGTTACTGTACAAGTATTGTCATTGTGATCTGTGCTGAGATTCCGGGTTGGTCTACGTTTAAATGTTTTGCCCCCACAGCTACGGCCGTTAGGAGTGTGAAAAAACCAAACCAAACCCCTGCCAACTAACAGAGCTATGCTGGCAAAAGCCCTAGTGTACCTGCAGTTACACCACCAAAAGAAGCCCTTTGGCGGGTATAGCTTATTTCGTTCGGGAAACTGGCATACGTTCTACCAACAAAAGAATTCTTTTGCACCCAGTATAAGCTGCATCTCCACCAGGCGGGTTTTTTGGTATAGCTTTTCTAGTGTATACAAGGCCTCAGTAATTAAGTTTGGTTTGGATGAACCAGTTTAGTTGTAACACATTTCAGTGCTCAGCATAGGCTTTGAACGTAATACTCCCCAGTAGAAGAACAGGGTAGTTTACAGCTCGGTTGGTGCTGCAGTGATTCTGTCCGACTGCAGAGGAAAGAGACAAGCAGTGCAGACCGAGGAGAAATTCAGTGCAACAACTAGAAGTGAGAGAATGTTTTCTTAACTTAAATTGAAAGCTTAAGTGCTGCATAGCACAAGCAAAACAGCTCCAGAAAAAGACCACAGGCCCACTGAATTTTCAAGGCCCCTGGATTTCTGCTGTCCCTGGTGACCTGCTTTGGGGATTTATAAAGCGTGCGTTTAAACTAAAAGCAGAAAGAAAAAAAGTTATAGGGATTTTTTTGCAAAGTGCACTTGTTCATCAATTTACTTGGGATGTACAATGAATCAACTGGCTCAGATAAACAGCAGGCACCCAGCCCTGGGTCAGACTTTTAACCCTTCAGAGTATTCATTGTGTAGAGGGATTACACATTTAAAGCAACCTTCTTCCCCACCTGTATCCAAACAAAGCCAGGAAAGGCCAATGTCGCTTATACACAATTAAAACCAAACACAATCCATAATACACTCTTGTTTCTGCAGTGTTCCTCCCGCCTCCTGTACAGGGGTTTATCACCAGTTGTGACACATCTAACATTAGCCTCGCTGGGGGTAATTAAAACCTTGCCATCGAGCCCATGTCTTTAAAACCAGGGGAAATTTATCAAGCTGCAAACATTGCCCCACGTACTGGCTTTCAAGGGCTTTTCACAATTGTCCTGACTAATTTCTCTAATTACTAAGGACATTTGGGATTTTTCTTTTAAGAGGTGGAAAAAGAAATTAGCATGAGTGCTCCTGTGTGAGATGGTTCGAACAGCATCAGCGCTGAGCATGGCATTATGGAAGATGGTGGTACCTAGCTACTACAGTGAGGTGCATATTATAAAGCCAGAAGACAGCTGGCAAACCACACCAGTCGTGCAGAGCTCTTCAAAGGCCTTTCACAGCACTGCACATTTTTTAAATGTAAAAGCACCTGGACACACCACTAGAGGAGGACATGCAGGGAACAATCCCATTGCTAAGCAAGAGGATGCACTGTCCGATTGAATGATTCCATGAACACAGAAGAGGCAAGTGGCATCTGAATCTCCCCATAGGAGGGTACTATGTAGACACCTCTACTCTCCGTTTCCGAACACATCATTGCTGCTACCTGGCCTGGGCTCTGGTAAACCAGGAACTGCAGCTCTAAGGCCCAGATCCTGTAATCAGACCCCTATGCCCAGACACTGAAGTCAAGGGGGTTAGTTGCAGGATGGGGACCTTATGGCTTGTGTTCATTAGGGATTTTTGCACCACTGTAGCTACCCCAGCACAAACCCTCACCGGAGATGCCCTGCACTAGGGTCACACAGGCCTTACGCCAAGGCACGTCTCATGGACGAGACCCTCACTTTAACATCCCCCGAGTCATTCCAGAGTCCTCCAGCCCTGGAGCCCAAGCACTAAGCACTGCCACCGTCCAACACAGGGAAACTTGAAGGGTTTTAGTCTCATGAATCTTGCAGAAACAGGCAAAAGTGAGGCAGGGTTTTTTGCTCTGAAGATGTAAAAGATCAGATGCAGCAATTAGCTATAGCACCTTCGACTGCTAAATATACGAGCAGAACAATCGCAATTATCCAAATGTCCGGAGGGACATGCTGAATAAGATCGGAGAATAGTGGGAAACTTCGGTGTAATTAACTGACGTTTGGGAATGTGACCTCATTTCGGAAAAAAGGGAGTTTAGATAACTGAGCGTTGGACAGACAAGGCTGTACTGTAACAGAAACACTTTTGTAAACTCAACTTTAGCATTCTCTACTGACAAATGCTGAAATTTACTGCCTAAGACTATATTTTGAAATATGAATGACCCGTTTCAGAAATATGTCAGTATCTCCAGCTAACTGTTGTCCTTCAATTGGCAACTGACTGTTTGCTAATAGTCCTGCAGAAGGCCTGCCGCTTGGGAAGTAGCTTAAGACAAGGAAAATGCATTTCACCGTTGGAATGCCTGGGGAATAAGAGTGACTCAAAGTTGATGGTAAAGTAAGTTCTATTTTTAATGTGAGTTAATTTAGCTGTTGTTCAACTGCTATTAAATGATACAGGTTAATTTTGCAGTAGACAGACAACTTAAAACAAAAAAATTAATAGGAAATCTTTGAATTTCTCATGCATTCCAATGAAGAGGGACATTTCCTGTGTCCTAACATACCTCGTTCCCTATTAAGATCAAGCTTCTTATCCTCACCTTCAAAGCTCTGCACATCTTCATCCTACCTACATCTTCGTTCTTGTTTCTTATTACTCCCTATATCTCTTTAGCTTCCTACGCTCATCCTTATGTCTTACAGATTTTGCTCCCCTGTCCCTGAAGTTTCCTTCTCAGCTCACTGGCCGAAGAGCGCCTGCACTCTCCAGTCATATCTCTGGACAAAATTCAATGCTAGCGCAAGGCTCACAAACCCCAATCCTTGTCCAGAAAATGCCATCTCCCATCCCCCTAAGCAAGCACTTCACCCCAAGTCTCCCAGGGTGTTTCAGTGTCCAATTTTTGCCTAGGTAGACTGTGTGACGAAGTGGGGACTGTCTCACTGAAAGGGGCCCCCCTGTCCACGGACCGCATGGAGCCAAGAGCGGGCACGATCTGTGTCCGTGAGAGAGTGTAAGCTATTTAAAGCATGAACCGTGTCTTTAACAGTACTGCCCATGCTTTCATCACTTAAACAACTCTTTATTATATTTAAAGCAGGCAAACTCCAGCCAGTGCCTATGACACTGACCAATATCATCTCGTTGTTTTCTTGTGCTCCATGGCTAGGACTCCTCAGTGCCATGGTAATACCAATAAATAATATTAGATTTTAGCAACTTACTCTTTGCAATTAGATGTTGTGGTTAGAATATATTTTATATTTCGGTGCAGTTTTCATTTAAGCAAGAAAACGGTTCAGTTTAAAATTTACAAAAAAACCTGAGTCAGAAAAACATCAGTTGCCTGTTTGCCATAAAAAATAAGTCAGAATTCATCCCCACTAACTTGTACCTTGAGGGGAATCGAACTCTCAGAGAAGTGAATATGACCGGCCACTCGACACCCAAGGGTAAAGACAAACGAAGAAGCCAAAATAACACCAAGGCTGCATTTCCTAGACACATTTTCAGAGATTCTCTCACCATGCAGTTCCACTGGTGCTACCAACTAGGAAAACATTCCCCACCCTTCTCACTGCAGACAAAGCCTACGACAGCCAGTTAGCATAGGCTGATCATCAAATGCTCGTGGGTCTCTTCTGCCAAAGGTGTTTGTAACTCCTTAGTGGGAATTGCAAACCCTGAAGGCCCTGTCTCTGCTAGAGCGATTAGGACCCCTAGGTCACTAATTGCTGACAGCATTGTGCCAGCTCCAGTCTTTACAGGGCACCCGCATTTTGACTACTGTGGTCTAACTTCAGATCAGGTGACTCCAGATTCTGACCATCTTTAGGACACACAGCAAAGCCTCGCTCTTGCCAGGGCCGGCTCCAGGCACCAGCTTAGCAAGCAGGTGATTGGGGCGGCCACTCCGGAGAGGGGCGGCAGGTCCAGCTATTTGGCGGCAATTTGGCGGAGGGTCCCTCACTCCTGGTCGTAGCGAATGACCCTCCCGCTGAAATGCCGCAGATCGTGATCGCAGCTTTTTTTTTTTGGGCTGCCTGGGGCAGCAAAACCCCTGGAGCCGGCCCTGGCTCTTGCAGAAAGCCCTGCCATCATTAGTGACTCTCACAATTCAAACACCCCTTTTATTCCCCAACTCCTACAACTCTCCTTCCTCTGCCGCCAGAAGAAGCTGAGTTTTGATGCTGTCACTCACACTTCCACAGACCATGCCATTGTTCAGAGTCCGAGCTGTCTCTATGGGCTAGTCTACTGGCAGCGTTACAGCCATTTCTAACTGAAATTGTGATTTTTAAGCCGATTATGTTAAACTGTTGTAAGAGGTTGTGTGGACACGTTTGTTTGGATTAAACCAAGTGTGACACCATACCCCATATTCTTCATAGAAATATTGTTATAATACGATTATAGCCTAACGATGATATACGTTGTGCAAGTTAAGGCAGGTGAGATATCATTGGAGAGGTTATAATCTACTGAATATGATTATCCCATTTGTATCATTTTTGCATCTAAGGTTAGTAATATCCACTGTACATCTGTACTACAGAAGTGTTTGCACCTGGGGAACGCCCACCAGACAGAATGCAACCAGTCTGGCTGGCCAGCTGGGGACAAGTCAACGAACCATTAGGGAGAACAATTGGTCTTTGAAGATGCCAATCTCCCACCTTCCTGAGAAGCTGTCCTGAGATGCTACGAACAACCTCTGACTCATGGCTGCTTTGATACTGCAGGATCATGTGATTAAGTCACCTGATACTGGACTCCATGATAGAATACCAGTATTTTTCCACTGGGAGCAGTGGGGGGAAAGGGGTGTGCCACACTGGAAAACAAAGGCTTCTGACATATGTAAAATCTGTAAAACAGAGGAGGGACTTAATCAGGGTTCTTCACTGAATCCCCGCCCAGAACGACTGCGGCGAACATCTAAGAAACAAAGACAAACGAGGGGAGAAGGACTGAGCCCAGGCTGGGAAGGGATCTGGCCTGTGACAGAAATACCTGGAGTTTTAAGCTGCAAGTAAGAGCAGCTGGTCTTCAAGAACCTCTGCAATCGGCCTAAAACAACATTAGGATGAGGAATTGCTACTTGTAACCAGCTTCTTCAGTATTAAGTTTGGTTTGGGTGTTTGTTTCAGTTGCTGAGTAATCTGCTTTGATCTGTTTGCTAACCTTTACAATCACTTACAATCTATCTTCTGTAGTTGTGAAACTTGTTTTTGTTTTCCCTACAACCAGTTTGTGGCATTCATAACTAGGGGGTGAAAAGCTGTGCAGATCTTCCTCCACCCTGAGGGAGGGGGCGGATTTCATGAGCTTACGCTGTGCAGTTCTCTGCAAGACAACACAATTTGGGGTTTACAGCCCAGAGGGGGTGAGCACTTGCGTGCTGAAGGCTTCCCAGGCAGAGCTGATCTCAGTGTCTGTCTGTCTGCAGCTGGGTGTGTCCCTACCTGTGTGTGCTGGAGAAGGCTTGAGGGCTGGCTCAGCAGGACAGTGTGAGGGAGCCCAGGCTGATGGACAGGTGGGTTCAGTGGCACCCCGGGGGGAACCCGGCACACCAAGCTTATTTCAGCTGGGCTCAAGTCACTTAGGAATCAAGTTTAAGATAAAACACAATAAGCCAAACGAGGAGTGTCCCCAGAGGCACGGTACAGTTCAACCAGGGCAAGTGTGTATGTAGGCAAAGCTTATGTTTAACTGCCTTTTCCTCCTGTGTGCTCTGTAAAGCCGACTCAGCCGCAGAAATGGGAGCTGGAGTCATAGAAATGTAGGGCTGGAAGGGACCTGGAGAGCCCATCTAGTCCAGCCCCCTGTGCTGGGGCAGAGCCACGTAAACCTGACAGGTGTCTCTCTAACCTGTTCTTAGAAACCTCCCGTGATGGGGATTCCACAGCCTGCCTTGGAAGCCTGTTCCAGAGCTTAGCCACCCTTAGAGTTAGAAAATTTTTCCTAATATCTAACCTAAATCCCCATTGCTGCCAATTAAGGCCTTTACTACTTGTCCTACCCTCGGTGGCCATGGAGAACTACTGATCACCATCCTCTTTATAACAGCCCTTAACTGATTTGAAGACTGTTAGCAGGTTCCCCTCAGTCTTCTTGTCTCAAGACTAAACATGCCAGTTTTTAACCTTTCCTCAAAGGCTGGGTTCTCTAACCTTTTATCATTTCTGTCGCTCTTCTCTGGACTCTCTGCAATCTGTCCACATCCTTCCTAAAGTTTTGCGCCCAGGACTGGACAGAGAACTTCAGCTGAGGCCTCGTAAGTGCCAAGTACAGCAGGACAATTGCCTCCTGCACCTTACATACCACACTCCCCAGCCCTGAATCAGAGCTCTGTGTAAGCTTGGCTCTCTCACCAACAGAAGCTGGTCCAAGAAAAGATATTATCTCACTCACCTTGAGTCTCTAATACGACACTCCTGTTAATACACCCCAGACTGATATAAACCTTTTTCTCAGGTGCACTGCATTGTTGGCTCATATTCAATTTATGATCTGCTATCACCCTCCAGACCCTTGTCAGCAGTACTATCACCTAGCCAGTTAGTCCTCATTTTGTAATGCATCTGATTTTTTTCTTCTTGAGTGTAGCACTTTGCACTCGTCTTTATTAAATTTCATCTTGTTGGTTTCAGACCAATTCTCTTATTTGCTAAAGTCCTTTTGATTTCCAATTCTGGTCTCCAAAGTGCCAGCAACCCCTCCCCGCTCAGTGTCACATGGACAGTCTATAAGCAGGCTCATTGACTTTAGCCAGAAGGGACCATCGTGATCATCTAGTCCAGGCCTGCCCGTGGGGGGTGAGTAGACAAGTGGTGGGTGAGGGAGGGGGGCTGAAGAGGCAGGCGGGCAGTGGCGGGGGATGAGGAGGCGAGCCGGGGGGTGGGGGGCTGAGGTGGCGAGTGGGCGGGCAGTGGCAGGGGGTGAGCCAGGGGGGTGGGGGGCTGAGGAGGCGAGCCGGAGGGGTGGGGGGCTGAGGAGGCGGGCAGGCAGGCAGTGGCGGGGGCTGAGGAGGCGGGCAGGGAGGTGGGGGGCTGAGGAGGCGAGTGGGTGGGCAGTAGCAGGGGGTGAGTAGGCGGGCTGAGGAGGTGAGCGAGGAGTTCTACTGATCTGGGCTGGCTCCCAGCCCCTCTCCAAGGGGTGCAGCTGGCTGGAGGTGCTGCCTTCCACGGCTGCCTCAGCCACACCTCAGTCACTCAACAGGGCGACTGATTACAAAGTGGGGGGAAGATCTTATTCTACTTTTAGTAAAAAGACATTTTTCTTTTACCTTAATTATACTACCTTAGGGGCCCGCTATAACATATTACCAAGGTTCGATACCGCTGTTTCGGTGGGGCAGCGCTGGGGAAGGAGGGTTTGTTTCCACGGGGCAGGCGTTGCTGGGGGGGGGGTATCTCAGGGGGGCTGGGCAGCACTGGGGGAGTTGTGTTTTGGGGGGGCTTGGTGGCACGGGGGGGGGGGGCGGCAGGGCCAGGGGATTCAGCCCTCAGCTGTTTTCTTTGGAGTAATTTGGCCCTCGCCGCTTTACAAGTTGGGCAGGCCTGAGCTGCTGCACACTGCAGGCCACAGAACCTCACCCACCCACTCCTGTGATAGACCCCTAACCTCTGCTAAGCTACTGCTGGCCTCAAATCATTGTTTAAAGGCTTCAAGTTACAGAGAATTCACCACTGACGCCAGTTTAAACCTGCAAGTGACCCGTGCCTCATGCTGAATAGGAAGGTGAAAACCCCCCAGCATCTCAGCCAATCTGATCTGGGGGGAAATTCTTTCCTGTCCCCAGATGTGGACATCAGTTAGCCCCTGGGTATGTGGGCAGGACCCAGAAGCCAGACACCTGAGAAAGAATTCACTGTAGTAGCTCAGAGCCCTCCCCATCTAGTGCCCCATCACTGCTCATTGGGGGATATTGACTACTAACAGTCGCATATCAGCTACATCCCATTGTAGGTGGTCTCATCATACCATCCCCTCGTCAACTTAGCAAGCAAGCTCAGTCTTAAAGCCACTTAGGTTTTCTGCCCCACACTGCTCCCCTTGGGAGGCTGTTCCAGAACGTCCCTCCTCTGGTAGTTAGAAACCTTCATCTAATTTCAAACCGAAACTTGTTGACCAGCCAGCACATGTATCTCTGCTCAGTTATCCAAGTCAGTACGGGTTTTCAACCAGTTGCGCAACCACCTTATAGTAACTTCACCTGAGATCAACTGCTGTGCTTTATCTACTTTTTCAAAAGCTACCACGTCCTTTTGCTATTTGTAATGTGATTGCCTGAGCTGAAGAAATGTTTCAGTGCCAGTTCCTTGAGCTGGGTAAAACTATCAGTAGCCGGAATGCCAAATCCTGTCACCTTCCATAAACCTGTTCAATAGTTTGCTTATGAGTAAGCCTGCGAGTGTGTCATGGAGGTCACGGATTCTGTGACTTTCCGTGACCTCCGTGACTTCTGCAGTGGCCAGTGCACCTGGCTCAGGGGCAGCTCAGGCAGTGAACTGGCTGTTTCTGGGGCAGTCTTGGGCCACTACGCCCTCCCACCCCCCAGAAAGTTTGGGTGTAGGAGGGGCAGGGGGTTGGGGCACAGAATGGGGTGAGGCGGGCTCCGGGCAGCGCTTACCTAGGGGCTCCCCAGAAGCAGCGATATCCCCCTCTCTCAGCTGCTAGGCAGAGGCGTGGCCAGGCAACTCTGCGCACTGCTTCCGCCCAGAACGCTGGCTTTGCAGCTCCCATTGGCCGCGAACTGTGGCCAATGGGAGCTGCGGGAGCGGTGCCTGCAGGCAGAGCTGCCTGGCCACACCTCTACATAGCAGCTGAGCGAGGGGGATGTTGCCGCTTCCGGGGAGCCCCCAAGTATTGAAGTTAGGCTGACTGGTCTATAATTCCCTGGGTCCTCTTTGTTCCACCTTTTAAAGATAGGTACTGTGTTTGCCCTTCTTCAGTCCTCTGGGACCTCACCCGTCCTGCCTGAGTTCTCAAAGATAATCACTAACAGATTGGAGATTGCTTCAGCTACTTCCTTAAGTACCCTAGGGTGAAATTTCACCAGGCCCTGCCAACTTGCATACATCTAACATATCTAAATATTCTGTAAACTGTTCTATTACTTTTTGTGCATTAACAGAATTGTTTACTGAGTTACAGCAGTGCAAACCTACTGTCAGCAATGGGGTTATACGTCTGTATCCAATAATCTAATTTGCCTTATGGAAAGTTTATCACTGATGAATAAGGTTGCTATAGAAAAACCTAGCTTGATTTTCAAATCCCCGGCTGAGATTGAAGGGCTAGAGAGTGCATGTGCTGTGGAAATTACACAAAAACGGGAATCCCCAACACCATTTTACAAAGACAGTTTTCAATGTTAAAGTGCATTTTAAAACACTTTAAAAGCAGCAAAGAATCCTGTGGCACCTTATAGACTAACAGACGTTTTGCAGCATGAGCTTTCGTGGGTGAATACCCACTTCTTCGGATGCAAGCTTGCATCCGAAGAAGTGGGTATTCACCCACGAAAGCTCATGCTGCAAAACGTCTGTTAGTCTATAAGGTGCCACAGGATTCTTTGTTGCTTTTACAGATCCAGACTAACACGGCTACCCCTCCGATACTTTAAAACACTGCTAATATCTCACAAGTGGTTACACTCCTCAAAGATTCAGAAGTAACCACACTCAGGGACCATGGGGACAGTATAAAAAGCTGAAGAGAACAAATGAGATGTCCAACCACAACAGCGTACTACTAATGTAGGAGGGGCCGAAACTCCAGTCTGAACTTCACCTGTTGCAGGAACTGGAAACGCCTTTCTGGTATGTGTAGCTTGAGGATATGCAGAAAACAATGTTTCTACACAGAGCAGTGCAGAGCTTTATAAACAGGTCAAAAAGGGAAATGAAATCACCTCCTCACTACCTTAGCCATAACTGTCCCACCTGCCTCTTCCACTATCACCATTCCATCAAGCACCATAGTGGGGTTTTGTTAGTGGATATAACAACTGTAAAGTCGCTGTTGGATTTACAGGACAATATTTCCAATCAGTGTGATAGAAAAACCTCACCATGCACTGCCCTTGGAAGAACAGTATAAGTAACAAATACAAATTCAATGTATTGCTAAATTACAGAGGGCAGAGACACTCTACATTCAAGACCCTGGTCACCATGTCCGTTTTATTGTGCAGTCAAAGAAAAACCCATCAGGATTCTAAACTACAGTTGCATTATTTGATCCTGTACGGAAGCATTTTAGATTCAGGTTACAACAAGGTTCCCAGCAGGAGAATTCATCAGATACACGAGCACCACATCTTAAAACTACATCGCATGTGCATTAGTCACAGGAGAAAATGGCTGGCTGACCTGCATCTGATAGACTCAATCCTCTCCTCACACAACCCACTATTAAAATTTAACAATTAATGTCAAAACCTGCTTCATGAACTGCTCGGCAGTGCTGAAGTAAAGCATTAAAGCTTTGGGTTTAGAGAGAAAGCAATTCTTTCAAAAAAGGCAGCCTCAGAATCCAGAGATTTCATTCTGAAACAAATTAAGGCAGTTGAGTCACTGAGGCTCTGGCCAGTCCTTTGGGAAGATGCAAAGCTGCATTTTAATGCCCACAATCTTTGAACTTTGAGGAAATGGCATTTATGTAACTTAGCTTTGAAAAAAATGTGTTCGACATTTTCTTCAGTTTGTCTGTGTTGTTGATTCCATGAGGCTAGAAAAAGCAACCCAATTGAAATCCTCTATGCCGCTAAATATTCTCTGCACTTGAGACACCAACTCTCACCTTTAATTTTTGGGATCAACTGCTGTGCTTTATGTATCTTTTCAAGAGCTATCACGTCCTTTTGCTGTTTTTAATGTAATTGCCCGAGCTGAAGAAATGTTTTAGTGCCAATTCCTTGAGATGGGTAAAACTATCAGTAGCTTGAATGCCAAGTCCTGTCACCTTCCATAAACCTGTTTAATAATTCTTTGCTTTTAAAAAGTTATTTTCAAAATTGTTCCCCAAGAAAGAAGAAGAGTCCAGCTAGGGGAGAACAGACACTTATAAAGTAAGCACCGTAGAGACTTTTTGAACAGCACATGGGGAAACATGGAAGAAAAGGCAATTCTAAGAGATTGAAGAAATCATTTTAGTGGAACACTGCTAGTGATTTTTATTTAATCAAATGCTCCTGTGTATTGAGTATCCCTATAACATTTCTATCAAGTTGAAGTAGGCCTGCAAAGAAGGAAAATAGAGTTTGCACTTTTCTGATGCTTTGTTATGGACAAAGGCAACTTCAAAAAGTTAGAATTTTTCCTTTGTTCCTTCAGAATAAAAGGGTGAGATGCTGTTCTCCGATACTAGAAATTCAGGTCTTGTCTACTCAATTTTTTCGTGTAAGACTATGGACAACTGAGAACTTGGTAGGCTTATGACTAAGGCTGTGAGTCTGTGACTTTCCGTGACTTCTACAGCAGCCAGTGCTAGCTCAGGGGCTGCTCAACTCTGGCAGCCCCTGGGCCAGCAGCAGCAGTTTGGGTGTGTGGGATAGGGGCTCAGGGTTAGGGGGAGGGGGTTGGGAGGTGCGGTGGGGGGCACTTACCTCAGGGTTGGGGGCTCCCCAGCTCCCACTGGCATGGCCCTGAAGCTCCTAGGCGGTGGAGGAGCCAGTGGGCTCCGCATGCTGCCCACACCCACAGGCCATCCCCGCAGCACACACTGGCTGTGGTTCCTGCCAATGGGAGCTGTGCAGGCGGTGCTTGTGGTGGGTGAGCAGCACGCACAGCCCCTGGCCCCTCTGCGGCCTAGGCGCTGCAGGGACACAGAGCTGGGTAGGGAGCCCCTGCCAGCCCGCCCCCACCCCCACCCCCAGCACGTGCGGGAGTCCCGGGCTGTGCACCACAGCCTGGTCTCCCCCCAGCATAGGTTCCAGGCCACACACCACTCCAGCACCTGCGGGGTCCCACTCCCCAGCACCCCCCCCACACACCCCAGCACCAGCGGGGGGCCTGGGCCACCTCCCCCAGCACCCAGAGGCCCCCCACCCAAGTTTTAGTCACAGGCATTTTTAGTAAAAGTCATGGACAGCTCATGGGCTGTGAATTTTTGTTTACTGCCTTGACCTGTCCATGACTTTTATTCAAAATACCCGTGACTAAAACGTAGCCTTAGTTTTGACGTTTGGAAACCAGCCTGAGAGAAGTGATTTTGAGTCAGACTGTTTAATACCAGGCTTTGCTCCAGTTCCTCTGTCAGCCCAACAACTCTTTACTTCAAATGCTGGGGGAAACTGTTAGCTGAAAAGATGTCACTCCTCAGTTTTAATCCCTCCTACTTTTCCACTGCATCCATTTCAACTTTCTTGGATTTGCCTTGAAGGAGCCACATACTTCGCCCCACCTCACGTATCCATCCTCGCCAGCTGCAGCTGCAGCTGCAGCATCCCCCGCCACCTCGCAATGGCAGCAGCCGGAAGGCTCCATTCTTCTTCAAGTGATTGTTCACATCCATTCCAATTAGGCGTGTGTGTGTTGCACGCACGGACGTTGGCAACTTTTTCCCTTAGCAGCTCCTGTCAGGAGCTATAGTGGGGCTCTTATGGTGGTGTATATAGAACCCTGCCGGCCCAAACCCCCTTCAGTTCCTTCTTACCGTCCGTGACGGTGTTGAAACGTTCTCTCTCGCTCGCGAGTGAGCCCTTAGCTATTCAGTCTTCTAGTTAGAGTTGTTCTACCACTGTATGCAGGTGTCGGGAAGCTAGCTCCAGCACCAGCCTTGGGCTGCAGGGCATGCTGCAAGCCCAGGGTTTCACCACGTGCCGCAAGTCTATGCCTAAGACCGACCCCCACGACTCCTGTCTCCGGTGTCTGGGAGAGGCTCATCAGGCCGAGTGCTGCAAGATCTGTAAGGCCTTCAAACCACGCACACGAAAGACTTTCGTCTTCAGCAGTTGCTCATGGAGGCCACGCAACAACCACCGGCCCCAGACCGCCCGGCACTGGGCCTAGGTTCCTCAGTGCAAAGTGCCCCAGCATCGGTGTGCGATCCAGCACTGCCCAGGCACCGTAAGAACGGCCAGACCGGGTCAGACCAAAGGTCCATCTAGCCCAGTGTCCTGTCTGCCGATAGTGGCCAATGCCAGGTGCCCCAGAGGGAGTGAACAGAACAGGGAATCATCAAGTGATCCATCCCCTGTCACCCATTCCCAGCTTCTGGCAAACAGAGGCCAGGGACACCATCCCTGCCCCTCCTGGCTAATAGCTAGGGCCCTACCAAAGTTATGGTCCATTTTAGTCAATTTCACAGTCATAGGATTTAAAAAATCGTATATTTCATGATTTCAGTTATTTACATCTGAAATTTCAGTGTTGTAATTGTAGGCGACCTGACCCAAAAAGGAATTGTGTGTGCGCGCGTCTGTGGGGGGGGAGGGGGGGTTCGGAAGGTTATTGCAGGGAGGGTTGCGGTATTGCCACCCTTACTTCTGCGCTGCTTCTGGCGGTGGCGCTGCCTTCGGAGCTGGTTGGCTGGAGAGCGGTGGCTGCTGGCCAGAAGCCCAGCTCTGAAGGCAGAGCTGCCGTCAACAGCAGCGCAGAAAGAAGGGCGGCATGGTATGGCATGGCCACCCTTGCTTCTGTGCAGCTGCCTGCAGAGCTGGGCCCTCAGTCAGCAGCTGCCACTCTCCAGCTGCCCAGCTCTGAAGGCAGGACAGAAGTAAGGGTGGCAATACCATGACCCCCCCTAAAATAACCTTGTAACCCAACTCCCTTTTGGGTCAGGCCCCCAATTTGAGAAATGCTGGTCTCCCCCGTGAAATCTGAATAGTAGAGGGTCAAAGCACACCAAAGATCAGATTTCACAGTGGAAGACCAGATTTCATGGTCCGTGATGCATTTTTCATGGCCACGGATTTGGTAGGGCCCTACTAATAGCCACTGATGGACCTATCCCCCAGGAATGTATCTAGTTCTTTTATGAACCCTGTTATAGACTTGGCCTTCACAACATCCTCTGGCAAGGAGTTCCACAGGTTGACTGTGCGTTGTGTGAAGAAATACTTCCTTTTGTTTCAAAACATTGCCCACTTCTCCCAAATCATCGCTGCACTTTCTTACATGCTGCCCCTCAGCGCATAAAATGCCATTCCTCAGCTTGTCTGTGGGCTGCTCCTCTCTGCTCATTAGTGCCACAGTTTAGCAAGGTACCTAACCTTAGGCATGTGCTAACACATGCAGAGTGGGCTAAAGGTAGCCATATACTTAAGTACCTGGGTGAACCAGGGCCTAACTCCCTCCTGAACAGGGCTTTGGAGCGGAGCCCGGAGCAGCTCCAGAGCAGTGGAGCTGCAGGTTTTTGTCTGGAACTGCAGTGGAGCTGGAGCACAGCTCCAAAGCCCTGCTCCTGAAGACCCATTTCTAGCATGATGCCTGCATGAAATGAGTTGGCTAAATATAGCCAGGTACAGAGGCCACTGGGAGTTGGCCATTTATTTAATATGCATTGTATTCTCCTCTTGTAGTTTTACAATATAATCAGTTCAGGGCATGGATGGTGTCTGCTTAAGTTTTACTAAGTGCCTGGCATACTTTGGTCACTGTTGTTGTATAAGTAAATTCATAATAATAAATAGCCCTCATTGAAGAGTCTACACCTCACTCTTTTAATTAAAGGCTACAAAACCTCTCAATCCACATCTCCGAGACTCCCAGTGTGTTCTCCAGCAAAACAAGACTTGACATTCCTGATAGTCCTACAGCAGAAAAGTTTATTTCATTAAAAAAAAATGATGAAAACCTTTCAACCCTTTATACATTTTAAAGAACCCCAAAAGGGGACAAATGTATCACCTTTAAAAGGCTGGACACCTACATTTTACAGTGCTGGGTGCTCTAGTCATGCATAAAGATATGGAAAAAGACCGTTACTCACCTTTGTAGCTGTTGTTCTTCGAGATGTGTTGCTCATATCCATTCCAATTAGGTGTGCGCGCGCCGCGTGCACGTTCGTCGGAAGATTTTTACCGTAGCAACACTCGGTGGGTCGGCTGGGCGCCCCCTGGAGTGGCGCCGTTATGGCACCGGCTATATACCCCAGCCGACCCATCCACCCCTCAGTTCCTTCTTGCCGGCTACTCCGACAGAGGGGAAGGAGGGCGGGTTTGGAATGGATATGAGCAACACATCTCGAAGCACAACAGCTACAAAGGTGAGTAACCGTCTTTTCTTCTTCGAGTGCTTGCTCATATCGATTCCAATTAGGTGACTCCCAAGCCTTACCTAGGCGGTGGGGTCGGAGTGAGATGTCGCAGAATGTAGAACTGCTGAGCCAAAGGCCGCATCATCTCTGGACTGTTGTACCAATGTGTAATGTGATGCAAAGGTGTGAACCGAGGACCAGGTAGCTGCACGACATATCTCCTGGATGGGTACATGAGCCAGGAAGGCGGCAGATGACGCCTGAGCCCTAGTAGAATGGGCGGTGAGGTGGCTCATCGGAACGTGAGCCAAGTCATAGCAGGTGCGGATGCACGACGTCACCCAAGATGAAATCCTCTGAGAGGAGACAGGTAGGCCCTGCATTTGATCTGCCACCGCGACGAAGAGTGGGGTGTTTTACAAAAGGGCTTTGTTCGATCGATATAAAAGGCGAGAGCCCTACGGACGTCTAGGGAGGGCAGTTGCTGTTCCCGGCGCGATGAGTGTGGCTTCGGGAAGAAGACCAGAAGGAAGATATCTTGATTGATATGAAAGGCCAATACCACTTTAGGGAGGAAGGCCGGATGTGGTCGCAGCTGTACTTTGTCCTTGTGAAACACTGTATGGGGGGGTCCACAGTGAGAGCCCAAAGTTTGGAGACTCGTCTTGCCGATGTAATGGCTACGAGGAATGCTGTCTTCCAGGACAGGTACAGCAGCGAGCAGGTTGCTAGCGGCTCGAAAGGAGCAGCGATAAGCTTGGCTAGAACTAGATTGAGGTCCCAGGTTGGGGCGGGGCGGTGGACCTGTGGGTATAAACGCTCCAAGCCCTTGAGGAACCTAGAAACCATGGGGTGAGAGAAGACCGAACGGCCTCTCTCCCCTGGGTGGAAGGCAGAGATGGCCGCCAAGTGCACCTTTATTGATGAAACCGCTAGGCCATGTTTTTTTTAGGGACCAGAGGTAGTCCAAGATGGTAGGAACTGGTGCCTTGGTGGGAACAGGGTTACGCTGAGTGCACCAACAGGAGAAACGCTTCCACTTGGCCAGATATGTTAACCTAGTGGAAGGTTTCCTACTACCCAGGAGTACTTGTTGGACCGAGGCAGAGCAGCGTAACTCGGACTGGCTTAACCATGCAGCAACAATGCTGTAAGGTGAAGAGACTGCAGGTCTGAGTGGTGAAGTCTGCCATGGTCCTGAGTTATGAGATCTGGCCAAAGAGGTAGGGGGATTGGGTTGGCCACCGACAGGTCGAGCAACATGGTGTACCAGTGTTGCCTCGGCCACGCTGGAGGGATCACGATCAGGTGGGCTCTGTCTCTGCGGAGCTTGAGCAGGACCCTGTGAACCAGCAGGAACGGTGGAAAGGCGTAAAGTAGATGGCTCGTCCACGGTATCAGAAATGCGTCTGAGAGGGAGCCCGGGAGTGACCCTGGAAAGCGTAGAACACTTGGCATTTCCTGTTCTTGTGGGAGGTGAAGAGGACTACGTGGGGAGAACCCCACTTCCGGAAAACAGAATGGATAACGTCCGGACGAATCGACCACCCGTGAGACAGGAAGGATCTACTGAGGTGATCCGCCAGAGTGTTCTGAACCCCTGGGAGAAAGGACGCTACCAGGTCGATCGAGTGGGCTATGCAAATGTCCCAGAGCTGGATGGCTTCCTGACAAAGGAGGGAGGAATGTGCTCTGCCCTGCTTGTTTATGTAAAACATGGCCGTTGTGTTGTCTGTGAACACTGAGACACAACGGCCTTGTATATGCTCTCGAAACACCTGGCACGCGAGGCGGACTGCCCTCAGTTCCCGCACGTTGATGTGCAAGGTCAGTTCTTGAGCTGACCAAAGGCCTTGAGTGCGGAGATCCTCGAGGTGGGCACCCCAACCCAGAGATAGCCAGGGCCATTGAAGGTTGAGGCGGGTGGAATGGCATCCCTGCACAGACCAGGGTGGGAGTCAGCCACCAGGCCAGGGAGCCTAGGATGCTCGGGGGAATCGTGAGGATCGTGTCTATGCTGTCTCGGCCTGGCTGGTATACCGAGGTAAGCCAAGTTTGAAGGGGATGGAGGCGTAGCCTGGCGTGTTTGGTCACGAACGTGCAGGCAGCCATGTGTCCTAGGAGGCCGAGACAAGAGCGAGCCGAGGTTGTCGGGAAGTTTTGTAGGCCTTGGATAATTGTTACCATCGCCTGAAACCGAGGCTGTGGTAGGCAGGCTCTGGCGATATTGGAGTCCAGGATAGCCCCAATGAAGTCTATTCTCTGTGTGGGAACCAGAGTGGACTTCTTTATATTGATCATCAGGCCTAATCGCCTGAATAGGTCCTTGACGATGGCCACATGACGGGTCACTTGCGTCTCGGAGGTCCCTCGAATGAGCCAATCGTCTTGTGCCTCTTCATCCTCCAGGAGAGGGATCCATGCTGAGCGGACGTCGGAGCCAGCGACGGCCGGTGCCGAGAGGCCTTGGCAGTACCGGAGATCCGGTGCCGAGGGAGCGCTTCTTGAAGACTAACCAGCGCTCGGTGCCGAGAGCGGAGGAGCAAGAGCTGCCTCCCTCAGGAGCTGCTTGAGACGAAAGTCCCTCTCCCCTTTTGTTCTCGGCTTAAAGGCCTTACAAATGCGGCACTTATCTGTTAGGTGAGATTCCTCGAGGCACTTAGGAGAGGATCTCTTGTCGGCATCGGCTTGTGGTCGGCTGAGCATTGTGAAACCCTGTGAACCGGGCATCGTACCCGGCATCGGGTGCGGGGAAGGGGATAATCCCCGAACCCCTGTGAACTAAATACACTAACTATACTTGCATCCGAAGAAGTGGGTATTCACCCACGAAAGCTCATGCTGCAAAACGTCTGTTAGTCTATAAGGTGCCACAGGATTCTTTGCTGCTTTTACTAACTATACTACAAACGAATAAAGTTAACTACAACTATATAAATCTGAACTATATACAAGAATTAACGAGAGAAACTACGAGTAGCTAGGGAAGTGGAGGTCAGCTAAGCCGCGCTCCACTGTTCCAACGACCGACACGGGCGGTAAGAAGGAACTGAGGGGCGGATGGGTCGGCAGGGGTATATATCTGGCGCTATAGCGGCGCCACTCCAGGGGGCGCCCAGCCGACCCACCGAGTGTTGCTAGGGTAAAAATCTTCCGACGAACGTGCACGCGGCGCGCACACACCTAACTGGAATGCATATGAGCAATCACTCGAAGAAGAAATGGATATTTCTAAATTATATAAATAGAAAGAGGCTTATTGCTGGCTTGAAATGAAGTGTCACCTCCAATCAAAAGCACTTTGATTTTATTGTGAAAGGATTATTTGGAAAGTAACTGCTAGTCTAACGTTGTCAAGTAACTTTGCATTTTCTGTTACTTCATAGTACCAGGGTTAGTAAAACATTGAGAGCAGGCTATTGTGCACATTTTAGCAGTTACTTTTCCAGGATTTTTAACTGTGAATTGAATGCAAAGTTACCAAATGTGGGCCCTCATGTACCCAAGCTTAGCTAGCATGAACTATAAATAAGAAACTTCAGGTTGATAAGGGGCAGAAAACAAATGCAGGGCATCACATTTTCCATAGCACTAACAGAATTTCTCCGCAACAGGGAGATTCCTACTATCTGTTGCCTTCACCCAATCTAGGTCCAAATAAGGAATTTTAGCAGAAACAGCTTGAAATTATGTGGGTTCCATCTCTTTGTACAACTTGTGCAGTAACCTACTTTTCACGAGGGAGCATTTCCAATATCAATAATGTATAACATTAAAAGTGGTACACATGAAGTATGGGTAAAAGAAGTATCAGAGGGGTAGCCGTGTTAGTCTGGTTCTGTAGAAGCAGCAAAGAATCCTGTGGCACCTTATAGACTAACAGACGTTTTGCAGCATGAGCTTTCGTGGGTGAATACCCACTTCTTCGGACGCAAGCAGACGTCCGAAGAAGTGGGTATTCACCCACGAAAGCTCAGACGTCCACTGCTTGCGTCCGAAGAAGTGGGTATTCACCCACGAAAGCTCATGCTGCAAAACATCTGTTAGTCTATAAGGTGCCACAGGATTCTTTGCGGGTAAAAGAAGGTAAATTTGGGTCTAAAGTCAGGAACAGCTGAAGCAGGGTGCCACTATACTGAATGTTACTCAGGACCAAACGGAGCAAGATGCCCGCGAGCACACAGTTACTGTTATTGGAAGCTTTCCGTGTATTAAATCAGAGTTGTTGACATTCCTCTTCTATGGAGCAATATCTGCTCAGAGGATGAGAGCAACACTAATGCTGACTTCTGCACAACAAACCGTCAAGCAAACCACAGTTCTCTTGGTCCAATTCCATCTGACAAGCAATCCAGCGACACAACAAAGACACATCAGCACCACTACATAACTGTACACAAGCCATGTCAAACCACACAAGCAGAAAACAGGTATTTATAGCTAGGCATTTACGACCATGGTGTCTACTCCTAATTCATTAGTAAATCCTCAATAAGCCCAGCTGCATCATTTTGCAAAGAGACCACTCTCTCCCTTCACTAGATAAATTATTTACAATGAAAGAAAATTAAGGTGACCCATGCGGGAGAGCTAGTTAGAATAAGGGAGATCATGGGGATAGACATTTCTGCAAGATTGCATTTCAGCTTTCACATGCATCCTCTACTCAACTGCTAAAAAGGTATAATCAGGAATCCTATTTACTACCAAAAACAGATGGAGACGCCAAACCTTGATCCCTCTACCAGTAATTATTTACTTTACATTTTTATTTCCCCTCTGCATCTCTTTCTTCTTGTTAATTTACATTTTACAACCCATCATAGGTTGTAATTGTGAAACTTTAAAATACACACTAGAAACAACAGAATTACAACCCTTTTAAAGTTTTTCACAACAAAATTTATTAGAAGAATAGTGGTTTTGAAAAGTCTAGCATCCAGTGAAAACTACCATACACAACGTTACAGCTGGGAATGTGTTTCCAAAATGACATGGTCAAATAATACAATGGAGCCATTAAATCTTACACATGCACAACAAGAGAATTAGCGCTTCTGACATACAATGCAAAAAAAAAAAATGGACCACATGAATTAAAAATTTAAAAGTACTTATCACATACATTAAGACACAGCTTATTTAGTCCAGTCAAAAAATCAGAACTGCATTAAAAAAATTAATGTAGTGCAATCAAACCAAAAACCTTAATTTGTGATCATAAGTGCTCTACTACATAAACGTTGATCATAGCAAGGAACAAAAGTTCAAATCACACAGTACAAAAAAATCTGTAAATAAATATAAACTACAGTACAAGAGAAATATTAAATTATACAATTCCGTCAAACTGTAAACAGTATATTGAAATGAGGTCCATAAGAGTAAAGGGGGGGTTCCTGTTTTTTTTCCCATGACACTTGAACTTCTAGAGGTCAGAGAGAAATGCCATTTTCCATACTCGTCAAAGACGATGGGTCACATAAATAGAAAGAGAACTCTTTTCAGATGTAAAGTATCAAATAATAAAGCAGAGGTGTTGCTGACTTGCAACTGCAGCCAGATTACTACAGGTGCAGAGAAGCAGATTTGTTTCTTAAAATTTCACCCCCGGTGCAGATACAGCAGACAGGCCCATCACTACAGCTGTTAAGCGCCAACACATTCTGAATTCGTGCTCAGCATTAGAAAAGAGACACCTGTCAGGGGCTTAGTCTTTCCAATTATGTGGTAGTGATTATATAGACTATTATAGACTTGTACCTCTGCTGATTATCTGACAGGTTTACATGCTTGTCATACAACACCGACTTTGGCAGAACAATTACTAATAAACTCAAAGCACTTCTGGCCCATTGGTTTCCATCACAGTGGCCAGTGCACAGAATTCTCTAAAGACATTGCATAACTAGAATGTAGAGGTCAGACACCCAAGGACCGGTGCTTGAATTTAGAAGTAGTTACGGTGAAAGAGAAGCAAGAGCCACATTAAGGAAATGCTTCTGTAGAGTTTACAGAAGCAGCTGGGAATGTATTTTACTTTAGCTGCACTGGCTAGTAGTGGCATTTTAAAATATATACGTTTAAGATTACATATATAATATATATGTATATAATATAATACATATTATATAATATATAGAGAGAAATTTCTTACAATACATCGTTAACAGGAACCCCCATGCGATCTGCTCAGTAGTAACTGAATATACAGAATGCCACTCTAAGTGTCTGAGGCACTGTGTGCTGGAGAGTAATATGCAGCTTTAAAATCCGTTTGGCTGAGTTATACCTGGATACCTGAACTGAGTTTTAAGTTGACATTCATCAAAGATGTGCTATCAGCACGTCAAAAGAAAAGCAAAACAAAAGACAAGTCACTGCTAGGTTTAAGAATAGAGTACAAGTACCTGAATTGAGTGAGGATAGTGTGTAAACTGTCCCTGAGGGTTTTTAAACAGTGTGTACAAGCTGGATTCCTAAGAACATTAGTTTAACTTACATTGCGGACTGATCAAATACCAACATCTGACAATTTAACAAGTGGAGGTTAGAAAGAGTTATGAGCAAACACTCCAAACATATTTGATACATTTTTTAAAGCAGCAGTAAGCTGCTGTAAGCATACATCCCATCAGTACAAGCAACACATGGGACTCAGATAAAGGTTTCTATTTGCAAAAAGCCCATCACATATCAATAAGTAAAGAATAGTCACCTGCTAAATTAGAATGCACCTAATTACAGACTAGCAATTCAAGATTAGGTTTTTAATCAAATACTTTGCTATTACATACTAAAATTCCTTAAGCACACGAATGCTGGTATTCTAATCTAGTTAGTATTTTTAAAATGTTCCCCCTTCATTTAAGAAATAGACCATTCCACAACTTAAACATTAAGATCCATTTTCAGTCCTCAGACGTAAAAATCATGTCAGTGAGTTTATATTAAAAATTTACATGGTAAAAAGGCTTGAATTTCAGCCAAAAGATTCTAAACACTGCTCATTCCCTGAAGGTGTAAGGGAGAGAGAATCCCTACCCATTTTTCTAGTGATATATTTTTCAAACTGAACACTACACAATGGTTTAAAATGATTTTTCGTTTTGGGAAATTTCCCTCCTTCCTCTCCGTTACCCCAGATTCCAAATCTCAAGCCCTGAAATGGTCTGTGGAAATGATTTGTTAAAATATCAAGCATATACATTTAGAAGTTGCCTGAACATTATAAAATATTGTAGTAGTATTATTTAAAGACAGATTAGTATCTCAAGAGAACTTGTGATCTGACATGAAAAGTGGTTAATAATAATCCTAGATTGTAACATTTACAGTATCTAAGACTCTGAAGACCAGATAAATTAAGACTTTAGTATTATACACAAAAAAGTGCTGATGTATCCCTTTCCCGGTATTGTACAATAGGTCAGACAAGTGCTTTCAGAATGACTGTAAAGTTTACTGTACTTGCTTCCACCAAGCATAAAAATATCACCTGCAAAAACATTTGAGATGTAGCACCAAGTATTTGATAAACTGTATTAGTAACTCTAGTGGTGTCTTCATTATTTTAGGTGGATAAAATATCTAGATCTGATTTCATTTGGCTAGAGACCACAGAAAATTCTCTTCTGATGGATCTGTCTGTATCCTAACCCCAGCCACCATCATATTCACCCAGACAGACATATCTGCAAATATATTATCTTAAGAATCTTGCTAAATTCTACTCACCCATTCAATACAGACAAGTAAAATATATTTTTAGAAAGAGAATGAAATTTTCTGGACAGAATTTAAAAAAATCCTTAATTGTTGTAAAAAGAGTGGGGAAATCGATTTTGCAACTGGGCTAGGAAATTTTCATGAGGCTACTATAAGGCTATTTTAAAATGAATGTTTTCAGGACATTACCTGAGTAAGGGTATAATTTTGTAGGACATGAAATCCAAGACGGCTGTAATACTGGTACACAGATTTTGCCTAAGTCAAACCCCGAATCTGTGAAAGACAGATGTTGGAATGTATGCATGTAACTGCTTGTGGGTTTTTTTGGTATATGTGTAGTGTACCTGTGGATCATTTTTTGTGTCTACAATATTTCTGTTTAGTGATCATCAAGATATGATGAAAAATTCAATTATATATTACATACTTAAAGAGTAAATATAGTGATTACAATATATGATAGTTCCAAATGAACTTGCAACTAACTAACAGTGCATACGTTTAAGCTTCTGCAGGATCTAATTTTGAGTTTTCAGTACAATTCAAAAGCAGTGGAAACCTTAACAGTACCAAAACTAGTCACAAAAAGAGAATTTGATAGATATAATTTGTATACTAGCATTAGTCAATATAATCTTATTTGGGAAAAAAAAGGTGGGTTTACTTAAACCAGCATAAATCTCACTGCTGAAATTTCTATTAAGGATAGATATTCCTGATCCTCATGAAAATGTAGGCAACATACCAATGTTACCACTGTGTTTTGGCAGAGAATTTAAAACAAAACTCATTTTGTGACAAATAAAGCTTTCTGTACAGTGTGATAAATTCTCCTTCATACAGTTTGGACTTGCAGCTAGTGTACATCATCTTTAAACCAAAGCGTTAAGCATCTGTCTTTATTTAAACAAAAAACAGACCGCTCCATGTTATAGTTCTGGTAACACTGCATTTTGGGTAAGACAAGGGAATTGCACAGCATTCCCTTCACTCACAGGCCACATTCATCTACCACTCCTAAAACTCGAGGACAGCCAAGGAGAGAGACTTAATCCTAAAGAAACTGAAGAGAAAGACTTGGGAATTTGCTCTTCCACCTTTCACCAGTATAACTATCCTTTTCAGTACAGTTTGAAAAACAATTTGATATGAACAAATAAGTTATTACGGCTTGTACAGAGTTTAGTAAACCCCAGGACTGGGGGATCATTTTGCCAGTTATCTTCACAAAACCCTAAACAATTTCTTTAGGAAGCCAACCTACTCTTTAGCACTCCCCTGAAGGAAATGTTTACAGACTCTTTTAAATGCAGATCTGCCATGAAACACAGCACAAACCATAAGCGCTGGAACGAGGGGTTTTTGGGTGCAGCCACACCCCCTGGCTTGCAGTAGTAATAAGAGCCCATATACATGGTTTCCATGTGCAGCACCCCTACCACAAAAACTGTTCCAGGACCACTGGCAAAAATAATTCTTTGTCTGCTCCTGAACAATCTAAATGTATATGTGCAGCTAGCTACCTCTTGTGTGACAGGAGTGTCCTCAGGCATGTGACACAGGAAAGAACCACAAACAAAAGGGTACATAATAGTTACATCAAGACTGAGCAGCTGAATTTGTTACCACGCAAGAGGCACCAATCATATACATGTATTAAGAATCATTTCTGTTCTGAAATGGGAAATATCAGAGCTGGACTTCAGGTCTAGTGGCAGGCAGCATGGGCCAGTCAAAGTTTGGGTCCTGGGGCCAGTGAGAAGTAAGAGCACATTTTTTGTGTTGCTATTTAGGAACTTCACCTGACTAATGCAGAATTAACAAGGAGTGATTCCAAAGGAAGCTGTGACTTGAGCTTTTAATGGACTGCATTGGGCTCTGAGGACCTTCTCTCTACACCAGAAATAAAATAAGCCCAAATACTACATGCCCCTACAATATATAATTGGAATGTTCCATTCTTTATAGCTGGAGTCAAGTGTAACAGCCACAATAAGAATGCCTACTACATTGTGGAATGAGGATCCAACTGGCTGAAAGTGAGGTAATAATTTGTAATAGGTCACTAGAGTTCTAAAAAAGCACTTTTACATTTTACAGGTCCAAATAAAAAACGGATACATTTCATACATGTCGGGCTTGCTCACCAGAACTGTACGATAATTAACTCCACACCAGGACCCCTACCACATCTTCATTATATGCTGCAGCAAAGATTTACCAAGCAACATCTAAACTTCAGTACAATATGAAAATTGATTCTTAAAACTTTATACACACAAAATATAACATTACTTTTCTAGGATGGGAATAGGGAGAGGGATTCTCCTTCATGATAGTTGGACTGAAAAACTAGTTTTCAGAGACTGCCACAAATATGATTCACAGTTTCTTGCTGTCATCAGCCTCTTTCAGCTAAGTGAAAACTACATCATCAGTGTGCTATACAACAATACTGCTGAATCCAATGACTATATCTGATGGTTACCCTTGGGAACAAGAGAAAACTAGTGACTGAAAATACCTGAAAGGCCGCCTCCTACAGACTCCCTGATTTTCACAGGGTAGCAGTTTGTCTGTGTTCTGTTAACATTGTGCTCCCACAAAAGCACCAGGAGGAACAAGGTCTAAGCCCTATCTCCTGTCCAACTGATCCAAATAACAGATATCAGAAATAACATGAGAAACAAAGCCTTTGTTATAAAGACAGCAGCGAACCACCACATCTTCCCACACCAAAATATGGTCAACTGGGAATGCTGGCCATGCAAACTGCTAGTCAGCAGAAAATTAAGCATGCTAATGGACAAACATTAATTCCAATTATATATTTAAAATGATCCCAAATACTACAAAGATAGCTACACTGAAAACGCCTGTAAAGAATATGTAGTGAAGGAAAGAAATTGAACATCAGTGGATCACTGCAGCACTAGAGCGATACCAGTCATGTGATCAATCACCTCAGAGAAAATACGTTAGATAGGACTTTGAAACAAAATTTAACATTAAAAGGTGCACCTGAATATTACAGACTAAATTTACAAAACCTACAATAAGGTAAAATATATATCTTTTGAATATTCAGCAGCTTTTTTTTAATTGTTTTTATTTTTTTGAGAGGCTCATGAAATTTTAAAAGGGACCACTAACTAATCTCAATCATGCTTCACAAAACGATAATGGCTATTTTATATTGCAGTTACCAATGTAATGCAATTAGTGCTTAAAAAATAATCTACACTTTTTTTTTCCTTTTTTCTTTTTAAACAGAGACCTTTGGAGGAAATATGGTTGTTCAAAAGCTTCTCAGAAAAGAAAGATTACCTGAATATTAAATGATCACAGATCTCAAGTGTAATGTTTAAAAGCTTCGCAGACGTGAATATTACAATCTTCAGGTCTCAGGACATTTAATCTGAGAAAGATGCGCGTTTGGTTTGTTTTTTAAAATTCACTTGCTAACCAAAGCAAATAATAAGAGGACTTCACTTTTCACTATCTATTTACAATTCTTAGCCTACAGTCTGAACTGATGCAAGACAAGTTTGCTTTTTAAACTGCAGCATTCAAGGGTAGGCACACCATTCTTCTGCTGCACGATTGTCATCCACTTCAACAGACACACACAAAATATTGAGGTGAGTAAATGAGCACTCCATGTGCACTGCAATAAAACTCAACTCATACACCACTTAAATAAAGACAACAGCAAAAGGTTAAACCTCTCTGAACAGTAAAACTCTATGCAAGTGTAACATTTTTAGCTTGCAGCAAACTTTCCACTATAACCTCCAACAGCAGATGAAATCACACATTTAACAGTGCACTTTTATTGCAATCCCCAGATAAACTGGACTATATTGCAGAGTTTATATACTGCTACTGAGCTTACAACTGCTTTAAATGGCGAGATGGCAGCTAGATCTCTATGAGGAACCAGCCTTTTGAGTTTTGACATTAAGTAAAAAACAAAAACAAAGCCCAGCTGGGCCAAAAGCCCAGCCCATCTCAAGAATGAGCAGTGCATATTTCAAATGACAGCAATGGTGTGCCTAACCTTTGAACGGCATAGGTTGCTGGAAAAAATATATATATAAACAAAAGAAGGCTAATTGAATTAACTGCTCCAGAATTCATTCAGTAGCCCTGGGGCTACGGAGGCCATCTTCCCATGAACTTTTAGTATCCAATTTAAATCAATAACAGTGCTTAATGCTCTCTCACACACAAATTCCAACACTTCTTTTGGTTGTGCAACTGGGGACATGGTGGTCCTGCAAACCTTTTGCACAAGTTTAAATTAAGACTAAATTGTTTCCACCTGAAAAACCAGCAATTCTGATTTTGTCAAATTGTAATAAGTCCAGTGAGCTTTATCTGGTGACTGATCACTCCAGCAGAACCGATCAAAGACAAGGGTATTGTACAAAACATATCCTGAATCTATATAATGATAAAAATATCACCACAATAAAAACGATTGGACTTGTGGTTTATGGAGTGTTTATATGAGGTTTAACTGCTAACACTAGTGTGTGTTAAACCACTATCAATCAACACCAGGTAAAAGTAAAAAAAGAAATGCAGGATATGACAGAACATTTCCTGCTACTGGCAACTGTAGTATTTAAAAAGGAAACACTCATTGGGTGTTCAACTCTGACAGTATTACAGCTAGATATGATGTGGAGCCTAAATCAGATCAGGCTACCTGTGTGTTTTTATTTCTTCCCTGAACATTAACACAGATCCTTCATTAATGTGGATATTTGGGCAGACTAGAGAGGTTGTAAAGTTCATGAGATCACTGTTTTGTTTTACGCAAGATCACAGTAATTTGTTACGTGTACCCCCACTCCCCAGTTTAGAGTCATTTAACCTAGTTGTTGGAACCGCAGTTTAGTAAACTTGGAATCAAGTCTGTAAAAAGTGACAGGTTACAAAGAACCATAGTTTTGTTAAAATGAGGCATACCCCAATACATCATTTAGTGTACCCTGACTGCTCCCGACTAAAAGGAGCTTGTCTTCCGTGAGATAAGGCTACATCCTCAAACAGGTGAGTCTAAATCTCACCTTTGTAAAATATCAAACAAAATTACAGCGAAGGTAGTGTTACAAAGTGGTTAACCAGAGTATTCTGAAGGTAGTGTATGTAAGTTTCCCCATCCCTCCCCTCTGGGTGAGCACTAAGCAGACTTCTAATGGTAAATTAATTTAGAAAGAAAATGGCAAAAGCCTTATTAGACCCAATTGATTACCCATCTCCAAGTTCAAGAGATTTGCCATTCCTAAAGAGCTTGTGTTAGTTTAATCCTTCAATCAACTGGATCCAAGAAGGGGGGAAAAAGAGTTCTCAAGAATTTGTGAAGCTTTTCAAATTATTATAAAAAATAGTTTGATTCTCATTCAAAAATGTCTGGCATTAGAAAGAATCAGTTTCACAAAGTGGACTTGGTTTTGAAAGGCAAATAAGAAGGAAAAAAAAAAAGTCCAGGCTCCACAAGCAAGGAGTCTACTTCCACATGTCTGCATTCTTTGTGAGGTAACTCAATTCTCCATGAACAATAGAGAAACATGCAAAAGAAAGAAAGAAAGAAAGAAAAAAAAAGATCTGAGCCATACTGGGCCAGAAAATTTACAACTATGCAACATTCGGAGCACACCTTTCACCTGTGCCCACAAGAGTCTTATGCTAAACTGCAAAGGAGCAAGTGTCACAGTAAACAGAGGGGAGTCAGGTGCACTCAGTAGTAGCTGAACAATGCAGTAGTGCTCACCCAGTCTGTAAAGTAATTGGCACTCTACAACACCCCTACTCATCTTTTGATTCATTCGCACTTTGTGCTGCCTCTCCCTGGGGATCTAATTCCATCTTTATTGAAACATCCTGCCCCTCCGACCTCATTAATTTCATTTTTTTCTTTGGAGGGTTTTTCAAAGTGCCCAGCCTCTCTTTCACTTTGTACTCCAGTGTACTGTGGGGAATCCCATAAATACTCTGAGCTTTGGAAACACTCATTTTCCCACTCATAACCACAGAGATTGCTTCCTCCAGTATCTCGCTGTTGTACTGTCTGTATCTCCCTCTTTTCTTCCTAGGTTGCTTGGAGCCAGGATCTCCCTCTTGATCAGAGGTGGGATATGGCTGTCCAGAGGTAGACTGCTCAGCATCTGAGCCCCAGGAATCTGGTCCAGCATCCAGCAAACTTCTCCTGTTTTGTTTTGGAAGGATAGCCCTTAACTTTTTACTAAGCGCGCTCTCCGTTTGTGAACCCATTACCAAAGAGCTATAGCTGTACTGGTCACCAGTGCGGGACTCCCATGAAAGGTCCATGCCTCGAACTTGTGGTATCTTTAAATCCACAGGAGATGAATGGCTCACATCCTTTTTCCCATCCTGTTTAGTATGAAGTGCCATTTTTTGAAAGGCAGAGTTTTCTGTAAGAAAAGGAAGGTCACTGATGTTGTTGAGTGCACCATTTCCCCTGAATTTCATGCGGCTGAAATTGAATTCATAGTGTGGTTTTGCCCAAGAAGCCTCCCTGGATAATATTAAGTGCTGTCCATGATTCTGCAGTCCAGATGGCCCATGGCTGGCAGCTGTAGAAAACTGGTTTCTGCTCAGCAGTTCTTCGCTAATCTGTAGTGATCGAGCCAGTGGAACTTTAAGAGATGTGGAGTGGCCATAAGCTTCCCTGGTTCCATCTTGCAAGCTTCTTGGAGGTACCCCATCACCACTCCGAAGTCCCTCTGGATGGTGCTGGCTGGGTCTCCCAGGTCGCCTAATTGGATGGAAGGAAACTGATGTGAGCAGGACTTGCACAGGTAGGGAGGGATGGGTGAGGGGGCCACTCCTTTATTAGAAGGCCTTGCTTGGGTAACATCACTTTTTGTGTTATTTATTTTTGTCTCTATTTTTTTTTTTTTTTTTTTTTTTAAGTCTCAGCATCAGTCAGTTTTAAAACTTGTTCGCAAAAAAAGAGAAGCTTTTTGGGCAAAGAAAAATGAAAGCTGCTGCCTGGTCTCTGGTTGGGTTCACAAATTCTCGGAGTAGAAAAGGCTTCGCGCGCAAGCGTCTGAAAATAGCACCTTAATTATAAATTACAAAGTAATAGTCAGTCTTCATAGATCTATACACGACTGTGTTACTATTGTGACGTTACCACTAAACAAGTACAGTAATAAAAGAGTGATACAAAAGTGATACCAAATGCAACATATTCAACACACACAAACCCCAGCCACCTGCAGTATCTACACATTGGAGGAACCTTGGAAGTTGTTTGCTTACACCACATACAAGCAAGAGTAGCTGCTCAATGTAAAAACACTTAGCAGGACTCCAAGGAATTTGCTTAACTTGCAGTAAACACTAAATGTAAGAACTGGGATATTGCAGATCACAAAGAAAAACCCTACATTACACCAGACTTACCACACTGATTCCTTTTAAATACACCTCTACCTCGATACAACGCTGTCCTCAGGAGCCAAAAAATCTTACCGCGTTATAGGTGAAACCAAGTTATATCGAACTTGCTTTGATCCGCCGGAGTGCGCAGCCCCGCCCCCCCAGAGCACTGCTTTACCGCGTTATATCCAAATTTGTGTTATATCGGGTCGCGTTATATCGGGGTAGAGGTGTACAACTAGCTGCATAAATACATGTTCCTGATTCTCTGTTTGATATACATCAAGGCGAGAAGAAATGGTCTTTTCTTACCTCCAGAACAGTTATTCAGGTTCATGCTCTACAAATTTTAGTCCAGATCAGGGGTTAGTGATAGGAAAATCAGTGTTTTTTAAATATAAACGTGTTAATTTAGAATATCAAATCAAAACATTTGTTTTTGTTTTTAAATGCTTTTTTTCAAAGAGCATTCCTGTAGCAATGAATGCTTATTTAAGGTCATTTTTAGAATATTGTAAACCAAATTATATTGGTCCACGATAAAGTATCTAAACAAACACACAAACCCTAAAACCTTTCCATATTCAAGACAGATATTAGTTGAAACAAGAGACTGCAAAAGCATGTCAGGAGGAAGCAATTACATTTGGAAGCTCTGGGATATTAACGTGGTGTGAAGCCATCCAGGTTCAGAGCAAGAATGGCTTATTCAAGGACAGGAAATTCTATAGAAAAGCTGCACTAATACTTTTGGAACGTTGCATTTTAGATTGTCCTTACTCTAAATATCTCTTACGTTATTCCCTTTTAGCTGACAATTGCAACCCACATGGTGCTTAAAAGGTATACTGCGAATCTCCTTCCAGAATCTGACAGGCCTTAAAAATTATAATCAGGTAACAAGAGTCCACATGGATTCTGAGTAAAATCCATCACTCTCAAAGAACTGAAGAAGATACAGCCACTATTTCTGATGGACCTTCAGATAAACAACGTGCGCTCCCCACTGGCTCTGTAGCAATGAACTAGTAGTAAACCACCCCTGGAGATGCCCCAAACGTTTCCCAAAGTTAAGAAAGCATTGGCAGCTTGCTAAGGAGACAGAGCTAATTTGCATTAAACAATGCAGACTGCACTCACCCTCATTTGCAACACAAACGTTCAGGAAACTATAGGTGTCAGTATGCAATGCTGCTTCTTGATTCCAATAGCTCTGACCAGGACACAGCATGGGATGTTGGGGCCTACAGTCTCCACATGCTGTATTCTGGCTACCCTTTGACGCACAACAAGGAAGCAGGCGGTCAGAGCCATATTGGCTTCTGATGCCTTCAAAATAGGAGAACAGAGATTGAAATAATCTTTTCTGAATTGAAACAGACGAGTTGCTGAGAGAGATTTATTTTAGAGTTAGAAAAAAGTTTAAAACTACTAACATGGTAAATGGGGAACTATACAAGCAAGTACTTAAGATTATTCCTTTTAATACCTAGTAATAAGTCGTTAAGAGGAAACACTGTAAATGCAACCTTCATCGAATGACACAGTTTAGGAGGTTAGTCACGACGATGGCTGCCAGTACTAGTTTTTTTAGTAATTAAAAATCCAGCAACTTTCATAAAGCTAAATCCAACAATTAAGTATTCTTTAGGCAAACTGGCTAAAATACTTGTTTCTATATTCCACTATGTAAGTGTTCCCTGCTCATGGCAAGTTCTCGAGGCAAAATCCCATTGTTAACACCCTGTATCCCCCCTTTGACTCCCAGCCTACCACCTAGTGCAAGTGCCTGGTTCCTATCTGAGCATACAGGGTCACTAGACATATACAGCCATAATCATGAGAAATCTGGAGTTTAAAACTAGATTTGCTGATAGAATATTTTCTGGTATCTAGAACTAATTTCTGCAAGAGTGCTGTTTAAACTGACTTTCTGGGTGTCCTCATGTAAACTGCACTAATGCTAGCAGCATTGTAGCCCTCTTTGGTCTCAGGATATCAGAGAGACCAGGTGGGTGAGGTAATAGCTTTTATTGACAAACTTCTGTGGGGGAAAGAGACAAGCTTTTGAGCTATGCACAGCTCTTCTTCAGGTCTGGGAATGGTACTCAGAGCGTCCAGCTAAATACAAGACAGAACAGATTGTTTAGCGTAAGTCGTTAACACATTCTAAGAGACCATTTAAGGTGAAGTAGCCCATTAAACAATTAAAACCCATACTTCCTGGGGACCACTCCCTGAGAGAAATCTTTCCCAAATCCCCTCTTCTGGCCTTCAAGCAATGCCCCCAACCTGACCAAAGGAATGATCATCATCCGAAGCAAGCTCCTCACAGACCAGGAGACACCAACTTCAATGCAGCACCAGACCCTGCCAGAACAACAGATGAAACACTTGCAGCCATATCGTCACTATACCCCCAACAACAACTATGTGCATGAAACCAGACAGACAATCACTATGCTCTCCAATGAAATCACACAGAAAAATGATAAAAACAGAAACACCCTATCACGTGTGGGCGAACAATTTTCACAAAACCATCACTCCATAACTCACCTCCCAGGCCTCATCCTCAGAGGAAACCTAAACTACACCTTCAAAAGACGAGCTTGGGAGCTTAAATTCATAACTTTTTTAGACACCAAAAATCATGGTTTTAATAAAGACACTATAACCCACTAACCCCACTTTTTTTGTCCTATGACAACAGTGGTGTTAACAGGCCACTTCACCTTGAATGGCCTCTTAGAATATGTGTTAACTACTTATGCTAAACAATCAGTTCTATTTTGTATTTAGCTGCCACTCTCTGAGTACCATTCCCAGACCTGAAGAAAAGTTGTGTGTCACTCAAAAGCAAGTCTCTTTCACCAACAGAAGCTTGTCCAATAAAAGATATTGCCTCATCCAGCTTGTCTCTCTCATACTATAAGGCAGTTACAAGTTACCTCTCCATAAGACGTATCAACAATAACTAATGACCCACAATTTATGTCTTCTAAACTGCTAAACATTTTTAGTGCTGTGACAGCAATTTGTGCTAGAAGAAAGTACCAAAAAAAAAGAAAAATGTAGTAAGTCTTGTCTAATAAAGTTCAGTTTCATTCACTATCCAAAAAACTCCCCCCCCCAAAAAAAAAACTTTCAAGATTGTTGTGTTAAAAGCTCCAATCCCTAAATTATACTGCAAAAATGCAGAGTCTTCCTAGCTTCAGGGGAGAGTGAGTTTGCACCTACACTCACACTGCTAGCCACTGAACCCAACAAGAAGGTGAGGGGAAATCTTTCGTCAGATATTAAATTGGCCAAAAGAACCAGCAGTACTGAATTCTAAAATTAAATCTTTTTTTTTTTAAACCTGTCCTGGTTAACAATCAAGCTTTTATTTGGCAGGTGGGAAGAAGGTATATTTTTGCAAAAGGCCCATAATAAAATACTAGTTACTCCAAAAGGTTAAAACCAAAATTAATCGGTAGCAGTTACCAGGAGGCAACTGGTATAAATTTATGCTAAATCAAATAAAATCAATTATTTTAAAAAATGGTAGTAAGTTGTTTTCCCTTACCCATTCCCTGCAGTACTGGAGCTGGCTGGAGAATGGCTCAGAGAGGTGCTGCCGGCACAAGGACTTTTCTTAGTGGACAGATCAAGCACTCCGTCTGCAGAGACATAAGAATCACTTGAGGAGGAAAAGAAACAGGAGCAAGCTGTGATTTCTCTTAGGTAAAATAAACATGTTGGGGAACTAGACAGTACAGTGGCTTAACACACTGGCTTTTCATCACTGGAGAGTTGGAGTCACTTCCCAATTTGTTTACATATGGTGGCTTCCTTTTAGTCCTCATCGCAGTCACTACACAGACGGGCAGAGTTTGGCAGAACTGACTTCTCTTTGCTAGAAGAGGAAAAGGACTAGAGCACCAGATAATGTTAACAGTCAGATGCATACTGCAGCATCACCAAACACAAAAGGTTCCAAAATCAAGAATAAGACTCCCAAAAAATCATATCGGCTTCAAAATAAAGGTTAAAAATTCTTTGCTTTTTGGTCTGACTCTGGATTTCCGGCCCATGGGGAATTTGCATGGGCTAATTCAATCTCAAATGAACACCCAGAAATGCAAGCTCCCTGTTCCACTGCTCCCAATGCAACTTTACCTTTCTCTCCTACTCCATGATGAAGTGTCCCAGTGGTGAAGCTGTCAGCCTCTCCCTCCACATGCTCCATGCCCCAGAACAGTTTCCTGCTACAACCACATTCTTCTTCCTTCCCACTCCCAGGCCTCCCTCCATATTCTCTTGCCCTCCCACCTCAATCTCCCTCTCTGTTCCCCCACTAGCCGTACACATTTCCTGACCAGTTCCCAGACCACAGAGAATGGGGAAGCCATCTTTGCTAAGGAAAGCCTGACCTCAATCCCATTGGAAACAATGGGAGACTCTGGCCAATTGTAATAAAAACAACTTTTTGTGAGACAAGCCCAGATGCCAGAGGTTACTGGCAACTCTGAAACACGGGGTTTCTGGGCAAGGCAAAGAGGAGAGTTACCAAGCTTCTTGCCCATGCTATGTCTAGCTTGAATAAGTACCATCAATTCTTATGTTCATGATGAAACATATTAATATGCAGGGGAGTTCTCAGGTTGTCTCCAACTGCCCATGTGACATACATGTATTTTGATTTATTTCCCAACCCCCCCTCTTTCAGCACACTGTTCTATACACTCTGCTTGGAAATGTAGCATAATCCAAATTTAAGTAAACAGGCTTCTAGTTTTAAATGCAGCAATACCCAGACACAATGTGTTTATAGAAGTACACTAACATAATGAAACTGCATTCCCTTCTCAAGCAAATATACTACGGGCTGGTCTACACTGGGAATTTACATCGGCATAACTGCGTTTCTCAGGGGTGTGAAAAATCCCCTCCCCAGAGAGATGTAGCTATACTGATCTATCCCCCCATGTAGGCAGTGCTAGGTCAATGGAAGAATTCTTAGCTACCACCTCTCGGGGAAGTGGCTTCCCAGCAATGACAGGAGAACCCTCCCATCGGTGTAAGTTGTGTCTACACTGAAGTGCTACAACACTGCAGCTGCACCACTGTCGTGTTTTAAGTGTAGTCATGGAGCATGACTGCTTCAAAGGAAGCCACATCCACCCCCGCTCTGCCAGGACGGTCACCACGACATGAGGAGCCTTTGAGAGTGAGGGGGATCCTTCAGAGTGTTCCCGTTCATTAGCCACAGGGGGATAGCAATGAATAATCTAATTTCCCCCTACACTCCTTCAAAACAAAGATATACCAAAATGGCACCACTGGAACTGCTCCAAGAGAGTCTGTTAAATACATCATTACAACAGGGTTTTTTACCACATTCATTATCTGTCATGTAGCAATGTAAACTATAATACATACTTGTATGGATTAATCACATAACTGCAAATAATTATGGAATTACAACATGCATGCACACAGTAAAAGCGTTATGAACATTTATAAATTCACTTGAAGTTTTTCTATATCTTGGCAGATAAAACAAACAACAAAAACAATTCATCCATTTTCTGAACAACCTATCAATAAATACTTTTGTTTTTCAGCACACATTTCTGTAATTAAAAGAGCTAAGACAAAAAACCCTCTGTAACAGTCTTTTAGGAGAGGGACTAGTGGGAAAAACAGACCTTGTAATGACCTGAATAGTTGAACTCATTTCTCTATAATTTTGCAAGACGATCCATTCACGTGATTGAGATTTTTATACCAAATTTAGCCCAGAGCAAACTTCTGTTGGCTGAGTTACAATGTATTGGCACTACCACAATCTTCATTACAGCAGCTCTTTGCTGCCATGTTTAACTTAAGAAGTGACGTGATCATTTACAGTAAGTGACATTAATGGTATTTGTTCATGACACTGTTTCCAGGATGTGTTTTGTTTTAACCTTCTTACCAAAACCTCCATAAACGTCTCTCTCACAATGAATATTAGAAAGATGTCTGCAGTACCCAAAATTAATTGTACATAAAAATAGCTAGGCTTTAAACATGAATCCTTTTTAGCAGGTGTATTTAAAGGCAGTGATTTTCAAAATAACCTTTCCCAATATGGAGTACCCAGGCCTACTCTATTTTTCATGCGATCATTTCAGACATCTTTTATTAACACATTCGCACGAAGTTCAAAGGGTTAATCTGAATCCTATCAGTCCTGTTAAAAGCTCCTTTGCATTGGACACAAAGATCCCCTCTATTCAATACAGTTTCAGGAACGAAGAGACAAAATGTTCAGATATTACAATGCTGTGCAGAGAATTTGTTCTTTAAAAGCAGTTTGACGGAAAGCAAGGTTATCCATTTAACACAAGCTCTGCAGCACTGCACTATAGAAGAGATTCAGTCTGTACTCTGCAAAGTATTTTTTATGTACAAAAATAAACTTCTGCTAAATACATAAACAAGGAAACCATTGTATAATTCAGGGGTTCCATTTTTTTATCCTGCATTCACCAAGGAACGTGCCATACAGTAACTAGCATTTCAAAAAAATACTGCTTCTAATCCAAGCCAAACACGATTCAGGACTACTGTTCTGACCAAATAAAATAAGATAACATTATACATAAAGCTTCCTAACTCTCTGATCTTGCCTTATCAGCAGGTACATATACAAACACACTACACATGTTCACAGCAGAGCTCTCCTTGTAACAGTACCCTTGTTGCCAGAGACAGTTGGGAGCCTTGTCAACTCCTCTCCTCCTCTTGCATTAAACGCACGTAGATTTTTATAGCCTCCAATTTTTCAGCAACTCCCTTCTCCCACCCCATCACATCCAATTAGTCACTACATTATGCACTGCATTATGGGGTCTACAACTTTGCCATTCTGTGTTTCATTTAACAGTTTCCACTTCTAATTCTTCCCTGCTTTGTGCCAACAATACCTCTAGCATATTGGAACTGAATGCAAGCTACTTTTGGTAATAGTCATACCTTGTTCACTAGGTTCTGACTGAGACTTTCTGACAGTAAGGTCCAGAGGTGAGTCTTGGTCAGCCATGAGAAGTTTGCTGAGCACAGGGTTCTGAGCAGTTGCAGCCGTGGGAGAGGAGGCGACCAGAGATGCTTTCAGCAGGCTTTGGTTCTTTGTGCTATTGGGCTGGCTGGAGTCCTGAGTAGAGCTATTTTTTGAGGTATATTCAGCAGCAAACTGTCGGATCATTCGCTGCATGATCTCCCGGGCCACTAGGGGAATATTGGGGTCAGAGACCCCAGGACTGTCTGTAAACATTAGAGAATTTTTTTAAAGGAAGAATTTTACAAGTAAAACTTTGAAATCAAAACATTACATTCATTCTCTAGATTTTCTTAACAATGCAATACTTCCTTCAAGGAGACACAACTTATTCTTAAGATACCTAAATAACAAAGTGTTGCTATTTATAACATAGGTCCTCAATATAACAACATTCCTACAAGATTTAAGTAATATTTCCTAAACTTTTTTTTCCAATAAGTATATCCCACGGACCTTTGAGAGGGCTTGGGGGTGGAAGGAGAACCAGAATCATGAAGGAAAATGTACAGTAATAATTTTAAACAGAAGTTTGTTACAAAAAACAGAACAGGTTTACAGTGGAAGAGTGGAGTAACTTACCTGGTTACCTGGAGTATGTTAGAATACAGATATTCAGGCCTGTATTTTTATCACTTAGCTAGTTACAGGGGTATAAAAACAAAGAATCAAAATCACAGTCTGCCTGTGTCTGGGCCTTCTCTCACGAGGCCTTGTTCTTAGGCTAAGGCCTTTGGCTAAGCAGCAGGGGCAGCCATAAGCTGGGAAGTGAACGGTCACATCCTCACATCCCAAACCCGTCACACTGAAATAAGGTGGGGTTGGGCTGTTAGAAAACGATCCTGTCCTGATAGTGCCCATCACCACCAGATAAAGAAACAGATCTGAGGATGGTTAAAGAAACCCTAGTTTGATAGCAGCCTGTCTGGCAAGAAATCATTTATTAGTGGTTGTGAAACCCTCATTTCTGTATGTTTCATCTTTATGGCCCCCACTTTTCTATTGTTAATCTGTCTGGTTCGCTAATTGTTTCTGTCTGCTGTATAATTAATTTTTCTAGGTGTAAGTTAATTAAGGTAGTGGGATATAAATGGTTAGAGAATTATGTTACATTAGGATTGGTTAGTTAAATTTCAGTAAAATTATTGGTTAAGGTATAGCTGAGAATATTACTATATAAACTGGGGTCAAACAGGAAGTGGGGGAAGGGAAATTGGAATCATGCTTGCTGCGGGGGGGAAGGGAACAGGGACAAAGGCAAGGCTCTGCGGGGTCGGAGCCGGGAGGGGGACGGGGTAAAGGCTCTGCGGGTCGGGAGGGGGACGCGGGTAAAGGCTCTGCGGGTCGGAGCCGGGAGGGGGACGCGGGTAAAGGCTCTGCGGGTCGGGAGGGGGACGCGGGTAAAGGCTCTGGCGCGCCGGGCCGGGAGGGGGACGCGGGTAAAGGCTCTGCGCGCCGGGCCGGGAGGGGGACGCGGTAAAGGCTCCGCGGGTCGGGGCCGGGAGGGGGACGCTGCAAAGGCCCGCGGGTCGGGGCCGGGAGGGGGACGCTGCAAGGCTCCGCGCGCCGGGGCCGGGAGGGGGGACGTAAAGGCTCCGCGCGCCGGGCCGGGAGGGGGACGCGGGTAAAGGCCCGCGCGCCGGGCCGGGAGGGGACGCGGGTAAGGCTCCGCGCGCCGGGCCGGGAGGGGACGCGGCAAAGGCTCCGCGCGCCGGCGCCGGGAGGGGGACGGGGGTAAAAGGCCCGCGGGTCGGAGCCGGGAGGGGGACGCGGGTAAAGGCTCTGCGCGCCGGGGCCGGGAGGGGGACGCGGGTAAAGGCTCTGCGCGCCGGGCCGGGAGGGGACGCGGGTAAAGGCTCTGGCGCGCCGGGGCCGGGAGGGGGACGCGGGTAAAGGCTCTGCGGCGCCGGGCGAGGGGGACGCGGGTAAAGGCTCCGCGCGCCGGGGCCGGGGAGGGGGACGCGGGGTAAAGGCTCTGAGGCGTCGGGGCCGGGGAGGGGGACGCGGATAAAGGCTCTGGCGGCGCCGGGAGGGGGACGCTGCAAGGCTCCGCGCGCCGGGCCGGGAGGGGACGCGACGGGTAAAGGCTCTGGCGCGCCGGGCCGGGAGGGGGACGCGGGTAAAGGCTCTGCGGGTCGGGGCCGGGAGGGGACGCAGGGTAAAGGCTCTGGCGCGCCGGGAGGGGAGGGGGGACGCGGGTAAAGGCTCTGCGCGCCGGGGCCGGGGTAAAGGCTCTGGCGGGTCGGGAGGGGGACGCGGGTAAAGGCTCTGGCGCGCCGGGCCGGGAGGGGGACGCGGGTAAAGGCTCTGCGCGCCGGGCCGGGAGGGGGACGCGGGTAAAGGCTCTGCGCGCCGGGGCCGGGAGGGGGGACGCGGGGTAAAGGCTCTGCGGCGTCGGGGCCGGGGAGGGGGGACGCGGGGTAAAGGCTCTGCGGCGTCGGGGCCGGGGAGGGGGACGCGGGGTAAAGGCTCTGCGGCGTCGGGGCCGGGGAGGGGACCCTGGGGAACAGACCCTATCAGCATATAGAGATAAGCCCGAGTGGTGTGAAGGGCTTTGGAATATGCTTGTTTGGAAACTAATCCCAACAAACATCGCATTGTTTGCACTTCAGACTTCTGCTTTCTGTCTGCATGACAAGAACCAGGGGAGAGGGTGAAGGGAAAGCCCTCTCACAGAGTAACTTCCCCAAAAGCACAGTGGTACCCAATAAATATCCCCACGAGTGGGGCCTTATTTCTCTGAGCCACAGACTCCCAACTGATTCCATCTAAAAAGCCAAGCAAAGTTCTAGGAATCCTTTCCACTCCTTCCTACACAGTCACCGCAGCATGAGGTTCAATACTGAGTGAAGTCCTCTAATACAAAAGGTGCTGAATAAAAACTAAACACTATTTTTAAAATAGGTGCTAAGCAACTAATAAGGAATGTGATATTGGGAAAATCAGGAACACATTTTATTTATTTATATTAAAAACACTAGTGTTTCTACAGGGCATATCACAACAAAGCCCCAGTTCTGTCTGGGGGTTTGGGGACTAGTTCAATACAGATACATTTTAAAATATTATTACTGTTTTAGATTAGTCATGCTTTGTGGACAGGCAGCAGATCCACAACTACTGCATCAGCGAAACTAAGTCGTCCTGCTACCCCAGCTCGCAGACAGCTCCTTGTGTTCAATTTGGCCACAGAACAAGTACTCCTGGTGATTTCTGAAGCTTTTAAGACTTGATTTTCATTATATTATCGTATGTAATATTCAGATAAGTCTGTGCAATAGAAAAACAAGGTTTTAAAACTTCAAAAAGGGCTACTTGTAGCCAATGTAATGAATCTTCAAATGGAGAAAAAAATAAAAATAAAACAGTAAGTGCTCATTTCCCCTTAATAGCTGCAATCTGTTTTAGTTGTCAGCCTAGGTTAAAATGTTTTTGTTCTAGAGAAAAAGGAGAGGGGGGAAATATTATGTGCTGCATATTTCAATGAATAGACTGTTGCAAGCTTTCCTCTTCCACTACCTTTTCTTATCATCTCTTGTATTAACAGTAAAAGATTCATGGGGCAAGAACCTGCCATTTTATTTGTCTGTAAAATACCAGTATGTGGACCTGAACCAGGGTGGATAAAAATCATTGATTTAAAAATAAATAAATAAATAATATATTTTTTTAAAATTTAAATCAGATTTTTTCTGATAAAATGCTTTTTGAGGAAAAAGCCTGTCTAAAGATAGTTTGAATTAAGATACATTATAGCTCAAAAGAGATCTCATCATGGAATAGGGATTATAAATTCTAGTTCTATAGTCTGAGACAATATATTCATGTCATGTTTAAGAAAAGTTTTGCAAACGAGTTCCAGTAGTTCATGGATTAGGGACCCAATCTTATGGGGTTCCAGGGGCTTCTGTATCGACTATTTAGGTTAATCTTTCTATCTACTCCATGGGACTCAGTGCTCAGTCTAGAACAGGGGTTCTCAAACTGGGGGTCAGGACCCCTCAAGGGGCCGTGAGGTTATTACAGGGGGATCGCAAGCTGTCAGCCTCCACCCCAAACCTCGCTTTGCCTCCAGCATTTATAATGGTGTTAAATATATGAAAAAGTGTTTTTAAATGTATACGGGGGAGTCACACTCAGAGGCTTGCTGTGTGAAAGGGGTCACCAGTACAAAAGTCTGAGAACCCCTGGTCTAGAAGATACCATCAGAGATGCTTAATTTTGCAGTTCTCAAACTGTGGATTTGTGTCTCCAGAAGTAACATGCTTGTTAACAGCAAAAATGTTTTAAAATAAATAAATAATATATAGAGGTGAGAAATAACAGACCTCACACCTATTGTCCCTCTGCACATTTGTGTACACAGAGTCAATCCCTTACCTTCTCTAAAAGTGCAAAGTTTCAAAAAGTTCACTAAATAGAAGATTGTTGGGGGCGGAATAGATCTGGACAAGGAGAAGTAGTCTGGGGATAAATGTGAGAAGGGAGGGACAGGCAGTAGAAACAAAAGTGAAACTGTTTGAGCAGCATATTCCAGAAGTCTTGAGGTCTTTCTGAGTGAAGCCTTCATTGATTTGAGATCTACCATACCGTTCTCTCACTAGAAGAGAAAACCTATAATGGCAATAGGCCATAAAAGAGACCCAGGGTATGTCTACACTATGGGATTATTCCGATTTTACATAAACCGTTTTTTTAAAACAGATTGTATAAAGTCAAGTGCATGCGGCCACACTAAGCACATAAATTCGGCGGTATGCGTCCATGTACCGAGGCTAGCGTCGATTTCCAGAGCGTTGCATTGTGGGTAGCTATCCCATAGTTCCCGCAGTCTCCCCCGCCCATTGGAATTCTGGGTTGAGATCACAATGCATGATGGAGCAAAAACAGTGTCGCAGGTGATTCTGGGTAAATGTCATCACTCAATCCTTCCTCCATGAAAGCAACGGCAGACAATCATTTTGCGCCCTTTTTCTCTGGATTGCCCTTGCAGACACCATAGCATGGTAACCATGGAGCCTGTTTAGCCTTTTTTCACTGTCACCGTATGTGTACTGGATGCTGCTGACAGACGCGGTACTGCAGTGCTACACAGCAGCATTCATTTGCCTTTGCAAGGTAGCAGAGACAGTTACCAGCCCTATTGCACCGTCTGCTGCTTTGGAAATTGGCGATGACGGTTACCAGTCATATTGTACCATCTGCTGCTGTCATGGGTGCTCCTGGCTGGCCTCACTGAGGTCGGCCGGGGGCGCATGGACAAAAATGGAAATGACTTCCCAGGTCATTCTCTTCTTTATGTTTTGTCTAAAAATAGAGTCAGTCTTGCCTAGAATATGGGGCAAGTCTACTAGAGAACCAGAGAGCACAGACGCTCCGGGTCAGAGCCCCAGAGATCCCGCAGAAATGATGAGCTGCATGACATTCTAGGGGGTGCCCCTGCAACAACCCCACCCATTGCTTCCCTCCTTCCACACCCCTCCTGGGCTACCGTGGCAGTTATCCCCCCATTTGTATGATGAAGTAATGAAGAATGCAGGAATAAGAAACACTGACTTTTTAGTGAGATAAAATGAGGGGGAGGCAGCCTCCAGCTGCTATGATATTCCAGGCAGGACATCTCCATTACTCATTAAAGGGGGGGAAGGGGGGGAGGAGCACAGCCTCCCGCTGCTATGATAGTCCAGAATCTCCATTAGACATGAAAGGGGGGGGGGGGAGAGGAGCTCAGCCTCCAGCTGCTATGATGAGGACGGTTACCAGCCCTATTGCACCATCTGCCAGGACTGAATCTCCAGGACACAAAGCTTAAAGAAGGGAATGACCGGGAGTCATTCCCATTTTTGCCCAGGCGCCCTCGGCCAACCTCACCGAGGCCAGCCAGGAGCACTCACAGGATGATGACGAGGATGGCTATCGGTCATTTTATATCGTACCATCTGCAACCGGGGAGGGGAGGGGAGAGGATGCTACTGTTTAGCGCTGCAGCACCCCATCTACCAGCAGCATCCAGTAGACATATGGTGACATTGAAAAGAGTTGAGAAACGATTTTTTTCCCTTTTCTTTGAAGGGGGGGGGCGGTAAATTGACGACATATTCCCTGAACCACTGGCGACGAATTGCGGCCATACTAACCCTAACCCGACATGGCAATACCGATTTCGGTGCTACTCCCCTCGTCGGGGAGGAGTACAGAAATCGGTTTTAAGAGCCCTTTATATCGATATAAAGGGCTTCGTTGTGTGGACGGGTGCAGGGTTAAATCGGTTTAACTCTGCTAAATTCGGTATAAACGCGTAGTGTAGACCAGGCCCCTGTTTGGGAATATTTTAATGAAGTTCCTCTACTATGTAAAAGCAACAAAGAATCCTGTGGCACCTTATAGACTAACAGACGTTTTGCAGCAAGAGCTTTCGTGGGTGAATACCCACTTCTTCGGACGTATTCACCCACGAAAGCTCTTGCTGCAAAACGTCTGTTAGTCTATAAGGTGCCACAGGATTCTTTGCTGCTTTTACAGATCCAGACTAACACGGCTACCCCTCTGATACTCTACTATGTAAGACAGGCATGCGTGCAAAATGCAAACAGTGCAACAAAGAAATGCAAGGCCTGGTTGCCCGAATGAAATAACATCATGAGAAGTGTTCTTTCTCAGGAGGAAGCTGCTTGAAGATGATGAAAGGAACATGTCTGAACATGCAGGATCTTCAGGTTGGTAAACTTTTTTATTTCATACTTCTTTCTTAAGGACTGCCTGTCTTCCTTCTGGACTATTCTTGAATTCTCATGTTTGAGCAAAAAATATAGTTGTTACTCTATGGTACTATCATTTTAGATTAAGTTGTGAGGAAAAAATAAACAGCTGAAATAGGCAGATCTTCCTTTTACAATTTCACCTTTAAAGTAGTACTGAGTGTCAGTGAATGCAATGAGTAATACTAAATGAGCAGTGTGGTAATAATAATAATTAAATAACTGCACTGACATATTTTGTTTATGAGAATCCATCCTCAACATACAGAATTCTGAAGACTATCCACCTTCAAGATCACCATCATTTTCTATAGTTTCAGAGTTATCTGCCAATGATAGAGTTTCAGTCACATCATGTATGTCACATAGCCACAATATATCACCTGTAGCAAAAAGAAAAAAAATCTCCATCATCCAGAAACAACCTAAGTTTGTGATAAGAACCAGCATATTACAAAAAGAGGCAACTGATGAAAATATTGCCTGGTTTGTTTATGCAACAAATTCTCCTTTCCGTATGATTGAGAACCCACACTTCATTAACATGGTTCAGTCATTAAGACCAGGACGACAGTCCACCCAACAGAGCAGGGTCACAGGCAAATTCCTGGATAAAGTGTATGAAAGAGAAATTGAGCAGTGTGCAAAAGGTCTAGAGGGTGAAATTGTTAACCTGAGTCTTGATGAGTGGAGCAATGTCCACAATGATCCTGTTATATGTGCTTGTGTGACAATAGAAGAAGGGAATGTCTTCCTTACAGAAACAACTGATACATCAGGAAATGCACATGCAGCAGAATACTTACAAGAAGTAGCAGTAAAAGCTATAACAAATTGTGAAAAAAATTCAAATGTCTAGTACGCAAATGTATCCAAGATGAGAAGAAATTATTTAGAAGAGAGTGAAGAGAGTCCCAAGCTAATAGCATACGGTTGCAGTGCTCATCTGATGCACCTCCTAGTCAAAGACTTCAGTGTTCCAGAAATAAAGACTAATGTTGTTGAAATTGCAAAATACTTCCATAACAACCACTTTGCAGCTCCTGCTCTGAAAAAAAGTGGGAGGAACCAAGCTAACTCTCCCACAAGATGTGCAATGGAACTCAGTAGTGGACTGTTTTGAGCACTATATCAAGAACTGGCCTAATCTGATGACAGTTTGTGAACAAAATTGTGAAAAAATAGATGGCACTATCACAGCCAAAGTTCTCAACATTGGGCTTAAGAGAAATGTTGAACACATGCTGAGTACCCTGAAGCCTATTTCTGTAGCCTTGAACAAAATGCAGGGAAATAGCTGTTTTATTGCTGATGCTGTTGAAATTTGGAAGGAATTGAGTGAGATGTTAAAAAGAGAAATATGCAATGAGAGAGTTAAATTACAAGCATTAAAAAAACGAATGGGACAAGCACTATCTCCAGCTCATTTTCTTGAAAATATTCTCAATACTCCATAGCAGGGTCAAACCTTAACTTCTGAAGAAGAGGAGTCGGCTATGACATGGACATTCAGCAACAACCCCTCCATAATGCCAACTATAATAAACTTCAGAGCTAAGGGTGAACCATTCAAGAAACGTATGTTTGCTGATGACGTTTTAAAGAAAGTCACACCAGTGACCTGGTGGAAGTCATTTAAGCACTTGGATTCAGAGACTGTTGAAGTGATAATCTCACTTTTAACAGCAGTAGCTTCTTCTGCCAGTGTAGAAAGAATATTTTCTTCCTTTGGACAATTCATTCCAAACTGAGAAATCGTTTGGGACCTGAAAAAGCAGGAAAGCTTGTTTTTCTTTTCCAGATTATGAACAAACAGTAAAAACGAAGGTGAAGACGACTGAGTTAGCTGCAGAAACCAATATTTTAAGTTTCTCATGTTGACCTGGCTGAAATCGTCGATTTAAATTTTTTTTTAATAGTTCATTTAACTATTTTAATTAAAAACAATTTTAACAAAACAAACCTGATTTTAAAAAACTTGAATGTTTAACTAAATTCAAAAAATCATATGCTTGTTTTATTAAAATATTATAAGTCTGCTGTTGAGGAAAAAAATCCACAATACATAATGTTGTTTTAGTTAAATAAAACAATGTAAATGTCTGTCTGGTGATGTTCTCCTCCTAATACAACATGGCAAGAAAATCCTCCAAATATTAATGATTAACCTGTTGAATTGGGGATAGTTCACCTCCCAATGACTTCATAAACATCTGCTTCAATTACCTTTGGCAAATGAAATAACCAAACAATCATTCATTTTCTGATATAGCTGTAAAACTAATCTGAAAAGTTTTCAAAATAAATCACTTTAAAAATGTATAGTGTGTACCTTCTAAAAATGAAACCTACATCGACTTCTGAGTTGTGAAAAATATGTATTAAGGTTATAACAACCAACAAGAATGCACTTTTATGTAGAAATCCATGATTAAATCAAGTCTTCCTGATTAGTGATTTAAATAATAATTTAAATCTCCTTCTTTAGAGGTTTTTAAAGTCAGGCTTGACAAAGCCCTGGCTGGGATGATTTAGTTGGGGTTGGTCCTGCTTTGAGCAGGGGGTTGGACTAGAACCTCCTGAGGTCCCTTCCAACCCTGAGATTCTATGATTCTATGATGCATATAGCAAGCCACAATCTAACTCTAAATAAATAATACCAACATCATCTTACTCCCTGTGAAGTTTAGGTCACTATACAATCACATTTCATAATCTTATACTGGTATAACAGTCAAACTTCTGAAAGATTTATGTAAATATTTAATGAATTTCTATACATTATACTAGCCCTTCATGGAAGTTTTCCTGTTAAGGGTAGGGCACAACCCGAGTTTATCTTTTAAATAATTGTTTACAGTAGAAGCACACCTCTAACAAAAGCCTAGAATGGTCTCAAATAGAAAGGAAAATGCTAGAGCCTGGTGCACTACAGAAATGCTCTAAAGCACAGTCCATGAGTAAGGCTAAGTTGTTAACATGGTTATTTTTAGTAAAAGTCACGAACAGGTCACGGGCAATAAACAAAACTTCACGGCGCCTATGACTTGTCCGTGACTTTACTAACAATAACCAGGGGGCAGGGCTAGGGAGGGGGAGGAATGTAGTCCCCTTGGGAGCTGCGGGGGAACTGACAGCCCCAGCTCCAGTGGCCGCAGCAGGGGTGTAGCCACAAGGGGTACACAGCCCCCGTTCCAGAACTGGCCGCAGCTGTGGGACAGGGGTGCATGGTCCCAACTCCAGTCCCCGCTAAGCCTCAGCCACGGCAGGGGGCATATGGCCCTGGGAAGCTGCAAGGCGGGCACATGGCCCTCAGTGCAGCAGCCGGGCAGGGTGCGTGGCCCCAGCTGCAGCCCTTGGCAAAAGCCGCAGGGCTGGAACGCACGGCCCCTGCTGCAAACCCCACCAAGCCCAAGATGCTGCGGGGTGGGGAGCAGCCCCTGCCAAACCCAGAACACCATGGGGCTAGGGCGCATGGCCCAGCTGCAGCCCCCGCCAAGCCCAGGACGCTGCCAAGCCGGGATGCACAGTCCCTGCTGCAGCCCCCAGCGGAAGCTGCGGGGTTGAGGTGTGCAGCCCCGGCTACAGCCCCTGGTGGAAGCTGCGGGGCAGAGGCATTCAGCCCCGGCTGCAGGCCCTGCCAAGCCCAGGATGCTGCCAGGCAGGGAAGCAGGCTGTTACTGTCATGTAGCTCAACAAACCAAACACAAACAAACACTAAACAAAGGCCAAGACAGACAATGAGCTGCATTCTTCAGTCTGCTTGAGCTACAAGTTGACTGTGGCAAATTCTCTTTGCACAGGGGACCTCTTTCTCTCTCCTCACTATAGGGGAGCCCAGGTGCTCAGAGCTCTGCCACACCTCTCCTCCACTAGTGTGGAGGTCCAACGGTAGCTTATGGCAGTGGTGTAAGTTAGAGCAGCCCCTCTGGCAATGTTACTAGGACTTGGCAGTTCAGTATCAGAGAACTACAGGTCAGATGCAGGGAAGAACTAAGCCCTCTATCAGTAAATACATCTCAGTGGATACTTTCACGTCTATTTGGATATCCACACTCTGTCTATTTAAATCTGTTACCAAAAAAAAAAAAAGTATTGCACATACAGAGCACATTATTTTCAGTGGCTAATATTTTATTGTATTAGCCAATCGTTTTTTCAAAATTAGGAGGTGCTCATTCTTCATTGAAACCTATGTGCATGCCACATTTGAAGTTTTCAATTCAATCTTACTTATCTAAGTGCAAAGCACTTGAAAAAATACCTGTTTCCATCCCAGTATAACTCAGAAGGGGGTTAATAGGTTTCCTCCAGGCTAATTTTTTTAAATTATTTCTGGATTGAGAATGAACATGAGAAATTTAAACCCAAAAAGCAATTTTTGCCTTTAACAAAAAAGTCAAAGCCACTGAAAAGAGGAGCTTGGAATTAAACTTTATCTCAACTGTGTCTTTGGTAATGCAATAGCCAACCTTCATATCATCCTACAAGACTTCTGTATTTTATGCGATAGATCATTATATACAATTCATATTTATTCATCTTTGGTAATAGTCATAAAACAGAGGCTAAAATACGGTTATCTATTTCAAATGCCTTAAACAGATGGTTAATAGAAGGGTAGGATGTTGACTGGCGACAGCAACTTCTAATTTGGTTATTTTAAACATAGGCCCTGTATTGTCAGCCACCCAGAGCCAATGTGGAATTATTGATTTGGCAGATATTTGCACACATGGGTTATGCTGAGAAGTACATTCAAGACATGTTTAGAGGCACCTTCTGGCCTCCTGTTTCCCAGGTTGGCAGAGGATGTGGAAGTGAGTTTCCAGCCTTCCAGGGAGAACAGCATAATCTGAATACCTCTTTTACCACAGTGATTCTTCATCTCTTACTGTGCTGATCACTACATGGTTCTCAAAGCATTTAATACTGTGGATCCCTGGGAAAGTCACCACAGACCACAGTTAGAGAACCACTGCTTTAACAATGCTGACTGCAGAACAGAGACAGCACTAGAATGGATCGAATGACCACTTATTTTCCATCAAACTCCCCACTCACTCTGGCATTGAGCAAATATTGAACACGGCTCCCTCAAAACACAAAAAACCCAAAACACCCCAGTGCTCCTGCCGGGGTGGCTTTACGGCTTGTAATAGGTGTCCCTCCCAGCCCTTCAGAGAGAAGACAGTTTTCTCTTTACCCCTTTCTAAAATGAAACACATTAAAGGGGTAAAGTAACTGAAAACACTGAATGAATGTACAGCCCGTCTTTGAGACACTGGTACTGCATGCAAAGGGCCAAGTCGGAGGTGCCATTCTTTCACTAAGACCAACCTTTTCTGTAAAAGACCGCATTGAGGAACTCTTCTGCTTGCCTCTCAAACCGAATGATTTTTGCTTGCTCTTGTCTGAGTAGAGCTTCTTGCCCAGCTTCTGAAGCTGGCTCATCCAGACTGAGTAGGTGTTCCTGAAAAAAAAATAATGAAATGAAATGTTTGTAAGCTCTCCCCACACCCACATTAATAAATCACTCACAGCTATCAAGCACTCTTTAAACCAGCACCATTATAAAAAGAGGTTTTTCAACAAAAACTTTTAGTTATGCCATGACTGCCTACCCCATAGACCCATCTTGATAATTAAGGTTTAAACCTTAAGTCACATCAACAACAACAACAGCATGAAATGCAGTACGTTGGAAAGGCCAAAATATTAAATATAAACCTAGCGGGTAACTAGGTGCTTTTCCCAGTATGACAGCAGTAGCGGAAATGAGGATACCTAGGAAGGAGAAAAGGCTGAATATTTCACCTTGCATTTGGCCAAGAAATTGGCTTCAAACTCTTAATCTTCATTGAGGACTTTTAGTTCTCTATGAAATATAAGATGACAGAATACACAGAAAATAATTCTCATCCCACCCCCACATTTTGCACAGCTTCCAGGCAAACTGAGCATGGACTGAGCACTGTCCGCTGCAAGACACATAACACCAACTTTTAAATGGAGAATAACCTTCTAGATTCACAATATTGCCATTGGAATGAACAGAAGAATCACAAGCTCTTGAAATCCTTCTCACAACTCAACTGAGAGCAACTGGTTGGTTTCAAGAACATTCCAAACCAAAAAGCTTCACTACGATAGAGAGAGAGAGGGGTGTGCACACGTCACTACAATTTTTATTTAAAAAAAAAAAAAAAGAAAACTGTAGAAAACCTAAAGTCAAAAGTCCAGAAGTGTATTTGTTCGTTTATTTTTAAAAGTGCAGTTGGTATGAATTATTTGGCAAATCTTAATTCTATCAGTTGTAATATAGTATAGTCTATTAAATCTTTGCTATAAAATGGGTGGAGACCACTGGATTTTGCAAATTACCAGGTTTTCAGTTTAGCAAAGTAGGAATTAGCTAGGTTCTCCTATAAATAACAATGTTCTCTACTTTGTCTGAGTAGGTTGGCTGAGTTGGAAAGGCGTAGTCCCTTTTGTGTACATCCGTGTGCGTGGCGTGTATAAGACAGTGGGGTAGCTCTTTTTAAATGTCAGTTTTGCAGATTGTAAATTTGAGTTGATATTTGTTCATGTTATATTTTACATTGTTTGGTGCAAGGAAGGTGTTATGACAAATTAATTTTAAAAAGTGTGAAGTGCTATACAAATTAGGTGCTACTCTTTGGATTCTGGGAAGCTGCCACTGCCAAAGATTTTGGAAGACCTTTCCCAGTTATCTCCACTATATACAATGGCACTTTAAACAAAAGAGGCAGTGCAGCTTAGTGGATAGCGCACTGGAGAGGCACTCTGGAGACCTGGGTTCCAGTCCCAGGTCTGCCACTGGCTTGCTGGGTAACTTTAGGCAAATCACTTCATCTGTGTGTGCTTCAGTTTCCCACTCTGTAAAATGGGGATAAAGATACTGACTTCCTTTGTAAAGTACTTTGAGATCTACTGATGAACTGTGCTATATACAAGCTAGGTATTATTATATTTGTGTATTTCATTATTCCTTCCAAATGACTCATTTGTACATTTCATTATTTCAGGCCATTTCTCCAATTTAACAAGATTGTTTTATTTTTGAATGTTCTCATCCAATGCATTTGCTATCCCCCTATGAACATCATGTAATTCTCAAATTTCTGTAGCGTACTCGTCACTCCATCCTCCAAAACAACTGCTACAAATACATTAAACTTTTCAGTATACTTCAGTTAGAAAGATTGTTTTCTCTCCTTTTAAAAAATGTGTGTGAATCTGACTGCTTGTGAAAGCAAGACACTCAGCACAGACTAGAGCCAAGAGCAAGGGCGGCATTTCCCCTAAATAGCTCTGCTAAGGCACCTCAATCTTATTTTATTTATTGTCCCATCTAGTCCCCCAGACAGAAACAGTAAGGAACCATAGTGATGGGAGATGAGTGAGGGCTTGGAAAGGGGAAGACGGTACTGACCAACACCATAAAGCTGGACAGTGTTTGCAATTGTTTCCTCCAGGCTGCAATTTCAATTACACAACTCTAATTCTGTAACTACACCAAAACAGCACCAACTGAATCCACCCTGTGCTGCCCAGCTCCCTTCCTAACACCGTCAAAAGGAAAGATGTGAACTGAAGGAATAGAACTACTGTGTAAAGCAGTCAGGCAGTACAGGGAGCATTCAAGCTGACTGAAATCTCATATCTGTGACAGAAGTACAGAATAATTACAGCACTGTTACGGAAATTGTAACCTAGAACTTCCTAAAAGAAGCCAGATAAAGATACAGTTGAAGTAGTTTATTAGAAGGAAGAGAGTTCAAACAAACCAGTACTATTCATAATTAAACTCTGTCCTTCCACTGAAGACATACACACATGCGCCATTGAAATGGCATCCTTTAAAATTTAATTAACAATGTAATCTCCAGGGAGTTTTTACCTGAAGTAATATAATGTATATGGTTATATACCACACTGTCTGCAGCCCCCTCAAAAATATCCCACTTGGTGTTACCTATGGAGCTAAGCACACCAGCAAGGGTTGGAATAGATCCATATTTCCATGGGAAAGAAAGCCCTTCACATTGCTCACGTCATTTCTCTGGAGTGGCGTTGCCCTACCACATCCATCTCACCTCCAGAGGGATGATCTTCATGACACACAGCCATCAGGAAAGGAAGGGAGGGATAAGCGGGAAATCCCAAGGGTTCCAAAAGAGGCTCTAATGTTTAAACCCACAGTGGGCAGGGGGAGGAGGAGAACCTACTAACAGGATTATTTTTACTGCATTAACAGGAAAGTTAAAAGTATGATCAGACTGATTCCTTTGACACTGTGGGAGAGACAGCAAGAGCTACTTTTTAAGAAACACAGCAGGTACAGGGAGCCTTCCCAGCGGCCTCCCGTTATTGCACTACCAGTTATGAATTCATACCCATGTGAAGGTCAGACTAGATCAGGGGTTCTCAGGACACATTCTTTGGTGGTCTCAGAGTGCGGCCACCAACTCTTGCTGGTGGCCACTCTATCACTTGTTCCTAAAATACTTAATTAGCTTGAAGAAAAACAAATAAATATGCATATATACACATCCAAATTATTGTAATTTATTGCTAGCTAGTAAATCTGTTGTGAAAAGTGATAGTAACAAACATATAAGTATCACTTTTTGTAGCAGACTTACTCAGCCCCAACAAGCCTGGGGACAAATTAAGCCCTGGATGGGGGGGCCAGGGGAGGCAGCAGGGGGCTAGAGCCTGAAGCCCCACCACCAGAGTCTGACGCCTGCTGCTGCACAGCCGGAGCCTGGGACTGGAGCCTGAAGCCAGAGCCTGCCACCCCACCACCCCAGGACTAAAGCCCAAAGCCTGAGCCCCACTGCCCTGGGAAGGTGGAGAACCCACTGGGTGCCTGCTTCTCCAGCGTTGTGCCCCACGGGTCTCCAGAGGGTGGCAGGGCCCAACACCTGCTGGTGGCCCCAGCAACCAACACCAAGGCAAGGCATCCAAGAGCAACAGGGAGTGGGAGTGGCCACTACTTTGCCCCCACCCCCAGCCCAGGAGGCTGTGGCTGCAAGAAAAGTCCATGGTGGCCGCATTTGAGAAACGCTGGACTAGATGACCATAATGATCTCTTCTGGCCTTGGCATCTACACATTTCTGTTACTGCAGCCACTCTCGCCTTCTTCCATCTGTTTAACTCTTTTGATAAATAAAGTCTGTCTAATTCTATGATGACTGACACTCAGCTTAGCCTTGGCACATCTCTCCTCTCCATCATATTCAGAATCTTAAATCAAATCCTCCTTGAGCCTAACATGTTTGGATAATGAGGAGCCTCATGTCCCTACGTTCTTTCGAGTGTTCTTTTGCTGTATTCCCCTCCTGCGTGCGTACTTCTAAAATTTCCTTTGACCAGTGAGAGCAGAACTCCACCCAACAGTCCAAATGTGGCCTGTCCTGCATTTTTCCTACTCATTTGTTTAAAAATGCCACACAGTATAAGGGATACAGTAAGTGCAGAGCTTAATTTGTAATGGAAGAGGTGCCAGGGCTCAAACAATTTTTTACTTTCACAACAGACATGCAAGCCCAGAGATGCTGGGGCTATGAACTGCCAGGCCCAGAGATGCCGGGGCTATGAACTGCCAAGCCTGGAGGTGCCAGGATTCAGCCCTGGCACAAATTAAGCACAGAGTAAAATGACCCTAAAGAGTTAACATTTGCTGCATGTTAACATCTATACTTTAAGGTTTATCTCACTCAATGTACATGGCAGTCAAGTCCTGTGCACAACTGAAACCATGTGTTGATACTAGGAAGACAAAGCTAGCATGCTATATTCACAATACAGCAGGGACAGCCCAGCTTTCGGCTAAGGGCTCTATTAGCAATGGGACAGGAACAAGAGGACCACACCTAATTTGCACAAAATGGACCAAATTGCAGATGCTCTTGTCTTAGATTTTTGCCCTGCACCTAGCAATACCAGACCTTTCAGTACCTTTATTTTCAGTGGGACTGTTTGTCTAAATAGGCAATTCGGATTCACCCAAATCCTTCTCAAATCTGCCTATCTGCCATCTGATTCCACTTGCACAGGTGGGGCCTCCCAGCCTTGTATCAGTTCCTGACAACACAGCCAAGCTCATCCTTGATGTAAATCCATTGGCTTCAATGGAGCTACACCAAGGATGAATTTGATTCACGGAGTTTGCATTTAGTGCGTTTTTGGAACAAATTGATAAATTAAACAGTACTAAGTCACCAGGAGCAGATGGGATGCACCAAAGAGTACTAAAGCAACTCACACATGAAATTGTAGGACTACTAAATGGGATATGTAACCTATTGCTTAAATCAGCCTCGGTACCAGGTGACCGGAGGATAGCCAATGTGACACCGATTTTATAAAAAGGCTCCAGCGGCAATCCTGGCAATTACAGGTGGTAACTCTACCATCAGTACCAGGAAAACTGGTTGAAACTACAGCAAAGAACAGAATTATCAGACACATAGATGAACATGATTTGTTGGGGAAGAGTTAATACAGCTTTTGTAAAAGGGAAATCATGCCTCATAACCTATTAGAATCCTTGGGGGAGGGGGGAGGGAAATCAAAAAGCATGTGGCCAAGGGGGATCCAGTGGATAAGGTGTACTTGGACTTTCAGAAAGCCTTTCACAAGATCCCTCACCAAAGGCTCTTAAGCAAAGTAAGAGGGAAGGTACCTCTCATGGATCAGTGACTGGTTAAAAGATAGGAAACAAAGGGTAGGAATAAATGGTCTGTTTTCACAGTGGAGAGCAATAAATAGCAAGGTCCCCCAAAATCTATACTGAAGCCAGTTTCTGTTCAATGATCTGGAAAAAGGGATAAACAGTGAGAGGGCAAAATTTGCAGATGATACAAAATTACTCAAGATAGTTAAGTCCAAAGCAGACTGTGAAGAGCTACAAAGGAATCTCACAAAACCAGGTGACTGGGCAAGAAAATGGGAGATGAAAGTCAATGTTGATAAATACAAAGTAATGCAAATTGGAAAACACAATCCCAACTACACATACAAATGATGGGATCTAAATTAGCTGAAACCACTCAAGAAAGGTCTGGGAGTCACTGTGGATAGTTCTCTAAAAACATCTACTAACATGCAGCAACAGTCAAAAAAGCGAACAGAATGTTAGTAACCAGTAGCAAAGGGATAGATAATAAAAGAGAAAATATCATAATGCCCCTACAGAAATCTACAGTACACTCACACCTTGAATTCTGAGTACAGTTCTGGTCACCCCATCTCAAAAAGAAACTGGATAAGTTCATGCAGGATAGGTCCATCAATGGCTATTAGCCAGGAAGGGCAGGGATGGTGTCCCTGGCCTCTATTTGCCAGAGGCTGAGAATGGGCGACGAGGGAAGGATCACTTCACGATTACCTGTTCTGTTCATTCCCTCTGGGGCACCTGGCATTGGCCATTGTCGGCAGACAGGATACTGGGCTAGATGGACCTTTCGTCTTACCCAGTCTGGCCGCTCTTATGTTCTTAAAAAAAGATATATTAGAATTGGAAAAGGTACAGAGAAGGACAACAAAAATGAGGAGTATGGAACAGCTTCCACCTGAGGTCAGATTAAAAAGACTTGGACTGTTCAGCCTGGAAAAGAGATGACTGAAGGGCAATAGAGGTCTATAACATCTTGACTGGTGTGGAGAAAATGAATATGGAAATGTTATTTACCCCTCGACATAGCACCAAAACTAAGGGTCACCCAATGAAATTAATAAGCAGCAGTTTGAAACAAACATAAGGAAGTACTTCTTCACGCAACATACAGCTAACCTGTGGAACTCATTGCCAGGGGATATTGTGAAGGGCAAAAAAAATAACTGGGTTCAAAAAAGAATTAGATAAATTCATGGAAGATAGGGCCATCAATGACTATAAGCCAAGACAGACAGGGATGCAATCCAATGCTCAGGGTATCCCTAAACCTTTAACTGCTAGAAGCCAGGACTGGATGACAGAGGATGGATCACTCAATAATTGCCCTGTTCAGTTCACTCCCTCTGAAGCTAGATGGACCATTGATCTGACCCAGTATGGCCAGATACTGTTCTTATAATAGCAGCTAGCACAATAGTACAGCATTACTCTAACAAAGAAGATCATATTCAGAACTCACTGTGTTGGTCAGGGGGGTCTCTTAAAGGAAGACAAGGTTCCCCTCGCAAAACAGTTCTGCGGCTGTTCTCCCCCTTCTCTCCCCCCCACCCCCTGAGAGCCTTAATAAAAACCTTAATATAAAAATAAGTGGAAGGTGGCAATGTCATGCGCATTGTGGCTGACAGCAGCTAGGAGCCAGCAACATACAACAGTAAGGCACTTCCTGTCTGCACAAGCCACATTGCCTTGAGCTGTTGCACAGAAGGCTTTGTCATTTTTTTTTGAAGTGTGCTGGGAGAACCTGCTAATAGACCACATGGTATATTACATTATGTGATCACTTCCTGCAGAAAGAAGTCGGAGCCGAGAGGACCAGCTAGCCAGATTTCACTGAGGCAGTTCAGCCCTCCTGTCTACATTACAGAACCACATTTCTGCACATGGACTGAGCAGTGACCATGTGCTAGCACTTGTTGCAAGCATGGCTACAGTCTGGTTACAAAACTTGTGTGTGGACACAACTGTGCTCCTCCACATCCAGGCTGTGACTTGGTTACAAATGTGGCAAAAAAAAACTACTATGTAGATGAGCCTTTTTATTCAGAGAAAAGCAGGTCCCGGGATATGGAACAAGACTGCATGCTGGAGCTCTGCATCTCTATGCCAAAGAGGAGGGCAGTCACTGACTGCAGTGTAGATGTGCAAGCCGCAATGCTTACAACGGAGCATGTGAACCATACTTTCTTTCCTAATAGTCCTTTAAAACAAAAACAAACAAACAAACCACACAACATACACCACACACAGAGAGAAGTTACACAGAAGAGAGAAATCTTTGCCCATTAACTTGTATTAGGTTTACCAATGGAGAAAAATTTTAAGAGGGAAAGGGGAGTGTTAGGGTAATGACAGATCCTCCTCCAGTTACATAATTATATTTCTATATAACTGGGACAAGTGGGAAAAAAGCACAACCTACTAGCTTTACACATCTGCATTGTTACCTTCACTTTTTCTCTTCTCAAGCAGCAGAAAAGACAATTTTCATCAAAAGACCAATCAGAAACACCTTCGGGCTCACAGTCTGTAAATCAGAGGAATAGCAAATTACTTCATATTCATAAACCACAACTTGCTGATGCCAAAAGACAAACCAATAAATACCTGTTTCACAACATTCTTCCCTAGATTCTGCAGATGCAGATTTGGTTTCTGACATGTTTTAAATCCCAGAATATTACAAAACTATATACAGTTGATCTACGCACAATGAACCTGTTTTTTTCTAAGCAACGCCAAACACACTGCCAGCTACATAAAGATGAACGCACATTCATTAGTAATTTTAGCCAATATGAAACTAACTGTGAGCACTGCCTGGGGGGAGGGAAAAAAAGCACAAATCACCACGGTAACACACATTTTCTAGAGGCAGAGCTGAAATTGCTTCTGTGGTTAGAAATGCAGAACAAGACACAAAAATAAAGACTGAATACCTTTAAACAAACTGAGATCTTTTAATAATCCAGGTCCAAACAGCCCTTCTAGAATACTTTCAAACCCTAAAAGCAAAGAAAAGAATTGTTAGCTTTCTAGATTAAGTACGTCACTACCAGAATATTTACAATAGCAGTTCTATTCCAAGAACAGATGTGAACGTGTTTTCTCCTAGTATTCCCAAGATCTATAGGTCAATTGAAATGACTGAACTACCAAAAAAATCATAACAGAACCTAGAGTCCAGTTTCATTATGGTACTTTTACAGATAATTGGATTATAATATAAAACCATGTTAGATATAATGGAAATGATTTTGGAAAGATAATGTGAAGTTTTAGTTTCTACAATGTACCTCTCAATTCAAGGCACTTTCCCAAAATATTCATTCCTTAAGCATCAAAATTCAATTTCAAAGGATGTATATTTTCCCAGTGAAAAGTCCTTTGGCCGCTTCATCACAAATGATTTTGTTCTAAATCTCAACATTCTGAATTTCAACATAGGCTAGAGTCAATTTTCAAACTTCCCCCTTGTAACTTCTTGGGGAGGAGGAATCCTAAAAGGAAGAGAATTTCAGCAATCCTATACCACATAAGAAACAAATTCAAATAATTATATATTCAATGTCACAGGCCTACATCTTATAGATATAGTCCGATTTACCCTCATGCAAGGTTCTATGCCTCCCTTAAGTGCTAATCAATTTTAGCTCCCTCAGAAAAAGATTAACCCTCCCTCCGAAATTAGTGCCATTATGTAAAGTCAATATTAATCTAAATCCTATCTAGCAGCAGAGTCTTCAGAGGCATTAACTACCCAATATTGACCAGAAGACAAGTTAAAAGGGAGTGAATACTGAAAGGGCAAAGAGTCAAAAAGGGACACTGTCAACTCAATCCTATTTCTGTATGAAAATGTTTTGCCCACTGCTGCCAGAAGTGACACCTGAGATTATAACAGGAAAAAACAAAAAACAAAGAAAAAATATTTATCTAAGTATGGTTACTCTGTGCATTTGATAGCACTTCCTGTACAGGCAGTTCATCAGTTTCTCCTGTCTTCTCAGTTTCTCCTGTGGGTCTTTCAAACACAGCAATAGAAGAGAGAGAGAAAGAATCATTTTTGCTACAGAGGAGAAAATGTGATTGTAAAACCAAAGAAACTGGCAGGTGGTTTCAGGCTTGAAACTACTTTCAGTTTTGTTTTTAAAATGGCTAGAATTCAAGTTGATGGTATCCCTTTAAAGAAACCAAGCTTAACGTTGGAAAATAGCAGAGTTATTTTGGAAGGCAGCACTGTTCCCTGTGCGTACAGAATCCTGACCTGATGTCACATGTCTTATCCTTTGGACAGCATGGTCGGTGTGTCAGTGGAGACCACCAACAGCACTACTCCCCTATTTGATGCTAGCTACAGTTCTTGTGCAACAACATTAGACATCAGATCTAAGACCCTGGAAGCACTTCTAGCATTTAATGCCATTTAGATGCTAAAAGCACTGCCAAGGCGTGATCTCAATGGCGGTAGTACATCTAGCATGAACACGGGGACTGATGCTAATATTTACTGCTACAGTGCTGGGGAGGAAAGCCAAAGTGAAAAAATGGCAACCGTGAAGAGGAAGAGGGAAGAGATGAGAGAACATAAGAGGAAGGATTATTTAAAAAAAAAAAAAAAGCAGAGGAGATAAAGAAAAAAGATCCCATCAAACAGCACTTTGTCAGGCAGACAAGCAGCACTGCCTCCAAAAAGGCCAATTCAGGCTTCAGGAAGTGGCAGGAACAATGGGGAAGGGCCAACCCAACTTATCTAAGAGAAGAAAAATGGAAGAATCAGGGTATTGACCCTTATGTTCCAAATTTTGACCCCTTTACTATTATTCATGGGACAATGACCCATAACAATTCACTTCTGAAATAAATCCTAAAATAATACGGCCAATCAACCTCACATCTTTTAACTTTTTTGTTGTTTAAAAAAAAAAAAATCAATGGAGCACAGAGATTTAACTCAAACTCACCATTCTTAAAATAGTAACTCACGATGACTCATGCCCCAGTTTGTCATGCATGCAACAGCATATTGAAATCACTGCCGAGTTTTACAGCCTGGATATCGTACAATCGTAGTTCGCTAGCCCACTGTTCTTACTGATGTTAATGCCACTCAGTTTTTATTAATATTAAATATTGGATTTAGCAGTTGCATAGCAACGGCAGAACATCTTATGTGCAATGCTTGACATTAAAAATGGCAAATAAGGGAAGAATGAATGTATTCAAAAATTATACTAAGGACCTGGCAGAAGAGCCCTGTAGCCCAACAACAAAACAATAAAAAATGTAGAGTGCAACATAGCAAAGGTGGAATAAGACTTGCCATGTTATGTTCAATCACTCAGGACTTCAAAAAAGCATTTGTGCAGAATGAATCATGCATAATACACTAAAAACAAAATTTTGAAAAAGGAACTGCCTACTTTTTATAGTATTTTTTCTCTCCATTGTCACTGCTCTTAGAAGCTTGAAAAGAACATTTCTTTTCCCACCGATTTTGTCCTTTTCCATTTGGAAGATGATTTTTTCCCTGCATTTCAAATGGAATAAAAATTAACATGGCTGCCTTTGTTAAATTCCTTGTGTGTATACTTTCATCATCTACCTCAGTATTTGATAGTTCACAGCAGCTAAAGAGCAGGGCCAGTGGAAAAATCACAGAAGTCACAGACAATGAGAGGAGAGGGAGGGGAACGAAGATCACATGATTTTGGAGGGTTCTGCAGTTTTTAACATTTTCCACAGAATCTAAGCTTCTGTACTGTTTAAAGCTTTGTCTATTGTTTAAAATGACCTGCAGAGAGAAGATAGGGAAAAACAAACAGAATTTGTCTTTTTATTCTTTACAATGTATTAATAATGCTCAAAGAAGTGCTGGGGGGGGTTTAGGGGGTTAGGAGGATTTTTTTTGCTTGCACATTAGAAGTTGGACCTTGTTCACTCTAGAAGGCTCTATGATGTCTGGAGAATTAGTCAAAAACCACAACCACTGACAGGGGAATGTATTTCTATATTCAGACTATTAAATAGTTTTCAATATTGTTAACACCCATTTCCCTCAATACCTAAAAAATGGTACTTTAGGTGCAAGAGTTAACAACATGTCCTCCAAGAAGTCCCTAGCAAAACCTGGGGAGAGGAGACTTCACATTGACCTTCCTGATGTTTGTTTGTGAGGTTAAAAACCCACACACATATGCATGTCAGGCCTTCTTTGTCAATCATAAAGAAACTATAGGTAAAAATCCCAATTAAAACAAAACCAAACACAAACTTTTGTAGGTCATCCCTGAGACCCTACCCAACATACACCTACAAGCTGCTGCCCCATTACCCCAGCCTTGGAAAAGAGTGTGAATTCTCTTCTCCACAACTATGTTCACCTTCATGAAGTGCTGGCTTCAAAATCTGGATGTGCCATTTACCCGCTAACAGTAGCGGGCTCAATAAAGCAGGTTGATTATCCAGGTTTTCATACCATGTTCACATAGTACCAGAGTGCCTTTGCAACTGTAAAAAGAGAATGGACACTTTGTCTTCCCCCCTCAACATATGAGCTGGCAAAGAGGTATTGTGGAGCAATGATGCTACAAACAGTTTTCCTGGCCCATATTCAACAAAATGGTGGCTCAATACTTCAAGCTTTGCAAAAGATCTAATTAGGATGTAAGCACCTCAGGTCTTCTTTGAGACCCAATAGCTAACAACATTTGCAGTGCTTAACCAATAATAGGGCTGTTTAAAATATTCATGATGAAAAAAAATATTAGTGAGGCCGGTAAAGGGGGAAAGCCTCACCAAACTCAGGAAGTGCATACTGGTTTGGCTGTGGCCATTTCTCCTCTCCTACTCCTGCTTCCCCAAGGTTGGTCACTAACCCAGGTGCAGACAAGATCACTCAGACTTCAGCCCGATGATCTCATTCTCACACCCTCACAAATCACAAGGACTCCCACTAAAGTCAATAAATGGGGCTCTACATGGGCACAGGGATTCACTCATGCAGGTTGCAGGATTGAAGCCTGTGATTATTTTAAGGCAAACAGTGGGCACTGGATCAAGAACACCACATTTAATTAATGTGTAGAGCACTGTGTATACAGTTATGACAGAAGTAACACTGCAAGTCTGTAGCACGGTGGTCACCCGCTCCTGCCCGGAGGGGGCCATGGCTGGCAGCAAGCAGCTCCCAGGCTGATTGGGGAAGCAGGCACAGCTGCTGCCACGCCCCAAACAGACCTCAGCTAGTCCTTATAAAAAGGCTGTGAGCCAGAGCGTCTCCTCTAGCTGTGGAGGGAGACAGGCCTGGCTGCTGGGGAGTGTACCTGAGGTGGAGCAGGGCTGGGGAGCTCCTGCCTGGCAACTGCCCAGACTGCTGGCCTTGTGCAAGGCCAAACAGGTCCTGGGGTTGCAGGGGGCAGCCCAAGGGTAGGTGGAGGCAGCAGATCCAAACCCCCTTGCCTGTGATGAGTGGCTTGTACACTGCAGTCTGCCCCAGTGAACAGGGGCTAGATGGTGACTGGCAGTAGCCTGATACTGAGGCAAGGTGGGGATAGTGGATGGTGTTGGAGAAAAACTTAGTTTTTGCTTTTCGTTTGGGTGCAGCAAAATTAAATACTTTATTTATTTTTTTTTAGTAATTACAACAGAGGGAGGGAGTGCCCTAGGACACAGGGTCGCCCCAGTCCCGGACAGGTCTCTCAACTGGTAAACAATTACAGCAAGCCTTTATACCTTTGTTACAGACAATAACTAGCAATAATACAGACGATAATGAGCAACAACTGCATTTTGTTTATACATAAGTGTAGCAGGGTGGACCCTGCTCCTGCCCTGAGGGGTTTAAAAGCAGCCTGGCAGGGCTTGAGAGCTGCTGCTCTAGGCTGGGCTGATTGGGGAAGTGGCTGCAGCTGGGGCCACGCCCCAAACTGAGCCAAGGGCCTTATAAGAAGGCCAGGGAAGCTAGACGCCAGGACAGTCTTCCTCTGCCTGAAGAGGAAGAAGGGCCTGGCTGCAGGGGCTATAGGCAAGGTACCTAGGGTGAAGCAGGGCTGGGGAAAGGCTGGGGAGCTCCAGCCTAGAAAGCCCCAGGCTGCGGCCTAGTGAAGGGCCAACTGGTACTGGGGGTTGCAGAGGGCAGCCCAGGGGTAGGCCAAGGCAGCAGGTCCAAACCCTCCTTGCCAGTGATGAGTGGCTGACACTGCAGTCTGCCCCAGAGTGTGGGGATGGACAATGATTGGCAGTAGCCAATACTGAGGCAAGGTGGGGATAGAGGGTGGGGGTTCCCTGAGGAGGGGAGACCCTAAGAGAAAGGGGTTACTGCCAGGGGGCAGCATCCCATGTCAAAGGGCACCGGGTCCAAGGAGGGACACGGGGCCCAGAGGACAGGCGGATCACCAGCCTGCAGAGGGCGCTCCAGCGCTGGAAAAGAGCTAATTCCCGAAGTCACCAGCAGGAGGCGCCGCAGGGGTGAGTCCGACCCATCTACAATAAGCCATTCTGCTATTTTATTTTTTTTACTTTTAGAAGACACCAGTCTGCATATTTGGTTATCAGTTACAAGGTCGTAATAACTTTTTACAGGGTTTTTTTTTTGCCTTACACTATCCTTGCTTTTACAAGTTTCACGTTATTAGGGTTACAGCTGGCCTAACTTTTTTGCTAACTAACTAACATGCATTAAAATTTCCTTTAAATTCTTGTTAATTCTTTTCCTGCTTCCACAATGGGGAGACCCAGAAACTGTGGGGGTACTGCCAGGGGTCAGCCCCCAAGAGAAAGGGGCACTGGGGTCTGGGAGGGAAATGGCAGCCAGCAAAAGGTAAGACACCAGCCAACAGAGGGCGCTCTGGAGGATAGAAAGCTAATTCCCTGGATAACCATCAGGAGGCGCTGCAGCAGTAAGTCTCGCGCACCCTTACAAGGTCAAACAACCAAGATAACCAGCCTTCTTAAAACTGCTACTTTCCTTAATTGTGTACCATGGAGACGACTATGATAACTGCAAGGTTTGGGTCTCACTTCACTGCTTAACATAGGTAAACAAGAAACATCTTCTTGCTGCTTAGCCAGGCAAGTTTTTGCCTGTAACAGCTTAGGCATTTTAAGAAAAACTGTAACACATCAAACTACTCTAAGAAAGTAAATTTGTTCCAGTCTGAATTACCATAACATCTTAGTTAAAAACAAAACCTTACAAAGGATCCAAATGATAGGAATGCACCCACCATTTATTTACAGGGGCCCTAAACCTTTGTCTCAGGCATTTGGGAAGAGCCCATCGTTATTGTGTTGGGCCAACCCCTGAAGTGCCACTAAAGGGAGCACAAAAAACCACACACAAGCACTTGGGGTAGAACCCGAAAAGTGTTTCTTAGTTGTGTTTTTTTTTTTTAAACTTTCTGCAGGTTTTTTGAAAGTAGTATAGTTTGTTTATATTGGGTTAATGTAGGGGCCTACTCAATGGTCTGGTTGCAATATAAAACAATGTAACGTACAAAGAGTTGGGGAAGGAGAGATCAGCTCATTCAATGACCAAAAAAAGTTAATGCAGAGTTACAGTTGTGTGGTGGTATGTCGTCTCCTTGCAGTTGGAGTTGAGCAAAACTCAAACTTCTGAAAATCAGGAAAAGCAGTTCATGTTGGCCATGTAACCTTAACTCTGCCCACCTTCAGCAATGCCCCACTAGCCCCTGTTAACACATATACCTTTTACACTGCCAACCCCACAGTTGCTGAACTGCATCAGCAGTTCACCTCCTTTTACAACCCATTCACTCTCACCCATTACAGATAACAATTTCCTAATTCAAAAAGTGTTACAGCCAAGACGGGGGAATTTTATATTACACTTCATCTGTCAAGATGAAGCACTGATCCTAGAACTAAAAATTAATGGCAGTTTAGGTACAAGTGATTGTGACTTGATCATATGTATGATGTGCAAACAGAATAAAGTCCAGACCAGTAAAATATATAATTGGTGCTTTAAAAAGGGCCAATTTCATAAAACTGAAAGCAATTATGAGCCAATTCAGTTGGGAGAAAGAACTTAGAGAAAGATCTGAATGATGCTTGGGAACTCTTAAAGAGCATTTTACTAGATGCCCAGAAAGCCCCAATCCAGAAAGAAGGTTGTGCTGGTTATAACAGCAACCTGGCTTACGGGGGAAGTGATAGCAGCTATAAAGTATTATACATGTGTGTAGAATCCATTACTATATGCAAAGAGTAGAACTGTCAATAACACAGAAAAAAGACAAGTGTTCAATAATTATTTCTGTTCTATATATAGAAAAAAGCAGGATTATGTATCATATCAGATTATGCTGTATTTTTTTGGTCACTGAATGAATGATCTGATCTCTCCTTCCCCAACTCTTCCCAAATGTTACATTGTTTTATATTGCAACCAGACCATTGAGTAGGCCCCTACGTTAACCCAATACAAACTAACTATACTACTGTAAAAAAACAAACCTGCAGAAAGTTTTAAAAATCAACTAACCACTTTTCGGGTTCTACCCAAAGTGCTTGTGCTCGGTTTTGTGCTCCCTTTAATGACACTTCAGGGGCTGGCCCAATACAATAACGATGGACTCTTCCCAGTAACTAAGGAGGATGCTGAACAGCTACTCAAGTAAGACAGCTTCAAATCAGCTGGTTTGGATAACTTGGATGCAAGAGTATTTAACAAGCTGGATGAGGAGCTCACTGGACTGTTAATTTTTTAGTAAATTTTGGAATGCTGGGAAGGTTAGGACATTAGGACAGACATCAGGAAAAACTTCCTAGCTGTCAGGGTAGTTAAGCACTGGAATAAATTGCCCAGGGAGGTTGTGATTGAAGGTTTTTAAGAACAGGTTAGACAAACACTTGTCAGGGATGGTCTAGTTATTACTTCCTCCTGCCTTGAGTGCAGAGGACTGGACTAGATCAGCAGTTCTCAACCAGGGATGTGGGGCCCTCAGGGGGGCCACGAGGAGGTTATAAGGGATAGACTCACTAGGGCTCAGGGCAGGAAGACAAAGCCTTGCCATGCAGGGCTGACGCCCAGCACCCTGAGCCCTGCCACCTGGGCCTGAAGCCAAGGCTTGAGCAACTTAACTTTGTGGGGCTCTCTGTGGCATGTGCTCCGAGCCAACTGCCCTGCTTGCTATCCCTTAGCACTGGCTTTGATATGCACAAAACCAGTTGTTGTGGAACAGGTGGGGCGTAGTTCTTGTAGCACATTGAGAGGGCCTCAGAATGAGAGAGAACCTCTGGACTAAATGACCTATTGAGATCCCTTCCGGTCTAACACTTCTATGATTCCACAACAGCCAGGTGCTCTCTCATGCCAATAGCGCTACAACCCCCAATGTCTCCAACACCCTAACATACACAACAGAACCCCCCTGCAGAATCCCCCCCGGGAGGTGGATAGGCAATTACCCAGTACAACTCTCTAGAATCTAGACATATTAGGTACTTATATGGCCCCCATTACAATAGTATCTGAATGCCTCATAATCTAACGTACATATCTTCATAACAGCCCACGAGGAATGGAAGCACCACTAGCCACACCTTACAGATGGGTAACTAAGGCACAGAGACACTAAGTAACTACGGGAGCCTGTGACAGAGCAAGGACTCAAACTCAGTCTCCTAAATCCCAGCACCATAACTACTTAGCTAGCCTTCCTGTCCAGGCAGAAAACGCATCGGATCCAGTGTGAACTCATCAATTCTGCTAGAGTCCACAGTAAAATTGACTCCCAAGGTGGTACTAATAGTGTCAAAGATTATGGGTAGATTCTTAAGTCTGGACAGTTTTGTCTAGAGGAGACTCAACCACTAGTCAACACCATGTAGTCTCCATGCCATCTCCAGACGAAAAACCTGATAGAAATAAAAAATATCCAAGGATTGCATCAAAGTGGCAGTTACCTCATAATCTTCTCATGAAGTGGCAATTGCTCTGGCTGACTGAGCTTAAATATTTTAGGGGTTTGGAGAGGATGGGGGTAGGAAGGAGAGTCTGCCTTTATATGTTACCTCTCTTTTTAATCTGCCTTGCTGCTGATGCTTTATATCAGGATTTCACAAAGCTTTTAATAGTATGGACCACATACCTCCCCTTCCTTTGTGACCCTTCTCTTCCATTCATGAGGACATAACATCTTTGCAGCAATTGTTTACTTAGAAACGCAGTATTAGGAAAGTGACATTTTATCTACTGTAATGCATCTTAGCATCTGGAAACCAAGACAAGCTGGCCCCATGTGACCAACCAGCATCAGCTAGTGCTCCACCGACCAGACTCTGGGACCTTCTTCTTAGCTGTTCCCTCACACCAACCCCCCAAAACGCAGGATGGTAAAGAATGAAAACAGCAGAGAGATTTTCTGTAACTGTCTATTTACTACATGTAAATCTTTACCTTTAAATGGGTCATTCCATCTTGGGGGAAGGGGGTTGGTTTAAAAAAAAAAAACTGTCACTCACCCTCTCGTAACTGTTGTTCTTCGAGGTGTGGTGTTCATGTCCATTCCAATCAGGTATGTGCACGCGCACATGCACGACTGCTAGAAGATTTTTCCCTTAGCAGCATCCACCGGGTCGGCCTGGGGGCCCCCTGGAGTCACACCCTCATGGCGCCTAATACATAGCCCTGCTGACCCACCATCCCTTCAGTTCCTTCTTGCTGGCTACTCCGACAGAGGGCTACTCCGACAGAGGAGGATTGGTATTGGAATGGACATGAACAACACATCTCTAAGAACAACAGTTACGAGAAGGTGAGTAACAGTTTTTTCTTCGAGAGCTTGTTCATGTCAATTCCAATCAGGTGACTCCCGAACAAATTTAGGAGGTGGGGTTGGAGCTGTCCACTGACTGGAGTACTGCTCTACCAAAGGCCACATCATCTCTGGCCTGCCTAGTAATTGCACAGTGTGGCGAAGGTGTGCATTCATGACCACATTGCCGCCCTGCAGATTTCCTGGGTGGGGACTTGAGCCAGGAAAGCTGCTGATGAAGCTTGCACCCTCTTAGTGTGCGCCATTATCGGGGATGCTGGGATTCCTGCTAGACTGTAGCACTCGGTAATGCAGGCCACAGTCCATGATATGTGCTGTGTCAAAACAAGCTGGCCCTTCATCCTGTCTGCTACTGTGACAAAGCTGTACCGGCTTCCTGAACAGCTTTGTCCTTTCAATGTGAAAGGCCAGCGCTCTGCGGACGTCTAGTGCAGAGTCTCTTCTCCCTGCTACTCGCATGAGACTTGGGGTAGAAAACCAGGAGGAAAATGTCCTGGTTGAGGAGGAACTGTGATACCACCTTTGGGAGGAAGGCAGGATGGGGCTGGAGCTGAACCTTGTCCTTAAACACTTTGTGTAGGGCGGTTCGGACATTAGAGCTCTGAGCTCAGACACCCTCTGGGCTGAAGTGGTTGCCACCAGGAACGTGACCTTGTAGGAGAGGCAGAGCATGTTGCTAGAGGCTCAAAGGGATGCCCCCGAGCCTAGGGAGGATCAAGTTAAGGTCCCAAGCAGGAACCGGTTCGCGGACATGCAGGTGCAACCTGTTGAGGCCCTTCAGGAAGCAACTGACCAAGAGGTTAGCAAAAACCGAGTGGCCTTGTACCCCACGTTGGATAAGCCAAGATGGCAGCCAGGTGTACCTTATAGAAGACCAGGAGAGCCCTTCCTGCTTTAGGTGGAAAAGGCAATCCAAAATCTGGGGCACTGAGGCTAGCGCCAGGGGAAAGTCGCTCTGAGCTGACCAGAGTGAAAATCTCTTCCACTTGGCCAGGTACGTGGCCCTAGTGGAGGGTTTCCTACTGCCTAAGAGAACCTGTCTGACTTGTTCGAGCTCTCCTGTTCAGAACGTATTCAGCCATGGAGCCTCCAGGCTGTGAGTGCAGCGACTGCAGGCTCAGGTGCTGGAGCCGCCTGTGATCCTGCATGAGAAGATCCAGGAAAAGCAGCAAGGTAATGGGGGATCCAACTGACATATCTAGGGGAGACGTGTGCCAATGCTGGAGGGGCCAGGCTGGCGCAATGAGAATGACCCAAGCCCAGTTTCTGCAAATCTTGAGCAGGACGTTGTGGACGAGTGGTATGGGTGGAAAGACATACAGAAGCCCTCCCCGCAATGGAGGAGGAACGCATCCCCTGTGGAGCCCAGACTGTGATTCTGTAAGGAGCAGAACTACTGACACTTCCTGTTGTGTCACGTGGCAAAGAGGTCAATCAGGGGACAGCCCCACCTCTGGAAGAGCGAAGATGCGATGTCCGGGCAAAGAGACCACTCATGTCTGTGAAAAGACCTGCTGAGGCAGTCCACCCGCTTGTTCTGGACCCCGGAAGGTACGACGCCTGTAGATGGACAGAGTGCTCTATACAAAAGTCCCATAACTTGAGGGCTTCCTGGCACAGGGGAGAGGAGCGTGCACCCCGTTTGTTGATATAGATCATCATGGTTGTATTGTCCATCATGACCGATACACATCGACCCGCTAGATACGGGCGGAATGACTGACGCTAGGTGCACGGCCCTGAGCTCCCTGACACTGATCTGAAGACAGAAATCAGTCTGTGACCAGAAGCCCTGCATCCTGCGGTCCCCCAGATAAGCTCCCCACCCCAAGTCTGACACGTCCATCACTAGCATCACAGATGGTTGTGGGGCAGCGAAGGGGACTCCTGAGCACACCTGCTGAGTGTCCGTCCACCACAGGAGCGAGTCGAGGATAGAGCGAGGCAGGGTCACAGTCCTGGCCAAGCTGTCCCTGGCAGGTCTGTACACTGATGCAAGCCACGACTGAAGCAGCCAAAGCCTGAGTCTGGCGTGCTGAACCACATATGTACAGGCTGCCATGTGGCCAAGAAGTTTGAGACAATTTCTCGTGGTGGTGGTGGTGGGGAACTGCCTGAGACCCTGGATCATGGCATCGAGGGTCTGGAATCTTGCCTGCGGGAAAAATGCTCTGGCTTGGGAACCAGAACTGCCCCTATGAACTCTGTTCCTGGTCCAGAGGATAGAGTTGATTTTTGTCTCGTTCAGTAGGAGGCCCAGATTCTCGAAGGTGGCTCTGATGAATGCTGCCAGCAGGTTGAGCAGGGCCAGCAGCTGGACCCCAGACCGGCAGCAGGCTGAGCAGGGCTGGTGGCTGGAACCCCAGACAAAGATCCCAGGCCCTGCTCAGCCTGCTGCCAGCTCATGTCACCCGGGATCCTGACCACCGGCCCCCCTCAGCCCGCTACCAGCCTGCGGTTCTACTCACCCAGGCCGGCAGGAGGCTGAGCGGGGCCAGCAGACAGAACCCTAGACTGGCAAGCAGGCTTAATGCTGCCAGTACCCCAGACTGGCAGTGGACTGAGCCACTCAGCCCACCACCGGCTGAGTGAATGGAACCCCAAGCCGGCAGCGGGTTGAGCGGCTCGGCCCACCGCCGCTCTGGGGTTCCGGCTGCTGGCTCCTGCCAGCCGGGGTCTCAGCTGCCGGCCTGATCAGCCCACTTCCAGCCTGGGGTTCCCTGAGGGTCCCCAGGCCAGCAGCGGGCGCTGAGTGGGACTGGCAGCCAGGACCCCGGCTGGCAACGGGGCAGCAGCCGGAACCCCCAAGCGGCGGTGGGCTGAGCCGCTCAACCCGCCGCTGCATGCCATCAACAATCGGCACGTGTGCTGTAGGTTGCCAAGCCCTGCACTAGACTAGAACTGGAGTAACTATAGACACGGAATAGTGAAGAAACTTGCTGAGCAAGAGCCAAGGGACGCACCAGCCACCGTCACTGGCGGTAAGAAGGAACTGAAGGGGTGGTGGGTCAGCAGGGCCATATAAGGTGCCATGAGGGCGCGACTCCAGGGGGTACCCAGGCCGACCTGACGGATGCTGCTACGGGAAAAATCTTCCGGCCATCATGCATGTGCATGCACACACACCTGATTGGAATCAACATGAACAAGCGCTGGAAGAAGAATGTGTATCACACTTTGAAATGAAAGTGGGGTTTGATTTTTAGTATTGCATTATACAGATGTAAGCTGAGGCCAGAACTCACAAGATACAACTTTAGATGTACTAGAAAAAATAGAACCTCCTAGAAAGCCGCCAACAAGAAAAGACGGTTACTCACCTTTGTAACTGTTGTTCTTCGAGATGTGTTGCTCATATCCATTCCAATTAGGTGTGCGCGCGCCGCGTGCACGTTCGTCGGAAGATTTTTACCCTAGCAACACTCGGTGGGTCAGCTCGGTCGCCCCCTGGAGTGGTGTCGCTATAGCGCCGAATATATACCCCTGCCGACCCCTCCGCTCCTCAGTTCCTTCTTGCCGGCTACTCCGACAGAGGAGAAGGAGGGCGGGTTTGGAATGGATATGAGCAACACATCTTGAAGAACGACAGTTACAAAGGTGAGTAACTGTCTTTTCTTCTTCGAGTGCTTGCTCATATCGATTCCAATTAGGTGATTCCCAAGCTTTACCTAGGCGGTGGGGGTTGGAGTGAGATGTCGCAGAATGCAAAACTGCTGAGCCAAAGGCTGCATCATCTCTGGACTGTTGTACCAATGCGTAATGTGAGGCAAGGGTGTGGACCGAGGACCAGGTAGCTGCGCAACATATCTCCTGGATAGGTACACGAGCCAGGAAGGCAGCGGAAGAAGCCTGAGCCCTGGTGGAATGTGCAGTGAGGTGGCTCGATGGAACATGGGCCAAGTCATAGCAGGTGCGGATGCACGACGTCATCCAAGAAGAAATCCCCTGCGAGGAGACAGGTAGGCCCTTCATTCGGTCTACCACTGTGACGAAGAGTTGGGGCGTTTTACGAAAGGTCTTTGTCCACTCAATATAAAATGCGAGCGCCCTACGGACGTCTAGGGAGTGCAATTGTTGCTCCCTTCGCGATTAGTGTGGCTTCGGAAAGAAGACTGAAAGGAAGATATCCTGGTTGATATGAAAGGCCGACACCACCTTACGGAGGAAGGCCAGATGTGGTCGCAACTGCACCTTGTCCTTGTGAAACACAGTAACGGTGGGTCAACCGTGAGAGCCCGAAGCTCGGAGACTCGTCTGGCCGATGTAATGGCTACGAGGAAAGCTGTCTTCCAGGACAGGTATAGCAGCGAGCAGGTTGCCAGTGGCTCGAATAGGGCAGTCATAAGTCTGGTTAGAACCAGGTTGAGGACCCAGGTTTGGGCGGGGCGGTGAACTTGGGGGTATAAGCGCTCCAAGCCCTTGAGGAACCTAGAAGCCATAGGGTGCGAGAAAACGGAGCGGCCACTCTCTCCTGGGTGGAAGGTAGAGATGGCTGCCAAGTGCACCCTCAATGATGACACCGCCAGGCCCTGCTGTTTGAGAGACCAGAGGGAGTCCAAGATGGAATGGATCGGGACCTCGCTGCGAGTAACATTGTGCGTTTTGCACCAGCTGGAGAAACGCTTCCACTTGGCCAGATATGTTAACCGAGTGGAAGGTTTCCTACTACCCAGGAGTACCTGTTGTACCGAGGCAGAGCAACGTAACTCGGATCGGTTTAGCCACGCAGCAGCCATGCTGTGAGGTGCAGGGATTGCAGGTCTGGGTGGTGAAGTCTGCCGTGATCCTGCATTATGAGGTCTGGGCGAAGAGGCAGGGGAATCGGGTTGGCTATCGACAGGTCTAGCAACATGGTGTACTAGTGCTGCCTGGGCCACGCTAGAACGATCATGACCAGGTGCGCTCTGTCCCTGTGGAGTTTTAGCAGGACCCTGTGAACCAGCGGGAACGGTGGAAAAGCGTACAGCAGATGGCTCGTCCACGGCATCACAAAAGCGTCCGAGATCGAGCCCGGGGAAAGGCCTTGGAATGAGCAGAACATCTGGCACTTCCTGTTCTCGCGAGACGCGAAGAGGTCTCTGCGGGGAAAGCCCCACTTCCGGAAAACGGAATGGATAACGTCCGGACGAATCGACCACTCGTGAGACAGGAAGGATTTGCTGAGGCGATCCGCCAGAGTGTTCCGGACCCCTGGGAGAAAGGACGCTACCAGGTCTATCGATTGGGCTACGCAGAAGTCCCAGAGCTGGATGGCTTCCTGGCAAAGAGGGGTGGACCGTGCTCCTCCCTGCTTGTTTATGTAATACATGGGCGTTGTGTTGTCTGTGAACACTGAGACACAATGGCCTTGTAGGTGCTGCTGAACGCCTGGCACGCAAGGCGGACTGCTCTCAGCTCTCTGACATTGATGTGGAAGGCCAGCTCTTGAGCTGACCAAAGGCCCTGAGTGCGAAACTGACCAAGGTGAGCACCCCACCCGAGAAACGAGGCGTCCGTCATCAGTGACACCGAGTGGTGAGGCGGATGGAACGGCATCCCTGCACACACCAGGGAGGGTGTCGACCACCAGTCGAGGGAGCCTAGGATGCTCGGGGAATCGTGACGATCATGTCTATGCTGTCTCTGCTCGGGTGGTACAATGAGGTGAGCCACGATTGGAGTGGACCAAGGCGAAGCCTGGCATGTTTGGTTACAAAAGTGCAGACAGCCATGTGACCCAGGAGACCTAGGCAAGTGCGAGCCGAAGTTGTTGGGAAGTTCCGTAGACTTTGTATAATTGTTGCCCTCGCCTGAACCCGAGGCTGAGGTAAGCAGGCTCTGGCAAGATTGGCGTCCAGGATGGCCCCAATGAAGTCTATTCTCTGTGTGGGAATCAGTGGATTTCTCTATATTGATCATCAGGCCTAGACGCAGGAATAGGTCCTTGACGATGCCCACATGATGGGTAACTTGGGCCTCGGAGGTCCCTCAAATGAGCCAATCGTCTAGCTATGGAAAAACATGTATCTGGCGGCGGAAGGAGGCGGCGACTACAGCCATGCACTTTGTGAATACTCTTGGGGCTGTAGAGAGGCCAAACGGAAGGACCGTAAACTGGAAATGTTGACGGTTGGCCACAAACCGGAGGTACCTTCTGTATGGAGGATAAATGGTGACGTGAAAATACGCGTCCTTCATATCAAGGGCTGCATACCAGTCTCCGGGATCCAAGGATGGGATGATGGTCCCCAGGGATACCATGCAGAACTTCAGCTTTAACATGAACTTGTTGTGTTCCCGCAGGTCTAGGATAGGTCTCTGATACCTCCCTTCACCTTGGGGATTAGGAAATAGCGGGAGTAGAACCCCTTTCGTCCTTTGGTGGTACCTCTATAGCTCTGATGGCGAGGAGCGTCCGCACCTCTTGCAAGAGGAATTGCTTGTGAGAGGGGTCCCTGAAGAGGGACGAGGATGGAGGGTGGGACGCGAAATAAACTGGAGGCGGCACCCAAGTTCCACCATGCGTAGGACCCAACGATCTGAGGTTAGATGGGCCCACGCAGGGAGGAAAGAGGAGAGGCGGTTGTAAAAGAGAGGGAACAGATCCTGGGTAATAACTGGTACACCGTCCTCGGGTGTGCCTTTGAAAGTTTGGCTTTGGCCCCGCTGGTGGTTTAGAGGGACCCTGATTTTGGCCCCCTTCGGGCCCTGACTAACGCCTACAATCGCCTCGGCCACGCCTGCTGCCAAAGTCCTGTCTTTGTCTAGGCGCAGGGTAAGGGCGGTGGGGCTGGGGATGGAAAGGCCGGCACTGAGTCACCGGCGTGTGCACGCCAAGAGAACGCATAGTGACCCTGCTGTCCTTTAGGCTTTGCAGCCCAGGGTCAGTTTTTCCAGAGAACAGGCCTTTGCCATTGAAGGGCAAGTCCTGTATAGTATGCTGCAGCTCCGGGGGAAGGCCCGACACCTGGAGCCATGAAATGCGCCTCATGGCAACACCCGAGGCCAGAGTCCTGGCAGCGGAGTCAGCTCCATCCAACAAGGCCTGGAAGAAGGTTCTCGCCATTTTCTTCCCTTCTTCCAGGAGGGCAGCAAACTCTTGACAGGAGTCCTGAGGACCTAACTCTGTAAATTTGCCCACCGCAGCCCAGGTGTTGTAATTGTAGCGGCTAAGCAGTGCTTGCTGGTTTGCTACGCGGAGTTGCAGGGCCCCTGCCGAGTACACCTTACGGCCCAGTAAGTCCATTTGCCTAGCCTCCTTCGATTTAGGGGCTGGTGCCTGCTGGCCATGGCGTTCCCTCTCATTGACGGACTGGACGACAAGGGAGCAAGGGAGAGGATGTACATATAGGTACTCGTACCCCCTGGAGGGTACCATGTACTTGTGTTCGACTCCCCTGGCCGTGGGCAGGATAGAGGCTGGAGACTGCCAGATGGTATCCACATTGGCTTGGATCGTCCGAATGAACGGTAGGGCTACTCTAGTGGGGGCGCCAGCCGACAGAATATCTACGACCGGATCCTCTATCTCCGAGACTTCCTCCACTTGAGTTTCATATTGAGTGCCACCCATCTCAGGAGGTCCTGATGGGCCCTGAAGTCGATTGGAGGAGGGCCCGAGGAGGACATTCCTGCCACCGCCTCATCTGGGGAGGAGGAAGAAGAAAGGCTGGAGACAAGCGGGTCCTGTGTGGGCTCGTGCTCCTGGACGACCTCCTGTTCCGGTGGGATCTGGGAGTCCGGTGGCTGAACCGGGGCTTCCTCCGTACCGATCGGAGGGGGACGGTTAACTGTCGCCTCTGGCACCCGGTGCTCTGATGGAACAGAGCGGGATGGGATCACAGGTACGCCTTGGGCCTGGAGGTATGCCCAAGGTGTCCAGAATGACCACTGATGGGGGCCAGGGTCCTGGGCCTGGGCCTCCTGGAAGACTCTGGTGGGCACATCCGAATCACAGTCCTGCGCGTATGAACTGCCCGCGTAGGACGACACTGATACATGTCTGGATGGCCATGGAGGAGCTGAAAAGCCCTGGGCAGTCTCCCTCTCTAGCTGGCGTTGCTCAATGCGGCACCGGGGATCGGTACCGGGAGGTATACCGGTACCGGGAGGAGATCGGGACCTGCGACTGGAGCAGGGCCGGGAGGTCGAATGAGATCTCAAGGCTCGACGACGGGCGTGGCTATGAGAGTCACGGTGCCTGGAGCTGGATCGGTGCCGAGTGTATTGGGCCAGCGAACAGGACGCTGACCGGTGCCGCGAGTACAACCGGTACCAAAATGGAGAACGGTGCCGGGACTGCGAGCGGCGTCAGGACCTGGATCGGCGACGGGACCTGGATCGTGAACGGTGCCGCTCTGCAATGCCGACGGAGGGTGGTCTGATCAAGGCAGGCTTGCCGATCGACTGTATAACCCGCACCGGCGGTGCCGGGGGTTGAGGCAGCGCAGACTCCGTCATTGCAATCAACTCCCTCGCCGTGGAAAACGTCTCTGGCATGGAGGGAATAGTGAGCTCAACCATGGCTCGCATCAGGGAGCTTTCAGGCACCGGACTCGACGGCTCTTGCGTGGCCAGAATCGACGGTGCCGATATTGTCGGTGCCACAGCAGGTATCGGTGCCAGGCGGCCCGACTTAGTAGAGTGCTCGGGCTGTGGAGCAGGCGGCGCGGATGCAGCAGGAGTCTTGTGCCTCTTCGCCCTCAGGGAGAGGGATCAGTGCCGAACGGACGTCGGTGCCAGCGACGGCCGGTGCCAAGAGGCCTTGGCGGTACCGGCGCGATCCAGTGCCGAGCGCTTCTTGAAGACTGTCCAGCGCTCGGTGCTGAGGGCAGAGGAGTGAGAGCTGCCTCCATCAGGAGTTGCTTGAGACGAAAGTCCTGCTCCTTTTTTGTTCTCGGCTTAAAGGCCTTACAAATGCGGCACTTATCTGTTAGGTGAGATTCCCCGAGGCACTTAAGACAGGAGTCGTGGGGCTCTCCTGTCGGCATCAGCTTGTGACAGGCCGAGCACGGTTTGAAACCTGGTGAACCAGGCATAGGCCCCGGCACCGGGTGCGGGGAAGGGGATAATCCCTGAACCCCTCTGAACTATATACGTTAACTATACTATAAACGAATAAAGCTAACTACAACTATATAAATCTGAACTATATACACAAGAATTAATGAGAGAACTACGAGTAGCTAGGGAAGTGGTCAGCTAAGCCGCGCTCCACTGTTCCAAATACCGACACGGGCGGTAAGAAGGAACTGAGGGGCCGTTGGGTCGGCAGGGGTATATATTCGGCGCTATAGTGGCACCAATCCAGGGGTCGACCCAGCCGACCCACCGAGTGTTGCTAGGGTAAAAATCTTCCGACGAACGTGCACGCAGCGCACGCACACCTAATTGGAATCGATATGAGCAAGCACTCGAAGAACCTATGTGTTGGCAAGTGGAATTGAAGCCTGGTTTACGATTTCCTACAATGCTCACTTTTATAGAAACGTGCTTCTTCAGCATGACTACTTTCCATCTGAGACAGAACCTAACCAAAAGACATTCTAGAGTGTTTGACACACACCTTGTGAAAGCAGTATCTGCATTAGTTCCAAATGCCATTTTGCTAGTGAATTTTTGACAAGTAGCTAAATATCTTTAACTCTAGAAGACCACGCTAATGATTCAATTTCCAAACTAACAGTGTGGCTATGCTGAATTTAGGTGCATGACTAGATACAGACTGGAACTGCCCTTTGGCAACAGCAGGAACACCGAGGATATGTACTGCATCTGGGTGAGATCCATGAAACACAGCACATGTCTGAGGTGCTATTATTGAATTCCCAAATAAAAACTACATTACAGTGGAGTTAAGTTTGAAAGTACATATTGGTAATTTAAGGTAAACTATATTACAGGGATGTTATAATTATCTCAAAACTAAGCATTCTATATCCAGGAAATTCACAGTTGGGGTTAAATTTAAAGACATCCAAAACAGGTTAAGGAATGTAAATACATAATCAGAGCATTCAAACCACCATAGTGCTGTCATGGGGCTTGTCTATACAGTGGGGTAATGTGCACTATAGGGGTGTTCCAAATTAACAGGATCATGCTGGTGTGTTCTCAAGGTTCTCTAGTGCACTTTAATGTACCTTTAGTGAGCATCAGTAGGGCCTGCATGGACTAATGTGCAACATGAGTGCACTTTAAAAATCACACCCCCACATGTGCACATTACTCCCATCGTGTAGACACGCCCATAATCTCTATCGGTGTGCTGTTGGCCACTGTTAGGCAAGGAGCATCTAGGACAGGGGTCAGCAACCTTTCAGAAGTGGTGTGCCGGGTCTTCATTTATTCACTCTAATTTAAGGTTTCGCATGCCAGTCATACATTTGAACGTTTTTAGAAGGTCTTTTTCTATAAGTCTACATACAACAATAGTTTAGTTATATATTATAAAGTAAATAAGGTTTTTAAAATGTTTAAGAAGCTTTATTTAAAATTAAATTAAAATGCAGAGCCCCCCAGACCGGTGGCCAGGACCCAGGGAGTGTGAATGCCACTGAAAATCAGCTCGTGTGCTGCCTTTGGCACACGTGCCATAGGTTGCCTACCCCTGATCTAGGAGCTAAGCTGAGTAGGCCTTTCTGCCTCAAATTCATGTGTTGTTTTTGTTTTTGGATGCAAACAAGTACAGAACTAGTTCTCTGAACTTTAAGGTAAATTTTATTGAACGCAGACTGACTCAAGCTTATTCCACTCATCTTATCTTGACCCGATTCAACCAACTGGCATTGAAATGAAAGTTTAATACAAAATGCTCAGAAAAAATATTTGAGACGTTTAATAATTTCAATAGGAACATAAGATTTTATTCTTTTTCATTGGCCTTGTATTGCTGATCATAAAAAACGGTTACTTACCTTTGTAACTGTTGTTCTTCGAGATGTGTTGCTCATATCCATTCCAGTTAGGTGTGTGCGTGCCGTGTGCACTTTCGTCGGAAGACTTTTACCCTAGCAACCCCAGTGGGTGCTGGCGCCCTGGGGTGTGCACACGCGCGCATGCATATATATACCCACCCCGACCCACCTCCCTTCTTGCTTGCCGGCTCCTCTGTGTGGGGGGGGGGGGGGGTGTGGAATGGATATGAGCAAACACATCTCGAGAAACAACAGTTACAAGGTGGAGTGATTGCTCATATCCATTCCAGTTAGGTGATTCCCAAGCCTTACCTAGGCGGTGGGGTCGGAGTGAGACGTGGCGGTATGCAGGACCGCAGAGCCAAAGGCTGCGTCACCTCTCGACTGTTGGACCAGGGCGTAGTGTGAGGCGAAAGTATGGACGGACGACCAGGTCGCCGCTCGGCATATCTCTTGTATAGGTACTTGCGCCAGAAAGGCAGCAGAGGACGCCTGGGCCCTGGTAGAGTGGGCGGTGAGATGGCTCAAAGGGACATTAGCCAAATTATAGCAGGTGCGAATGCACTCTATGAGCCACGAGGAGATTCGCTGCGACGAGACAGGAAGACCTCGCATCCGGTCAGCAATTGCCACAAACAGTTGCGGGGATTTGCGGCACGGTCTTGTCCGATCAACATAGAAAGCCAACGCTCTGTGAACATTGAGGGAGTGAAGTCGTTGCTCTCGCGGAGATGCGTGAGGCTTCGGAAAGAAAACTGGCAGGAAGATATCCTGGTTATTGTGGAACGCGGACACTACCTTCAGGAGAAACGCCGGATGTGGACGTAGCTGCACCTTGTCCTTATGAAAAACGGTGTACGGAGGGTCCACCATGAGCGCTTTGAACTCAGAGACCCGCCTGGCGGATGTGATAGCCACGAGAAAAACAGTCTTCCATGAGAGGTACAGCAAGGAACAGGTGGCCAGCGGCTCAAAGGGCGGAGACATGAGCCTGTTGAGGACCAGATTGAGGTCCCAGGTGGGAGTCGGATGACGCACCTGGGGGTAGAGACGATCAAGGCCCTTTCTGAAGCGAGTAGTCAGCGGATGAGAGAACAGCGTATATCCCCCCTCACCGGGGTGGAAAGCGGAGATGGCCGCTAAGTGCACTTTGATGGAGGACAGTGCAAGACCTTGCTGTTTCAGCGACCAGAGATAGTCAAGGACCATCGGAAGCGGGAGTTCCGAAGGAATAGCGTCACGCGCTTGAGCCCAGCAAGCGAAGCGCTTCCACTTGGCCAGGTAGGTAGATCGAGTGGAAGGCTTTCTGCTGCTCAATAAAACGTGCTGCACGGGAGCAGAGCAGCACAACTCCGTCTGGTCTAGCCACTCAGGAGCCACGCCGTGAGGTGGAGGGCTGGCAGGTCCGGGTGACGGAGAATGCCGTGATCTTGTGTTATAAGATCTGGGTGAAGCGGCAGAGGAATTGGGCTGGCTACCGATAGATGGAGCAACGTGGTGAACCAGTGTTCCCTGCGCCACGCTGGTGCAATTAAGATGAGACAGGCCTTGTCCCGTCAGAGCTTCAGCAGGACCTTGTGTATGAGGGGAAACTGAGGAAAGGCGTAGAACAGGTGACAAGTCCATGGAAGGAGAAACCCGTCCGACATAGAGCCCGGTGCCAGGCCTTGAAAGGAGCAAAACTCCTGGCATTTGCGGTTCAATCGGGACGCAAACAAGTCTACATGGGGAAATCCCCACTGTTGGAAAATGGCATGAGCGATGTCTGCTCTCAGCGACCACTCGTGGCAGAGAAAGAACCTGCTCAGGCGATCCGCGATGGTGTTCTTGACGCCAGGAAGGAACAACGCCACCAGATGTATCGAGTGGGCTATGCAGAATTCCCACAGTAGCATCGCCTCGTCGCAGAGGGGGGATGAGCGGGTCCTGCCTTGCTTGTTGATATAGTACATGGCCGTTGTGTTGTCCGTAAAGACTGAGACACAACGGCCATGGAGGCGAGTTTGGAATGCCAGGTGTACTGCCCGGAGCTCCCTGACGTTGATGTGCATGTTCAATTCCTGCAGCGACCAAAGGCCTTGAGTCCGAAGATTGCCGAGATGGGCTCCCCATCCAAGGGACGAGGCGTCCGTTGTCAGGGACAGGGAAGGTTGAGGAGCCTGGAATGGGACCCCCGCACATACGTGGGAAGGGGTCAGCCACCAATCCAGGGATTGAAGGACACCCGCTGGGATGATGAGTAGGGTATCCAGAGGGTCCCTGTGTGGGCGGTATCTGGAGTGGAGCCACAGCTGAAGCGGGCGGAAACGGAGCCTGGCAAACAGAGTGACGTGTGTGCAAGCCACCATGTGACCGAGGAGGCGGAGACAAGCACGGGCCGAGGTCATCCGAGAGGCCTGTAGGTCGCGGATTAGCTGCGTAAGGGCCTGGAACCGGAGCTGCGGAAGGAAGGCTCTGGCTAGAGAGGAGTCCAGGGTCGCGCCAATAAAATCCAACCTCTGAGTTGGAACTAAGGTAGACTTTTCTATGTTGAGAACTAGGCCCAGGCTCGTGAATAAGTTCCTGATCTCTGCAACCTGATGCTGGACCGTGGCCTGCGAGTCCCCCCTGATAAGCCAGTTGTCCAGGTAGGGAAAAACGGAGATGCCGTGTCGACGGAGGTGGGCGGCGACAACGGCCATGCACTTTGTGAACACCCTTGGGGCCGTGGAGAGGCCGAAGGGGAGTACGGCAAACTGGAAGTGTAGGTGAGCGATTGTGAAGCGGAGAAAGCATCTGTGCGGTGGGAAGATGGCGATATGAAAATAAGCGTCCTTCATATCGAGGGCGGCATACCAGTCTCCCGGATCCAAAGTAGGGATAATGATCCCGAGGGATACCATGCGGAACTTCAGCACGTATGCGTTGAGGTCTCGCAGGTCGAGGATGGCTCGAAGGCCTCCTTTGGACTTGGGAATCAAAAAATTAACGGGAATAAAACCTCTTGCCCCGTTCCGCGTCCGGAACCTTCTCGACCGCTCCGATGGCTAGGAGCGAGTGCACCTCTTGTAAGAGGAGTTGCTCGTGAGAGGGGTCCCTGAAGAGGGACCGGGAAGGAGGGTGGAAAGATGGAGGTGAAACGAATTGGAGTTGGTAACCACGTTCCACAGTGCACAGGACCCAGGCATTGGTGGTCAGCCGAGCCCACGCTGGGAGGAAATAGGAGAGGCGGTTGGAAAAGGGTAGGGAGGGATCTGGAGAGAGATCCGGTATGTCGCCCCCGGGCGCATCTTCAAAAGGATGGTTTAGGACCCGATGGCTTAGAAGGGGTTCGCCCTTGGGACGGTTGGTTGCCAGGCCGTCACCCACGGCCCCCGCGACCGACCAGAGTCTTGCCTGTAGCGAGGCATATAGTAAGGGCGGTTAAACTGGGGACGGAACGGACGCTTCTGGGTAGCCGGGGTATGCATCCCCAAAGTACGGATGATAACCCTGTTGTCCTTCAGATTTTGAAGCTTGGAGTCCGTCTTTTCTGAGAAGAGCTCCTTCGAATCAAAAGGAAGGTCCTGAATGGTGTATTGAACTTCAGGAGGAAGCGTCGAACTCTGGAGCCAAGAGATCCGGCGCATGGTAACACCCGAGGCTACAGTACGTGCTGCCGAGTCAGCCGTGTCTAAGGAGGCCTGTAACGAGGTGCGTGCTACCTTTTTACCTTCCTCTATGAAGGCTGCAAACTCCTGTCGGGAATCCTGAGGCAGGAGATCTTTTTATTTCTCTACTTCAGCCCAGGTGTCATGGCCGTAACGGCTTAGCAAGGCCTGCTGGTAAGCCACACGGATCTGTAGGGCACCGGCAGAGTAGACCTTGTGACCAAGCAAGTCCATGCGCTTGGCCTCCTTCGACTTAGGAGCCGGGCCTTGCTGGCCGTGCCGCTCTTTGTCATTGACAGACTGCACCACCAAGGACGAGGGGGCAGGGTGCACATACAAATGCTCGTATCCCCTGGAAGGGACCATGTATCTGCGTTCCACCCCTCGGGCTGTGGGCGCAATAGACGACGGAGTCTGCCATAAGGTATCAGCGTTCGCCTGGATGGTCCTTATGAAGGGGAGAGCTATGCGGGTTGGAGCGTCCGCAGACAAAATGGTCACTATCGGATCACTCACTTCCGATACCTCCTCAGCCTGCAGATCCATTCGCAGTGCCACCCTGCGAAGGAGCTCTTGGTGCGCCTGTAAGTCAATTGGCGGGGGACCCGCTGATGACGAGCCTGCCACCGCCTCATCTGGGGGAGAGGAGGAGGAAGAAGTGCCGGGCAGGATAGTAGCCTCTGGGATGCGTGACTCGTACGGTACGCATAGGAGGCACAGGAGGCCCTTGGCTTTGGTGGTAGGCCCAAGGGGTCCAATAACCCCACTGATTTGGGTCCTGGTCCGCGGGATGGGACTGCCGGAAAACTCCCAAAGGGACCTGAGAGTCATGGTCATCAACATAGTAGCTGCCGGCGTGTGAAGAGGCCGAGGCGTGTCGAGAGGGCCAAGGAGGAGCAGATAAGCCTTCCGCCGAAGTGCCCACGGATCTCATTTCCCGCCTTTGTGGCAAACAGTGCCAGGAGGCATCTCGATATCGAGAGCAGGAGCGAGAATGGGACCTGCGACCGGCGCGGTGCCGGGAGGTCGACCGGGATCTCCATAATCGGTGCCGGGAACGACTCTGCGAGCAGCGGCGGCCATATCGGTACCGAGAGCTTGATCGGTGCCGGGAGTGATGAGTCGGAGAGCGAGAGAATGACCGGTGCCGCGAGTCTGATCGGTGCCGCGTGGTTGAGCGGTGCCGGGACTGCGAGCGGCGGTGCGATCGGCGCCCAGATCGGGATCGGCGCCGAGAGTGGGAGCGGGTTCGGTGCCGGTCAGAGTCGGTGCCGGCAGGTGGCTTAAACATGGACGGCTTGCCCATGGAGCGGGGCGCCCGCACCGGCAGCGCCGGGGGCGGTGGCACAGCCGGTTCTGTCATCACGATGAGGTCCCGTGCCGCCTCGAAGGTCTCCAGAGTCGATGGCAGTGGCATCTCTACCGCGGCCGGAGCCGGGGAGGTTACAGGTGCCAGGCTCGACGGCCTCTCAGGGGCTGGAGTCGCCGGTGCCGGCAGAAGCATCTGCGGCAGAGGAACCGGTACCGCGGCAGGTTTCGGTGCCGGGCGGTCCGGACGGGGCACACTCTGGTGCTTTGGAGCCGGCGGTGCCGTGGAGGCAGCGGCCTTTCCCTTCTTCGCCTTTGGCGAGAGAGAGCGTCTTTGGGCCGGTTTCGGTGCCGATGGCGCATTCAGTGGCACATCACAGTGGCCCGGCGCCGTGGCACCGCTGCGAGAGTCCGTCGGGACAGCGGCCGGTGCCGCGGCCGGAGGGGTTAAGGCTGCCTCCATTAGGAGCTGTTTAAGCCTAATGTCTCTTTCCCTCTTAGTGCGAGGCTTGAAAGCCTAGCAAATTGGGCACTTAGTAGATAAGTGCGACTCTCCTAAACACTTCAAACAGGAGCTATGAGGATCTCCTGTAGGCATAGGCCTGCGGCAGGCCGAGCATGGCTTGAAACCCGGGGAGCCGGGCATACGCTCCAGTCCCGGGTGCGGGTGGGACTAACCGCCGAACCCGCTAACTATCTAACACTAAACTGATTTTAAACTATCAAAACCAAGAAAACTTAAGATAAGAACTATGTACACATTTTAACAGAGAAACTATGAGGAAGCTAGGGAAGCGGAGGTCAGACAAGCTGCACTCTGCTGTTCCAACGACCGACATGGGCAGTAAGAAGGAACTGAGGGTCGGGTGGGTCGGCTGAGGTATATATGCGGTGCCGTTATGGCGCCACTCCAGGGGGCGCTCAGCCGACCCACTGGGGTTGCTAGAGTAAAAGTCTTCCGACGAAAGTGCACGCGGCGTGCACACACCTAACTGGAATGGATATGAGCAATCACTCGAAGAAGAACAAGTGTTTTTGCCCTGAATATTATCATTCTTGTTGGAAACTAAATTCCACACAGGAATTCAGAGAAATACGCTTAACTGACACTTCTGGAATTTTTCTTGTTTCACTTTGAATAAGAAAATTCCCAAAACACAGGAACTTTCATCAGCTCACTTTGGCTCCCACATGGGATATCACTCTGTGAACCTGTTAGAATAATCTCCTGGTCAGTGACAGGGCTTCTGTTTTGGATACCAAGAGATCGATCTTTGGCCATCTGAAGTTCTTTGCTAAGGATGGAGGGGATCTGTTGCTGGCTTACTCAGTCTATTGTGCAGCTGAGTTTCCCCTTGCTATAGAGAATATAGAAGGTAGGTGTTTTTGAGATCCTGTTAGGAAGGTGTGTGGTTCCATGTAACAGAGAACCCAACCTAGTTCTTCCACATCCCTTGGTCTACAGCATAGTTCTCATGGTGCCCAATGAATACAATGTGATGGGCCTCTACGAACTGATGTAGATCTTTGAAAAGTCCATTCAGTGTTCCTCACTTGAGAGGCTGATGGTGTGTAAAGATGCTCACTCCAATTTAAACAGAGAACAGATTATTTTATTATGGTATGGTGCTTCCCTAAACAAAAGCTCACTGTTGTAATAATATTTGTCTCTGATAGTTACAGGGCAAGGATTTGCAAACCTGTTAACTTATTAAATAAATAGAGACGCTTATGCTTTGGTGGCTCAGGGAGACAAGGTACCAGGTTCTCTGGATGAACTGCAAAGAGCTTTTCAGGCTGTAATTTGTGATCGCCAGAGATCCTCACCCTCGGAGAACCTGTTCTTAGTAGCCCATCAGTTGACTAGTCTCGTGAAAAATGGAATATATCCTTCAGTCTCCAGGTAGCTAGCAGTGCCCTGAAACATGTTACAATGATGTATGGGAAGGTATCTTAGCTAGGTCAAATGCTAAAGGCATTAGGTCACCACTGCTATGAGCAAATCTTAATTTTATGTGAAAGACCATGAGGCAGCCTATTAAAAAGGAGGCTGCCAAGGATCTCTAAAGAGACATCTGCTTATTGTATAATTTATGCTCTACCGGTACATAACCTACCTGCTTCCATATTTGTATGTTCAGAATTGCAAACTCTCAAGCCACCTAGTATCAGGTATTTTTTTTCCCCATGTGCAAGTGCTTATAGATAGGAATCAAGTCCACTCTTAAAATAAGAGGAGACTTCACCCTCTTGCTTTTGGTGCAATATCTCGACACAAGGTGGTTCTGGTGAAACAGAGAAGCTGTTGAAACTCAGGAATGAGTCTATTACAATGATCTACATACTTATATGGCCCCCTCACTTAGTACTGAAACACTCAAACAGTGGTTTGTTTGTTTTTTTTTGTTTTTAGGAACAAGTCCCCTTCTGACAGGATAACTGTCCTTACAGTAGGCCACAGCTGTCTCTCTCAGACAAGACCCCATATTTGTATATTATAAAACTCTGTACTGTCTAAACAGATATTGGATTTAATGGGTTCCTCACATCTGGATCTTATGATGTTCTCTCATGCTGAATGGGAGGGAGGGCTGGAGGTACTGGATAGTTCATTGACTTTAAGGTCAGAAGGGACCATCATGATTGTCTAGTCTGACCTCCTGCACATCGCAGGCCACACAACCTCATCCGCCCACTCCTATAATAGACCCACAACCTCTGGCTAAATTACTGAAGTCCCCAAATCATGATTGTAAGACTTCAAGTTACACAGACTCCACCATTTACACAAGTTTAAACCTACAAGTGACCCATGATACAGAGGAAGGCCAAAAAAATCCAGGGTCTCTGCCAATCTGACCTTGGAAAAAATTCCCAGGTGATCTGCAAAACCATTTGTGGAAAAGACCCAGGAAGTCTCAGCAACTACCTCTCCTTCCAGAACCAGTCACAACAGCTAGGAATGTCCAGCACGTGGTGACCCACGGAGCTCTGGGATAAACTTTTGCAAGCCAGTGGCAGAGCCTTCTTGATCAGGGCCGCCCAAAGGATTCAGGGGGCCTGGGGCAAAGCAATTTGGGGGGCCCCTTCCATTAAAAAAAATTGCAATACTATAGAATACTATATTCTCGTGGGGGCCCCTGTGGTTTCTACCTGAAACAACTTACAGGTGGCCCAGCTCCTCTTTTGAGAGAATCCCTCATTCCGGTAATCATCCTGAGGAAAGCCCAGGATCTGGCTTTCATGGCTAGACAGGGCTTTAGCCATTTTGAAGGAAAATGTTTATATTTGTCTCTGATATGACCCCCTCCTTTTTTTTTCCACCCCTCCAATCATACTACAGTAGCCACTGTTTCCATTTTTTATGAATCAGAGCATTGGGCAACATTCTTCTGTTCTGCCTTCCCCCTTTTTCCATTATTTTGCAAAGAGGAAAACAGAGCTCTTTCCCATTTAGCCCCATTCTCAAAGAAACCTCTTGAGAATATGGAAAAATATTTCCAGGTCACTGACACGGAGGGAGAATCTATATGGACTAAGTCTAAATTCTGCAGGTGAAAGTGTCTAATTTCTTTTCCTCTTATCTTTAAAATATTAAATGACCTCATTTTAATAACTTGAGTCTTTATATTTATGCTTGAGTTATGGGTTCCTAGTGACCTTACAGCAGGTCTTCTTACCACAGAATGAATCTGCTTCCTCATCACCCTCTTCTAAAGGAATCAGAGCTGTAGAACAGGGTGCTGGAGCATGGGGGTGGAAAGGAAGTATTCCAAACTACAGAGTTTCATTTGTAGGACTGAGTCAGTAAGAAAAATGGACAATTTCTGTTAGGAAGAATTACCCCTTAATATTCACTAGATTACTTTACTTTATTTTAGTCTTTCCTTTGAGCGGTGGGCCTTCCAGTCTCTTGTAACAAGGGAGGGTGGTCTGGGGAAGGAATGATCCTAAGGGTTCAGAAAGGATGCAGAATATTCAAAAGTGGAGTGGGTAATTGGGGGATGAACTGGAGTTGCTCATAGTAGATGATGAGGTGGTCTTCCTACCGAGAAGCATCCACTAAGTATACAGAGCACAGCATCTGCCCGGGCATGCAGACATACCCCTGGACAGGGGTGTACAGCAACATGTGATAGTTCTTTGTAAAAGTGTAGGTTGAGCTGCAGGGCAGCCGTGCTATGGCAGGACCAAGTAAACCTAGACCATCCCCGAGGAGTGTTTGTCCAACCCCTTTCAAAAATTTCCAATGATGGAGATTCCCCAACCTCCCTTGGAAGCCTATTCCAGAGCTCAACTACCCTTACATTGGGAGGTTTTTATTAATATCTAGTCTAATCTACAGTAAGAGAGACTTAAGCCCATTACTTCTTGGCTACCTTCAGCAGACATTGAGAACTGATCACCGTCCTCTTTTTATAAGAGCCCTTAGCATAGTGAAAGACTGTTTTTCAGGTCCCCCTCAGTCTTCTTTTCTCAAGAACAACCAGTTTTCTGATGGTTCATCAGAGGACAATTTTTTCTAAATCTTTTACCATTTTTGTTGCTTTTCTCTGTACTTTTCCCAATTTGTCCATATCTTTCCTAACACATGGCACCCAGAGCTGGACACAGTACTCCAGTGCCAAGTAAAGTGGGACAATTACTTCCTGTGTCTTCCATGACATTCCTGTTAATACACCCTAGAATATTAGCCTTTCACAGCTGCATCATATTGATTCATATTCAGTTTGTAGTGGATCACAATCTACAGCAATATCACCTAGCCAGTTATTCTCCAGGTAGTAGTTCCTAAGTGTAGTATCTTGCACTTGTCTTTATTGAATTTCATCTTGTTGAATTCAGATCAATTGTCCCATTTGTCAAGGGCATTTTGAATTCTAATACTGTCCCAACAAAGTGCTTACAACCCTCCCAATTTATAAGCACACTCTCCATCTATTATCCAAATAATAAATGAAAATACTGAATAGTATCAGACCCCAGGACTGACCCCTGCAGAACCCCACTACATATGCCTTCCTAGGTTGACAGCAAACCATTCATAACTGAGTACAGTCTTGCAATCAGTTATGCAACTACCTTATAGTAATTTAATCTAGACATTTCCCTAGTTTGTTTGGGACTGTGTCAAAAACCTTATCAAAAAAAAAATCAAGATATCGCATCTACTGCTTCCCCCATTTGTAGGCCAGTAACCCACTCACAGAAGGAAATTAGGCTGGTTTGACATTTGTTCTTCATGCTGGCTATTCCTTACAACCCTATTAGATTTAGATTTTTTTTCTACATTTTCATATATAGATTAACAGAATACAAACTAATCAAATGTAATACAAAGTGAGCACTGTACAATGACAAACAATAGTATTTTTCAATTCCTCATACACATACTGTAGTGCAATCTCTATCCTGAAAGTGTAACTTACAAATGTAGATATTTCGTTACATAACTGCACTCCATAACAAAACAATGTAAAACTTTCAAACCTACAAGTCCACTCAGTCCTACTTCTTGTTCAGCCAATCACTAAGAGAAACAAGTTCGTTTACATTTATGGGAGATAACGATGCCTATTTCTTATTTACAATGTCACCTGAAACTGAGAAAACGCGTTTGCCTGGCACTTTTGTAGCCGGCCTTACAAGGTATTTACAGGCCAGATACACTAAAGATTCGTATGTGTCAGCCACCATTTCAGATGACAGGCTTCCATGCTGATGATGCCTGTTTAAAAGAAAAAAAAAAAGTTAGTTTAAATTTGACTGAACCACTTGGAGGAGAACTGTATGTTTCCTGCTCCATGGTTTTACCCGCATTCTGCCATATATTTGTGTTTATGGTAGGCTTGGATGACGACCCAGCATATGTTTGACTTAACAATTTTCACTGCAGATTTGACAAAACACAAAGGTTCTAATACAAGATTTCTAAAGACAGCTCCAGCACTTGACGCTAAGTTTAAAAAATCTGAAGTACCTTCCAAAATCTGAGAGGGACGAGGTGTGGAGCATGCTTTCAGAAGTCTTAAAAGACCAACACACTAATGCAGAAACTACAGAACCCAAACCACCAAAAAAGAAAATCAACCTTCTGCTGATGGCATCTGACTCAGATGATGATGATGATGAATATGCATCAGTCCACACTGCTTTCGATCATTATCGAGCAGAACCTATCATCGGCATGGACGCATGTCCCCTGGAATAGTGGCTGAAGCATGAAGTGACATAACTAACATCTGGCACGTAAATATCTTGCGACACCAGCTACAACAATGCCATGCAAAGAGCTATTGTCACTTTCAGATGACACTGTAAACAAGAAGCAGGCAGCATTATCTCCTGCAAATGTAAACAAACTTGTTTGTTTGAGCAACCGGCCAAACAGGAAGTAAGACTGAGTAGACTTGTAGGCTTTAAAGTTTGATATTTTATTTTTGAATGCAGTCTTTTGTACATAATTCTACATTTGCAAGTTCAACTTTCATGATAGAGATTGTACTACAGTATTTGTATTAGGTAAATTGAAATACTATTTCTTTATAGCACAAATATTTGTAATAAAAAATATAAAGTGAGCACTGTACATTTTGTATTGTAATTGAAATCAATATATTTGAAAATAAAGAAAACATCCAAAAATATTTAAACGGTATTCTATTATTTAATCACATGATTATCATGATTACTTTTAATTGCTTGACAGCACTAACGTAAACTTATCTAAATATACTTTAACCTATTCCTTCCCTATTTTGGCTTTCCCTGTATTCCTTCCTCATTATTATTAATCGTGTTAAGTATCTGGTCACCATCAACCTTTTTAGTTACCTTCACTATTAAAAATTTACACCTCGTTTCCAGTCTGGATTTGTTTTCCTTCAGCTTCCACTGGATGACATTATACCTTTGTCTGCTAGACTAAAGAGCACATCATCAAATATTTGTTATCCATGTTGGTACTTATGTAGACTGTAATTAAGTTGTCCGTTTAGTCTTCTCTTTGCTAAGCAAAACAGATTAAGTTCCTCAAGTCTATCATTATAAGGTAGGCTTTCTAGTCCTTCAATCATGCATCAGGCTCTTCTCTGAACCTTCTCCAATTTATCAACATCGTTCAAGAACAATGGACATCAGAACTGGATGAAATTTTCCAGTATCACCCACACAAATAGAATAACCTCTCTATTCTTACTCAAGGATTTCCCTGTTTATCCATCCCAGGATCACATTAGCTCTCTTAGCATACTGGGAGCTCATTTAGCTGGTTACCTATACATCCCCAATCTTTTCAGAGTCACTGCTTCCCAGAATAGAGTCCCCCAATCCTGTAAGCAGGGCCTACACACACACACACAGATTGCTTGCACCCAGCTTACCACGTGATCCAGATCACACTGAATCAGTGAGCTATCCTCCTCATTATTTACTATTTCCCCAATTTTTGGATCACCTGCAAGTGTCATCATTGATGACATTATGTTTTCTTCCAGGTCATTGATAAAAATGTTAAATAGCATAGGGCCAAGAACCGATCCCTGCAAGACCTCCACTAAAAATACCTGCTTAATTACAATTCCTTGTTTACAATTACAGCTTGAGACCTATCAGTCAGCTGGCTCTTATTTCATTTAATGTGTGCCATGTTGATTTTGTATCATTCTAGGTTTTTTAAACCAAAATCATGTGGAACCAAGTCAAATGCTGTTCAGAAGTCTAAATTTATTACATCAATACTAGTACCTTTCTCACCCAAAAAACCTCTTCAAAAATATCAATCTGTTTTCCATAAACCCACGTTGATTTTACTTCATATTACCCTCCTTTAATTCTTTATTAATCAGCTACTGTATCAGCCACTCCATTATTCTGAGGATAAAAGAACCCTCATTAACAGGCTGAAATCTGTTGTTTCAATTTCACTAGATGTCATTTCTTAGGAGTATAAATGAAAAGGCATCCAATTTACTTTCACCTTGTTTATTTTGTGTACCTCTTATTTGCCTCCAACTAAAAAGTCCCACTTTTATTCAAACTCACCTCATACTTTTGCTGGCAAGTGCTTTGGCTATACGTAGACAAATCACTATATTTAAGAGGAGGTGATCAGAACTGAAGACCATATTCAAGGTCTCCATTTGCAAACTGATGGTTACTCACCGTTGTAACTGTTGTTCTTTGAGATGTGTTGCTCCTATCCATTCCAGTTAGGTGTGCGCGCCGCGCGTGCACGGCTCTTCGGAAGATTTTTACCCTAGCAACACTGGCGGGCCGGCTGGGCGCCCCCTGGAGTGGCGCCGCTATAGCGCTAGATATATACCCCAGCCGGCCCGTCCGCTCCTCAGTTCCTTCTTGCCGGCTACTCCGACAGTGGGGAAGGAGGGCGGGTCTGGAATGGATAGGAGCAACACATCTCGAAGAACAACAGTTACAACGGTGAGTAACCGTCTTTTCTTCTTCAAGTGATTGCTCCTATGCATTCCAGTTAGGTGATTCCCAAGCCTTACCTAGGCAGTGGGGTCGGAGTGAGACGTGGCAGAGTGCAAGACTGCTGAGCCGAAGGCTGCATCGTCTCTGGATTGCTGCACCAGTGCGTAGTGGGTAGCGAAGGTGTGGACAGAAGACCAGGTGGCCGCTCTACAGATATCCTGGATGGGTACATGGGCCAGAAAGGCGGCAGACGAGGCTTGCACTCTTGTAGAGTGAGCGGTGAGGTGGCTAGCTGGAACATGAGCAAGCTCGTAACATGTTCGGATATAAGATGTTACCCAGGAGGAAATCCTCTGAGAGGAGACCGGCTCGCCTTTCATGCGATCAGCAACCACTACGAACAGCTGGGGCGAACGCCGGAAGGGCTTCGTCCGCTCTATATAAAAAGCGAGGGCTCAGCGGATGTCCAGGGTGTGAAGCTGTTGCTCACGACTTGAGGCGTGCGGCTTCGGGAAAAAGACCGGAAGGAAAATGTCCTGGTTTAGGTGGAAGGCCGACACCATCTTAGGGAGGAAGGCCAGGTGTGGTCGAAGCTGCACCTTGTCGCCGTGGAAGACTGTATACGGTGGACCAACCATTAGGGCACGGAGCTCGGAATCTCGTCTCGCTGAAGTTATAGCGACGAGAAAGGCCGTTTTCCATGAGAGATAGAGCAGGGAACACGTGGCCAAGGGCTCGAAGAGGGCTCCCATAAGCTTGGCCAGAACTAGGTTCAAATCTCAGGATGAGGCAGGATGCCGTATCAGCGGGTACAAGCGGTCTAGGCCCTTAAGGAAGCGGGAAACCATCTGGTTGGAAAAGATGGACCATCCTCCTATGGATGGACGAAAGGCGGACACGGCTGCCAGGTGTACCTTCAAGCGAGACCGCGAGTCCTTGTTCCTTAAGGGACCAGAGGTATTCCAGGATCGTAGGAATAGGGACCAGGAAAGGATTAAGGCCTCTCTGATCGCACCAGAGCACGAAACGCTTCCATTTCGCGAGGTAGGTTGAGCGAGTGGAAGGCTTCCTGCTTTCCATCAGGACTTGCTGCACCGCCGCCGAACAGCCACGCTCCGCGTGGGTCAACCACGCAGGTACCAAGCTGTAAGATGGAGGGACTGTAGGTCCGGGTGGCGGAGCCTGCCGAAGTCCTGCGTTATGAGGTCCAGCCATAACGGAAGGGGAATGGGATCCCGAACGGAGAGCTCGAGCAGCAGGGTGTACCAGTGCTGCCGTGGCCAGGCCGGAGCGACGAGTATGAGGCGGGCCCTGTCCCTCCGAAGCTTGAGTAGCACCCGGTGTACGAGTGGGAACAGAGGGAAGGCATAGAGGAGGTGATCTGTCCAGGAGCAGAGGAATGCGTCCGACAGGGAGCCTCGGGAGCGACCCTGGTAAGAACAAAACTGGTGGCACTTCCTGTTCTCCTTGGAGGCAAACAGGTCTATCTGGGGAAACCCCCACCTTCGGAAAATTGTGTGCACCACATCTGGACGAAGGGACCACTCGTAGGAGAGCAACGACCTGCTGAGATGGTCGGCCAGCGTATTCTGCACTCCTGGAAGAAAGAACGCTGCCAGGTGAATCGAGTGGGTTACGCAGAAGTCCCACAGGAGCATCGCTTCCGTGCACAGCAGGGAGGAGCGAGCCCCGCCCTGCTTGTTGACATAAAACATCGCCGTCATGTTGTCCGTGAACACCGCCACACAGCGCCCTTGAAGATGGGCATGGAAGGTCTGACACGCCAAGCGGATTGCTCGCAGCTCCCTGACGTTGATATGTAGGGAGAGCTCTCGGGGCGACCAGAGACCCTGGGTGTGTGGTGTGCCCCCCATCCCAATGCCGAGGCATCCGTGGTCAGGGTGACGGATGGGCGAGGAGGGCGGAACGGGATTCCTGCACACACGACCTCTGGGTCCAGCCACCAGCTGAGCAAACCGAGGATTGGTTTCGTGACCTTGACCATCATGTCCAGGGGTCGCGGTGCGGACGGTACACCGACGCAAGCCAAGTTTGAAACGGGCGAAGGCGCAGCCTCGCGTACGTGGTCACGAACGTGCAGGACGCCACGTGGCCCAGGAGGCGTAGGTGGTCGATGGGACTCTCCGAGGCAGCGCAGGCAGGAGTCGTGAGGGTCACCAATCGGCATGTGCCGCTGGCAAGCCGAACAGGGCTTAAACCCCGGTGCCTTGGGCATGAGCCCGCACCGGTTGTGGAAAAAGAGGGGCTAGCCCCCCTAATTCCCCTTAATACACTAACAAAATTATTTAACTATCTTAACTAACTATGTACACTTATAGAAGGAGATACACTAGGGTTGTGGAGGTCAGTGGAGCACTCCACTGTTCCAACGGCCGTCACGGGCGGTAAGAAGGAACTGAGGAGCAGACGGGTCGGCTGGGATATATATCTAGCGCTATAGCGGCGCCACTCCAGGGGGCGCCCAGCCGGCCTGCCGGAGTTGCTAAGGTAAAAATCTTCTGAAGAGCCCGGCGCGCACACCTAACTGGAATGCATAGGAGCAATCACTCGAAGAAGAACTCAGTATTTTCTATCCCATTCTTTATACATTGTTTAATTTGACCATGTGTGTACACGGTGCACGTTTTTATTAACGTCAAATTATGCCTAGGTCTCTTTCATAAATTGATAGTTAATTTAGAATCACCGTATCTGTGCAGTTCAAATTATACCTTCCGGTGTACATTACTCAACTTGCATCTCCACTCATTTACCTGCTAGGTACCCTTTTGAAAGTCTAAGTAATTAACTTCAAGTTTATCACTTCATGAGAAGAAGAAGGGGGTGAACAGCTCACACCAGACATACTATAAATGCCCTGGATACATTACAATTAACCCTCTGAAGCTCTGAAAAGTGACCAGTCAGTCCTACTTTGCTTGAGTGGAGCCCATACTTTCCCCTGGGAGTAGTCCCATTTTGAGTCTGGTAGGAGCGCTCTCCCTGGAAGCAATGGAAGCAGCTCTGGACAGGGATGGTACAGAACAGAAGACTGCTATACAGCGCTAGGTTTCTTCTAGGGTTACCTTGCCACATGCGCCTCATCATGGTGGAGCATGATTAGCTGCTGCAGGGCCTCAAATGTTTTATCAAAGCCAAGCACGTAACTCTCTCCATCTGGGAACTTAAAACTATTAGGAAGACAAGTGCTCACAGCTCTTGAGCCTTCTGAGACAGCTGTCAAAGTGGGGAAAAAAAAAAACTGGCTGGCACCTCAGAAAGAGGGCTTCCTACTAATCAGCAGAGCTGGTTTTGCCCCAGATGTTCCTTGGAGACTGAAGGAACACGGAGGATTAGTGGGCCCAAAACTGAACAGCAGGATTTTCTCCTTCCTTGCCAGGAAGGTATCAACAAGGTAACAAACACTGCCCAAGCCCTCCGTTAAAGTCTGCTTGACACAGACTCTTTGGCTTGAAGTCTGAATTTTAGATTTTCCCTGACCTTTCCCACTGAAGAGTGTATCCTATAAATGTGACGCAGGAGCTACCATTGACCACAGGAAGGCTCAACTTCCACTGAAACTGCCTGTGTATGACTGAGCCAGTAGTGAGCACTATAGCCACTGAGTTGTACTATGCAAGAAAAGCTTGTTTGAGACCTGGTGCAATGCTACTTCCTGTCTCCACAACAACTCTGTACACTAGCTCCCAGCAGAATTACAGGAGC